>NC_089504.1:293569109-293897442 GCF_036850995.1 Saccopteryx leptura
ACACTCAAGGAAAAGGACTATACAGGAGCTGAGGATCGTTGATGGTCATCCTAAATGCTGCCTGCCATGATACTTACTGAATGTAAAGTACTATTTCATGGAAAGTTAAATTTTCTAGCCTTTAGTATGCATAATTTATTTTATTTAATATTAGGAATTTACTAGATAAAGAGAAAATACAATAATCTTTAGATATACATTAATAGTGTATACTTATAAGTGCATAATGTATATATTAATTGACATGGGAATAAAGCAACCGTTTAAAGTTATAAATTATTAATTTGCATTACAATTTGCAAAGTTAAGTACTAAAATAAATATGGTTTAAATAATTATTTTAATTAAATTTTCTCAGACAACTAGGTCATTTCAGAAATACAAATTTGTGCCCTGGCCGGTTGGCTCAGTGGTAGAGCGTCGGCCTGGCATGCAAAAGTCCCAGGTTTGATTCCCGGCCAGGGCACACAGGAGAAGCGCCCATCTGCTTCTCCACCCCTCCCCCTCTCCTTCCTCTCTGTCTCTCTCTTCCCCTCCTGCAGCCGAGGCTCCATTGGAGCAAAGATGGCCCGGGCGCTGGGGATGGCTCCTTGGCCTCTGCCCCAGGCGCTAGAGTGGCTCTGGTCGCAACAGAGCGACGCCCCGGAGGGGCAGAGCATCGCCCCCTGGTGGGCAGAGCGTCGCCCCCTGGTGGGCGTGCCGGGTGGATCCCGGTTGGGCGCATGCGGGAGTCTGTCTGACTGTCTCTCCCCGTTTCCAGCTTCAGAAAAATACAAAAAAAAAAAAAATACAAATTTGTACATGGTATATTAAAATAGTTTTTATAATATAGTAGGTATAACTTGATTTTAAAGACAATTCTTTACTTATTGGCTTGATTTTTTTTTAGTGACAAAAACTCATCCTAAATTATCAAAAATAATTATTTAACTTTAAAGTTTGCTTTCTAAATGTTGATTTTACGATTACATACTTAAAATTGCTGGGGAAACAAAACGAGCTTGAAAATATTTCTAACATAAAAAGAAATTTCATCTCTTTTACCCAACATTTTGAAATTACCATTGGGCTTATACTAAATACACTGAACTACATGGACATAAACAGGTAAAAATGGCCTGACCAGGCGGTGGCACAGTGGATAGAGTGTTGGACTGGGCCGCGAAGGACCCAGGTTCGAAACCCCAAGGTCGCCAGCTTGAGTGCAGGCTCACCTGGTTTGAGCAAGGTTCACCAGCTTGAGCCCAAGGTCATTGCTGGCTTGAGCAAGGGGTCACTCAGTCTGCTGTAGCCCCACAGTCAAGGCACATATGAGAAAGCAATCAATGAACAACTAAGGTGCCACAACAAAGAAATGATGCTTCTCATCTCTCTCCCTTCCTGTCTGTCTGTCCCTCTCTCTGTCACAAAAAAAAACCCCAAAAAACAAGAAAAACAGGTAAAAATGTTTATTGGTATGTTTATGAGTCAAGCGTCTGTATCATTCATAATCCTGGAAGCAAGATTCTTATACGTAGAGGTTATCACTTTTTGGAGGAATGTTAACAAACCAAAAGGATGATGTTAAAAGCTTATCAGAGACAAAAAAAATTGATTCCTCTTGCTTAAAATGTGCTTTTTTTTTTTTTTTTTTTAAATGTCTCTGTTACTCTAGCTCAAAAGCCACTAGGGAAATAGTTCAAACTGCTGATTGTGTTACTGCAGTGTACCAGCTTTCTCTTGGATTGTGGTTTCAAATTCTCTCATCAAAAGCCTTCTCTTTCTCTCTTGCCCCATTGTCTACTCTGATTGGAGTGAGGGTCTGGGGTACAGATGTGGCTCCTTGACTTAGGACTATTGAGTAGTGGGAAGCATGACTTCAACAGAGCCAAAGAAGGGGATTGACTCATGTTCTTCAGACTTAACTAAAAATGAGAATCCTAATTTAATTTATTTAAGAATCCTCTATAGCCTTGCTTTATAAAGTAGCTATTCTTACCTCAGGAATTACACTCAATTTTTAAAATGGCTTTTAAAAGTGATGCTAAGTAAGTCCCCGACCTTCTCTAAGGATTGCTTTATCAGAAAAACATAATCTAGGCCCTGGCTGGTTGGCTCAGCGGTAGAGCATCGGCCTGGCGTGCGGGGGACCCGGGTTCGATTCCCGGCCAGGGCACACAGGAGAAGCGCCCGTTTGCTTCTCCACCCCCCCCCCCTTCCTCTCTGTCTCTCTCTTTGCCTCCCGCAGCCAAGGCTCCATTGGAACAAAGATGGCCCGGGCGCTGGGGATGGCTCCTTGGCCTCTGCCCTAGGCGCTAGAGTGGCTCTGGTCCCGGCAGAGCGACGCCCCGGAGGGGCAGAGCATCGCCCCCTGGTGGGCAGAGCATCGCCCCCTGGTGGGCAGAGTGTCGCCGGGTGGATCCCGGTCAGGCGCATGCGGGAGTCTGTCTGACGGTCTTTCCCCGTTTCCAGCTTCAGAAAAAATACAAAAAACAAACAAACAAACAAACAAAAAAACATAATCTAGGTGGCAGGGTCCTAAAAAGTTTCCTCCTTCCGGTAGCCCTGAGGTTCAGTGAGAGCAATGCTGAGTGATCACAGTGTCTGTCGGCTGGAATCTAAGAGAAGAGCACTCTGGTCTCGGCACAGACCAAATGGAATACCCAGACTTATTCCAGCAGTTGTAAATGTCACGGTTTCATTTTGTAATCATTTGTTTCAACTCTATCTTTCTTATTATCATTGTCATGAGTGATTGTGTTTTATATAATTTAGGGATTTTCTTTTGAAATGATTTTATAATAATACCTTTATTAGCATCATTCTCTCTCTCTCTCTTTTTAATGTTATCTTTTACATATTAGTGGGCTCTGCAAATGCCACTTTCTTGATTATAGAAGAAAACCCAGGAGAGATGTTTGGGCTCTTCAGGGTCTAAAAAGTAAAGGCTGTAGAATAAAAAGGCAGATCATACCATGCGAATCCAGCAGCTTATGGGGCAACACATTTCTCCCATTGGTAGGAGTGGTGCTGCGGTTTGTGGTGTAAATACAAGTGAGCCTTCTATCTTTTAAGCATATTCTGTCTTTCGTCTCTTTTTTTTTTTTTTTTTTTTTTTGGCTTCCATCTGGTAGATTTTTGCCAGCGCCACATAGCCAATAGCTTCGCAGGAGTATTTCAAATGAGTCCTTTTTTTTTTTTTTTTTTATTATTACCTGGGGTGAATTGAATGAAAATTCTCATTTTAGAGAAGTGAAAAGCTTAGTCAGAAATCATCTAATAGAATTCTGAGATGAATTAAAAGCTTTTGCGATATATAAGTAAAGTCCTATTTTGACATAGGCGTCCGTTTTAAAGAAATACACAATACAACAGATATAGGACTTAAGAGTTCTCTGAATGTGTCCACTTCACTTCAGCATCGTGAGCACCTCAGCACTTGCCTTTCTCCCTCCCTCCTCTCCTCCTGTGGAAAGTCCTCATCCATGGTCTTCTTCAGACACATCTCTTTTGTGGATGAAAAAGGGGCCGCATGCTGAACCTGACAAGCTCAGGGGAGGCCTGCATGGTGGCCTTGCAGACTCAGAGACCTCTCACCATGGTCTGAAATGAAAACTTTCTAACTAAAAGCAGTTCATGGCGGGTAGCCATGTCCTAGGGAGGCATTTTTCTCTAACAAAGGTCAATGCTTACCTTAATTGAGCCTGTCTGTTGTCTTTTGCATCTACAAGAACACACCTGATAACATACCTCTGAACTGTAAGAATAGTCTTCTTTTCCTGCCTCCAAAGGGGGCAGCCACCCCACCAAAGCAGAAACTACAAATCCCCTCATTGTTACCATGTTAGTTGCTAACTGCTAACTATCTCCTGCCTGCCTATGTAAAAGAAGTTTGAATATATACATTTTTACTTTTTATCCAATCCAAAAGATTTCTCCACTTTACTTTCTCTCACCTCCCAAATTTATTAGCAGTGGGTTTCATGTAACCCCCTCATGTCTTCCCCTTTGATTTTGATGTATAAAATAACTAGTAAAACCACCATTTTTGGGACTGCTTTCTCAATCTGTTGAGACTTTGCTTCCCGGCAATTGTCAACAGTTTGACTTAAATAAATTCATAAAAAATTATTACAGGTTTGGGAGTTTCTTATGTTGACACTTTATTCGGTTTCTTCTCTCTCGATATTGAGTGCAGTGCTGTCTCTCGTGTCCTGTCATAGGACCCAATTCCTACTTAATAAAAAGAATCAAATTAGATTTTACTTGATCCTTTCACCTATTTCGCTATTACGTTCTTTTAAATCAGGGACTTTGTCTCTATGTCCCTCTCACACACTCACAGCGCTCCATCGTTTTCTTGACTAGCCACTGTCTGTACTTACATATTTATGTGCGATTACTTGACTAATGCCTACCTGCCCCAAGACTCTAAAACTTGATGAAGTCTAGGACACATCTGCTTTACTTTCTATTTTATGCTGGTGTGTAGCAGAGCACCTGACATCCTGTAGTTGAACACAATACCTGGTTTATTTAGGTTCACTTTCTATGTACCAAGAAAATGCCTTCTTATTGTCTATTGCATATGATATGCCCATTTTCATTTCTGTCCTCATTCATGATGTTCTTCTCTGACATGTGCCACTATGTGCCTTAACGTCTCTTCCCTTCACTCAAACACAAGCAGGAAAGTGCAGTGACAGCAAGGAAATACCCTGAAGGCCAGCGCCCCGGGCCATAGGAGTCAGCCAACTGAGAGCAGGGAGGCCAAGGATGGGAAAGCTAATTCAGCAACAGGAGATTTTGTGTCCAGTTCCTTGGTTGCGCATTTACAACAGGAAATCTTCGGAACTCTTAAGTATAAAAGATCAGGTGTGCCCTAGCTTCACCTTCACTTAGATATAGAAGACTCATTTACATGACTTACCCAGATGACTAGAGAAAGAAAACCAGAAAGAAAGAAACTGAGGCTCGCTCTCAGCGCTGGCTCAGTAATGAACTCACAATAAGACCTTTGCCAAGTCGTTTATCTTCTCTGGGGCTTTCACACTCGGAGCCTTTGCAGACATCATCTCTTCGATCTGGAATTCCCTCAGCTCTTTGACAAGCAAACTTTTACTCATCAGCAATAGTCAGCTCCGTGTCACATTCTTTCTGAAACACGGCTAACTGCCCCCACCCACGCCTGAGCATCAGGTGCAGCTTCCTCTGTCTCCCGTGCAGTAATTAGTGCTGTGACCGCCCCTCCCCCTCCGCTGTTTTCCCACTCCTAGCTTTGCACACTCCAGTATTCCCTCCATTTTTGAAATCCTAGCGCTCAGCATATGATTTGGCATAAACAAGCAATGTATGTTTGTTTAACCTAATGAATCAACTTTTTGCATTTATATTTCTTCCTAAGTATATGAAACAAATAAGTGAAACTGATAATTTCACGTGGTTAAAAAGTAGAAGAACCAGTTTTCTCAGTTAAAAATTTACAGGAAGGGCCACTAGAGAAAAGTGCTCTCGCTGAAGAATGGGATTTTAGAGACCTGTCCACTTGACCTCTCCTCTTCAAACAGCACTAGAAAGTGGAAAAATACAGTTAAAACAAATTGCCCTAGAATCACAATTGCTCATTTCCCTTGCACAGAGAAAAATACATATATATAATTCTGTGAAAATTATTCTTTCAAGTAGCTACATTTTTTTAATGTGAACATTTTTTTAGTGTAATTTTTCCTAAAATGTAAAAATACTGACCTGGTTCCCTAAACAACCGAATGCAGAGCTAAGGTAACTGAACCTTTCCTTAATGACTCAGGCCTCATTAGGAAGCCTCGCTGGGCTAGTCACTGAGCTGAATTCACAAAGGCGTTGTTATGACGTGTTTATTTTCTGGTATTTTCCCTGTCTGTCAGCTGCCATTTCTCCTGCTGCCATTCTCTCTGACCTAATAGCTCCCTTAGCTAGCCTCTTTTTCTCAAAGCCCCTGAGCCCTAAATTTTCTGCGAGCTAAAACAATAAAAAATAAAGTTTGTTTAGAAGTATGTTCACACACAAAAAAATTAGTAGGATGAGTAAGTCAATGGCCAGTATGTTGGTACTATGTTAAGGTCATTAAGGTTGTTTTAGGTATTTAGAAGCCAAGGGTTATTTTCTGGTCATTGAGTTTAGGACATGTTTAAAGTCATGCTTCTACATAAATGAGGTCAGTATATGTATTTTTTAGAAAAATTAACCTTGGCAAAATCTGGGAATGATTGAATGAATGTACCTTAAGTGATTCAAAGCACTTAAGTCATTTTTTTTTTTTTTACAAAGCAAACAAAATATTTTTGAGCATGAACCCCTAATAAATATTTATTTATAAATACATACAAGTACTTTTGTAATAATGTTATATACATCATAAAACATAATTGAATATAGAAGTTGCAAAAAACTAAAACAAATATAAGTGCTCAATCTAATCTTTTCTGCTCACACTCCAGAGAATTGCCTTGTGTACCCCTGGGATATATGTATAGTCACACCTCACCTGTAGATCTCTGGTTTGGATAACAATGGAATAGTAGTAACTTTGACTTTTGTTAGGCAGATAAAGCTCTTCCCAAGTGAAAATTAATTTAGCTTGTTTTTAAGACATGGAATTTTTTATTTTTTTTTTTAGCTCCAGAACATAACACGTGACCTAGCATATAAAGGTATACAATAAATGTTTGATGAATTTTAAATGAATGAATGATGAAGACTAAGTAGCCCATAAGGATGCTTTCTAAACACTTTTAATTAATTCATTTTATTTGCTTAGCTCATGTCAGACCTCTTTCTCAAGGGGTTCACGTATCATATTATTATTCGTGTGTACATCACTAAGCAGGATGGTTGTAAGGCACATTGGGATTTCAATGGCAGACAGCTTTTAGCCAGGGATAATGCATCCAGTGGAAGGTTGGTCCCCATGCAAGGTTTTCACCCATCCAGCTTGCTATAATATGAACCATGGCAAAACCTGGCTTAATAAACACCATCCTATGATACCCAGGGGCATCTGGAATGGTGCGTGAGACACTGGCAGTAGTAACTTACATGATGCCAATTCTCAAAACCAGGCAGATTTGAACATTGGGAAGAGTTTGGAGAAAAGGCGAGGGGCCAGTAAGGTCACATTTGGTTTGAGATTCAGGGAATGGCTATTTCTTAGGCCTTCTGCTCTCACTCTACACACTCACCTTGGGCACTCATAACCATCTGTGTGCTTCCAGACAGTGGTCTAGTAGCCTACTAGATGGTCCCAAATTAGCTGCCTTGCAGGTGCCTAAGACACTACACCATCTACATGATTAACTCAGCAGCTTTCCTCAAAACCTGCTTTTCCTGCATGCTTCTATCCTGCCCACCGCCCAACTTGATGCAGAAACCTGGAAGTCATCCTTGGTCCTCTAGCTCCCTCACCCTTTACCTCTGTCTATTTGGCTCTATTCCCTTGATAATATCATCCCTTGCCTCCTAATTGAATTCCCTAGCTCCAATCTGATGTCTCTAAATTATTTTATACAGTATATCAGTGTAGCTTTTATAAATAGAAATGCGGATAATAGATCCTTCTTGTTCAAAGAAGATAATACCCCTGCTCTGCTCTTCTCTTCAACTTCAGTCCCTATCACTGGCCTTGTTGCATTTGGTTATGCTCATATGTTGAACTTCCTTCAGTTTTTCAAAGACACTGGACTACCGTTCAAACCCTGGGCCTCCACCCACAATGCTACTCTGCCTGAAACAGTATTTTTTACCTCTTTAACTTTCTCCTCTGGTCAAAGTGGAAAGATAACTTTTTCCCGAAATGGTTCTCTTATTCTTGGGTGAGACTACATCTCTCTGCTAGGTATTATCATGGCATCTAACAACTTCCCTTGCCATACCATTCAGTGACTATTTTAAGTGGTTGTGTCCATATTTCCTTGACACTGTGAGTTTTATACGGGCAATGGATACACTATTACCTCCACTGCTGCATTCTTAGCACCAAAGACAGGGCCCTCGACCCCCACACATATCTATTAATAAAAGAATGAGAGGATGAGGGCACTGAAGTGCTTGGCAGTAGCCAAACTAAGTGATTAGCCAGAGAGACCACACAAATACAGCAAAGGATGGGGTAAGTGGGCAGCTTGGACATTGGAGCTCATACTTAATTCCCCGTGGTATATCAGATACCAGCTTATGGACTGCTTGGTCATCTCAGAGGGGAGACCTGAGTGTACCTAAGGAAGCAGGGTAGTCTTGCAGTCAGAGAGACTTGAACTCTAAATCCTAGAGGTATAATCCTGATAAGTTACTGATTGGGCTGATGTAAGAATACAATGAGGTCATTTGTACAAAGTGCAAGGCACAGATTTTGATGTGGTCCTGTGATAGTCATTGTGACATGCTCAACATTACCCATCAGAATGCTTCTGCTGTGTGATAATAATAGCCAAATTTTTTGAGCACCTTTCCTCAAATCAGCCATTCTTCCAGATAACATAGGAGAATTATTTTATTTAGTTCTCATGGGACACTGTGAAGAGTTGCTTTTATCATTTACACTGAATGAGGCAAGCAAGGTACAGAGAAGTTGAGTCAGTTGCCCCAATTCACACACCTGAACAAGGTACAGCACAAGACCATCTCCGGGATTCTACCACAGAGCCTCTTATTTGTTTCTCATCTTTTTATTTGAATTTTATTTATTCCCCCATTAAAGGGTGAAATGTGTAAATTTATTTATCTATTTATTTATTTTTTTACAGGGATAGAGAGAGAGTGAGAGAGAGGGATAGATAGGGACAGACAGACAGGAATGGAGAGAGGTGAAAAGCATCAATCATCAGTTTTGTGTTGCAACACCTTAGTTGTTCACTGATTGCTTTCTCATATGTGCCTTGACCGCGGGCCTTCAGCAGACCGAGTAACACCTTGCTCGAGCCAGTGACCTTGGATCCAAGCTGGTGAGCTTTTTGCTCAAGCCAGATGAGCCCGCACTCAAGCTGGCAACCTCAGGGTCTTGAACCTAGTTCCTTCTGCATCCCAGTCCAACGCTCTATCCACTGCGCCACCACCTGGTCAGGCGAGAGGTGTAAATTTAATTCCAGGAGTATTTATTGAATTGTCTACCATGTGTGCCATATGAACTACAGTATGAATTTAAGGGAACAAATATTTATCACCGACTAAGACTTTCAGGGAATATTGATTATCTTAAGGTGGTTGTTTTTAAGAAACAAAAGATTCAGAAAGAAACTTTGTCTTTCCCCCTAACTGTCTAGAAGAAGTAAGACAGAGGACCTGCTCTTGGAAAGGAGCCATCGTCACAAATCACTGCAGTTTAATATGAAGTGCGTGTGTGAGACAGGGTGGGACCTCGCAAGGCCCACTTGACTGAAGTCCACTCTGTGTCCCACAGTTCAGGATGGCCCAGCAAACATTTATTTAGCAAACCTTTGCTTGTCTATCTGCTTGTACCCTTTGAAGTCCCAAAGTTCTTAGCTCCAAAACAGCATATAAACCTCACTTGCCCAATGCGTCCCCGTGTCTCATATTCATATGGAGCACCCATATGTCCTACATTTGGTCATACATTTGGTCATTTTATCAATCTGTCCCATGTTAATCTTATTATTAGCCCAGTCAGAAGAACTTAAAAAGAGAGAAGGAAAACTTAATTTTTCTACCCCACTACAACATCTTAGCGAGGAGATAAAACAAATAAGCAAACAAACAAAACTGCAGCAAGGAAATACATAAGAAAGGAATAAAACAGGATGTTTTGGTTGCAGGTCGTGCTGCAGTGGACAGTGATGCCCCTCAATGTTCATTCTCTAATGGCAGGGCAGTCACCCTCAGTTGGGTCCTGCTTCCATCAAGCAGATTCTAAATCGTCCAGCCCCCTAGACAAGTTTTCAGAAGTTAAGGAACTTTTATAAACATCATATCTGAAATCTCTAAATAAAAAGTTAAAAAAGAAACATTTGTTAGTTAGAGGTCTTTAGGCAAAATGTCATTGTCTTTTAGGATTATGGTCTGAGTAACTATCCTCAGAATCTTCAAGGACAGTGTTTTTCAGGTTTAAATGCAAGTAAGTATGGTTGCATTGACTCTTTAAAAGTTAAAAAATTGATCTTTTCAATCAATTGGAACCAATGCAATTATTTTCATTTTTAAGGAACATCCCTGGGATATTAATGAAACACCTAGAAAGAAGGTATAGCCAAAGTCCATTTTTTCAATTTTCATAACATCACTCTGAGTTTGTGCTAGTTTTCCACACATGAATTCTGCATTTTACTCAAATAAAGAGCAAAAGTTATCTGCATGCATATGTCTGCAGGTTACTTTATTCTTGTTCTTGGCTCATCAGATTAGGCTACAATCAGAAAGTGTCCTTTATAAATGGAGAGTTGATCTGCTGTTTACTTGCAGTCACGTTTATGTGCCACACAGAATGATCAGGTCTGGCAGTCAGCCTGCAGTAGGCCTGGCTTGGGCCTTGGGCCAGGGCATCCTCAATGGTGTCAACCTTGCTTGCCTAGGTATCTCCAGTGCATTCATGCAGCTGCAACAGGTTATACCAGATGCAGCGCCTGTTTGAACAAAATAAGAACTGAAAAACAGAATGTAGGAAATTTCAGAGTTAGAGATCAGGAGATTAAACTGTCAGCGAGGAGTCAAGGTTACAAAACTATACTTTATTCCACCTGGAAAGTCTGATATTTTCTCGTTTTGCATTGTTTATCTTATAGGTTTCCACTTCTCTCATGGCATTCCCAGAACTTCATTTATTCTGGCGCTGGGCGACAGGGGATAGGATGACTGTGGGTGTGGGTGTGGTGGGGGGGGGGGGAGGAGGGTTAGGCACGACCCCAGGGGAGCCAGGGACCAGCCAGTTTACTCTTTTTGCCAGCCTGGGGAGGAAACCCTCTGCCCCGTGGCTTTGGCCTTCAGACCCGGACAGAGTGGGGCGCGAGGGAGCGCGCAGCCCTTCAGGTCGGGGTGCGGGCCCCGAATCCCAGGCCTTCCATCCGGATATGATGAAAAGAGCGACAGAAGAGGCAGTGTTTCGGGAGCGCAGGAGTGGTGTTAGGGTAGAAGCAGAGGGAGAAGCCCCCTGGGAGGAGACCTGGCCCGCCTGGACTGGCTGGGAGAGGGCGGGGCGCCGGGAGCAGAGGAGCGGCCGACGCGCAAGCCAGCGGGAGGCGGGGAGGGCGCGCGGCCGCCTCCGCCGTCGGGCCGCCGCGAGATGCCACCTATGCCGGGGCCTCGCTAACTTTTCCGGGCGGAAGAGGAGGAGAAAGGGGCTCTGAGCGAGCTGGGGGTGTGGGGATGCCGAGGTAGGTGGTGGTCTCCCGGGCCGGGCCGGGCCGGGGGCTTGAGCTCCTTCCCCGGAGCTTCCTCGCTAGCTGTCCCCTCTGCCCCGCGGTGGACCCCGCCCCGGACTTCCCGGGACGCGCCGCTGCCAGCGCGCCGGGCGAACTGTTCTCCTCCCCGGCTTCAAATCAGAACTTCCCCGGGGTGGGGTCAGGGGAGGGCAGCGGAGGCGGGGGGCTGTCCCGCAGGGTGGCGTGCTGTCCTCTGAAAAGCCCTCTCTCCCTCAGAAGCTGCCAGGGTCCCGCGCCCAGCACCTAGCAGTCCTTCAGCGGCGGTGGAGCGGCCCATGTCGGGCGCGGGCGGAGCCCTGCCCTTGGGGCCCCATCGCGGGCCGGACGCGGGCGCCCCGGCCCCGGGTGAGTGCGCGCTCGCAAGGGGCGAGCTTCTTGGTCTTTGGTGCATGTTAAACTTGTTCACCAATTGTCTTTTGATTGGTGTGGGTGTGGGTGTGGGTGTGTGCGCGCGCGTGTGGCGAGGACATAGACTGGAGTCATAAGTTGTGAACTTTTTGCAGTGTTACTCAAAGCAAGTTCTCCGGGATTCCTGCCCCAGATCAACAACCGGATAGGAGGGCGGATCGCTACTCCTTCCACTTCCCTTCCTTTGACTGTGGGCAACGTGTGCGACAGTGTGACAGGGCTGCTGCTTTCTGAGGCATGTGCATGGAGGGGCCCCGCGTGGGTGGGGTCTGGAGCCGTGTTCCCGATTGTCTTCAGCTCTGTCCCATCAAGCCCAGGCCTGCTCTGTGCGCAGAACAAGCGTGTTTTCCCCATCTTTCCGCTTCCCATGGGCTGCCCTGCGACTCGGTTCATGATCCAGTTTCTGACCAATTGCTTTGGAATGGCTCATGGGTACGATTTCAATAACCGTTTTGTTTTGAAATAAATAGTCCTTTAAAGACACACTTTCCAGGAATGAATTAACTCCCTTGTGTTCTTCCAAAGTGTAAACACATGCAGACTATAAGAGAAAATACTCTTGTTTCCGACAGACTTCCAGAACAAACTTAGAAACAAGTCAGATTGTCTTCTCTTGAAGATAACAGGTTTTCATTTATGATCAAGAAACAGCAAGGGCCTTCCTTTTCGGATGTATTTTCCTCGTGAGATAGTTCTAATTTAGTGTTCTGATACTGATAGGAACTCAGAAATATCCCAGAGCTCAAAAACCTATTCTATCTCTTGATTTTAAGCATATCTCATAGCTCCCCCCTAGCTCCAGTTAACAGTAATGTAGTGGGGTCTATGGCGCTTTTTTAAAAGGCAGGAAAAAATGGAAAAGAAGTGAATGTTGAACCCGCAATAGGTAAAGCAGAAAACATCCATGGTCAAATCAAAATGTTCTGATATTCAGGGCTGTTAAATTTAATTAAGTTTATCATTGTTTTTGGCTTGTAAACAGTGAGTCATTTTTTTTCTAAACAGAGAAAATCGGAGAACCAGAATGGTAAACATGTTTTTCCAGCAGCCCCTGTTCTGCACATTGCGTTGCCAATACAATCATTTTCCTGTCCTTAGGCATGTCCCCTGTAGTCATGAACTCATTGATGGGCTTTTTATGTTCACATTTCATCTGTTAATCACTGTTGTTAAACAATGCTTGTGTCAAAAATCGACATCAAACACACTAGAAAAAAGATTGATTTAGGGATAGTTGATGTCTGCCATGTCCAACTTTAATAGGACGCATTTTTAAAATCACCTAAAGGACTTTGCAGTCCTACTTATTGTACCTGTGCAGACCCAGTGCTGGGAGGCGTCACATGATCCGACTCTGAAAAGTGGATGTCTAGAATGGTCTGAAGGAGAATGTTGGCTTCATACGACACACGCAGTATCAGTGTGGAGACTCTTGGTTTAGATTTTACCTGAAAACTGGCTTACCCTCAGCAACGAAGTTACATAATTGCTTTTTAAATCAGTTTAACTTTGACTCACATCATCCTTTAAATAGATATCAATTTAATTGTAAATGGAATGTAAAGTTGAATTTTTTTTTTTTTTTTTTTAAATTTTTTTTTTTTTTTAATTTTTTTTTTTTTTTTTATTCATTTTAGAGAGGAGAGGGAGAGAGAGAGAGAGGAGAGACAGAGAGAGAGAAAGGGGGGAGGAGCTGGAAGCATCAACTCCCATATGTGCCTTGACCAGGCAAGCCCAGGGTTTCGAACCGGCAACCTCAGTATTTCCAGGTCGACGCTTTATCCACTGCGCCACCACAGGTCAGGCTGAATTTTTTTTTTAAGAGAAAATCACCAGCATCTTGTTAAAATACTGTGTCTCCAACTGGCAGATTTCATAAGGCGAATTCCAAGAAAAAATTTATTGGAGCAAGTGGGGAGGGAAGAAGCTTTAGATTTAGGCTTTCCTGGTTAGGTTGGTTTTATTGGTAAACACATTTGATGATGGAGGTTTGCCACCAGGCCTCTATTCTATGCCCTTTCTTGAATTCTTACCTTCTCTTTCTGTGTCTGTGGATTCTTTATCATCTTTTCAAAAGGATAGCTTAATAATTCTCTGGTAAGATGTGCCTGCTTAGTTAATTGATATTAACTTAAATTTTTGTATATTAACATCAGTGAGGAAAACAAAATATTTTATGAAACAAAAGATTTTTTGCAAATAAAATATGTATGAATACATTATATTATATATTATAACTTATACGTATGAGCGCTCTATACTGCCAGCCAAAGACATAGAACGCTAAAGCTGAAGGTAATTTTAGGGGGTCTCTAGTCAGCACTCCCCAGCAAGTCTAAAATTCCTTTCTGCATTCTTTTAGGGGGTTAGTTGGAAAACTCCAGTGCAGTGCATTCTACAGCATTCAGGATTGTGAAGGTTTTCCTTATTGCGAGCACAGCTCTGTCTCTTTAAAATGTCTATCCTTTTGCTGTGATTCTGCAAGCAAAATTGTTGCTTTGAAAATATTAAACATCTTTTCTATGGATTTTTAAAATTGTTACAGAGCAAGGACAAAAACTTTTATGCTCCAATGTGTAAGAGGACCCAGAATGGCTGTCAGAGGACGAAGCAGTGAGGGTTGGGGTCACTGGTGAGCTCATGGGCCAGGAGGAGAGAACTTCTCAGCTCCAGGTCCTGGTTGTCATTTGGGTTAATAGTTTCCAATACTTCATGAGATACTGGAAGTATGGATTTTTATGTATCATCTCTCCCTTTTTAAGAGTTGGCAACTAATTAAATACAATTATTGTCTAAGCCAAGTTAAACAGCCACACCTGCAGGCTAGATATGGCCTCCATGCAGCTGATTTGTGATTTCTGTTACAGCAATTGTAAAGTAAAGGTGCAGTTTAAAACTCTCTGTTTGTGACTAAGTTCCGAAGGATCGATTTGATTTTTGGGCTTATTGCAAAGTACACGTGTAAGTACCTCGGCAGGTAAAGGATAGTTTGGGCCAAATTTATTTTTAAGAGAAAAATGGATCTTGTAAATATGGTTCATCTAATTGTCCTTTGTTTTTTCTTTTTGGATTAAGCATTTTAAAATTCATTGTGTTATCAACACTGAAAATATAAGTGTTTGCTTTTTTTTTTGTGCCATTGTTACTAGAGTCCACAGAGTTGAAAGTGCCTTTGGATTAAGTGCTTCACTTATAAATTTGCAACATGTAACTAGAAGGATCTTTAGAATTAATTTAGTTTGGCTGGGTCACTTTTTGGAAAGGATGTCAAGAGAGGTTAAATAAAGGACTTGTCCAAGGTCTCATACACAGTAGGAATCAGGGCAGAAGCACAAATTGTTAAGTATACTGTATGTCATTGTGATAAATGTGCTTGAAGCGGAGAATCAATACAACTTTTTCCTACAGATGGATGAGTTGAAGATAATGGGGTTTGGGTTCTGTGAATCACTTGAGCCTGTTCCCATCCCTGCATACCCCACCCCCACCTCATTGCATTCATCAAGACTTAGACTGTTGGACTATGAGTGCTGGAATGTATTTTAATGTGATAATGTGTGATTTAATGCACTCTTCTCTCCTGGGAGAGTCCTCTGAGATTATTAGGCGGACTTTGCATAGCAGGATGCAAAATGCCAGTGAAGTTAATTAAAAATAATTTAAAATAGAAGCTAGGGAGAAAATCTTCAAGTTGAAATTACATGAGAAGAGCTTTGACTTAGAAGCTTAGCCGAGTTGTCAGGAATTTATAGTGGCTAAGCACGTTTCCTTTATGGGAAGCCTGTTTATTTCACTTTATGCAATGTATGTTTATAATATCCATATTCTTCTACTTTTATCATCTTATCTTATCCTTTTGATTAAGGGTGGTGTAATGCTGGTTGTCGAGGCCAGGCAGGTTCACACTGGATTTGGGCAGACGGTAGAGGAACTGTGGAGCCAGAAAGTATGGGCCATTCCTATTTATTAGTCTTGCATTGGTGGGCGAGCAAACAGGAAAACAGTCCGTCACAGTGAAGGGCAAGTGATCTTCGCCAAGAGAAAGTACCTGTAGCCTTATGTAGGTGTTGGGCAAATAAGTTTGTAAACTGTGATTCTTTTGCTCTCTTTGTTAAAAAGGGTGCTGCCCAGGTGAAATGGCTAATTACCTTCCTGCTTGGAAGGGGCTTTGTTATGCTAATGTGTGCTGGAGGAGGGGTTTTCATGGCAAAAAGGAGACTGGAGGGGAAGGAGGCCATGCTGTTGAAGAGAAAGCAGCCAAGAAGGCAGGGTGCTGAAGGAGAAGCCAGTGTGCAGAGTTTGTGCAGAGAGGAGACGGGGAACTAGAGGTGACTGAGCTAGTGGGGTCCTTTGATTCTAGGAAAAACCGGAAAAGATTCTCCTGGTTGTGAAACTGGAGAATATGTGAGTGGGTTGTGATTTCCTGTGTGTTTGTGTTTACTCGCCAGCTGGTTGCAAGGCAAGAATAAAGGTATGGCCCACCAGTTTTCAGCTCTGCTGTTTCTCTGCCATCTGTCTGAATCTAATGTGAACCTGCACATGCCAGGCGGCTGTGACGGCTGTGGCTACTGGCCATGTAGTAGGTTACATACACATAGCTCTGCCACGTGCTCATGCGCTAATCATGCAAAGTGCAAGCAAGCAAGCCTAACACAGCTCTTTTCCCAACAGGTGGTGTTTCTCAAAGTGTATCATATATATACATATACATATGTATATATATATATATTTTTTAATTTTTTTTATTTCTCTGGAGTGAGAAGCAGGAAGGCAGAGAGACAGACTCCTGCATGTGCCCGACTGGGATCCACTGGCATGCCCACCAGGGGGCGATGCTCTGACCATCCAGGACATTGCTCCGTTGCAACTGGAGCCATTCTAGCACCTGAGGCGGAGGCCATGGAGCTGTCCTCAGCTCCCAGGCCAACTTTGCTCCAGTGGAGTCTTGACTGCAGGAGAGAAAGAGAGAGATAGAGAGAAAGGAGGGGGGAAAGGTGGAGAAGCAGATGGGTGCTTCTCCTGTGTGCCCTGGCCGGGAATCGAACCTGGGACTTCCACATGCTGGGTGACGCCCTACCGCTAAGCTAGCCAGCCACGGCCTAAAAGTGTATCATATTTGGACAGCCTTTATCTCTGGTCTCAATTGGGGAAGAATGTGCCCTCTGTGATTTTCAACCTTTGTTTCTCACTCACTCATAAACCAATTACTAAAGAAAAGGGGCCCTGACCTCTTCTTCTTTAGTAACTAATTTATTTGTGCCATTAGATGAAAATGGTTGTATTTAGTCAGGGGCACTGACCTTAGTAATTAGTGTGTGTTTGTGCCATGAAAAAAAAAAAAGGTTGAAAATCACTGCGTAGACAATTGGCAAAGTCTGGAGACATGTTTTGTTGTCACAACAAGGAGTGGGCTGGGTGCTCCCTACATCTAGTGGATAGAAGACAGGGACGATGCTAAACCTCTTACAGTACACAGGACAAGATAACCCCTCAGAGAATGATCTGGCCCAGAGTGGCAGTAGTGTTACAGTACTATCCTCATCTCTAAAGGCCATGGGCATTGCTGTCTCAAAATCCCTGGGGTGAGAAGCAAGAATCTGCCTTTTTCAACATGCATGTGCTCTCTATCTCTAGTTAATAATCATTGCTTTATTGTTTTATCAGGTTTTACCCATCTTGATAGATTTTAAAAAGTCTATTTTAGTAGAAAAATTTCAAAAAGCTTTTCTTTTTTATTTTTCTTGTGAGAGAGAAAGAGAGAGACAGTCAGGGATAGGAAGGGAGAGAGATGAGAAACATCAACTCATAGTTACATCACTTTAGTTCATTGATTGCTTTCTCATATATGTCCTGATGGGGGTGTAAGCGGGACTCCAGCTGAGCCAGTGACCCTTTGCTCAAGTCAGTGACTTGAAACCTTGGGTTTTAAGTCAGTGATCTTTGGGATCAAGCCACTGATCATGGGATCATGTTGATGACCCCTTGCTTAAGCTGGTAACCCTGTATCCAAGCTGGTGAGCTTGTATTCAAGCCAGCTACATCGATGTCCCATGTTGATGCTCTATCCACTGTGCCACCACCAGTGAGGCTCAAAAAGCTTTTAAAAAGCCCCATTTCAAAGTTGCAAACTTTGCATTCTTTGTCAGCATTTTCTAACATTTTCATTATGTATTCCAGTTAAAAAGGTCTGAGCGTTCATCCTCAGAAATTATATGAATGGAACACAAATGTATTTCGAACATTAGAAAAAAATACATAAATAAAATTTAAAAGGATGAGGTAAAAAGAAATAAAATAGATTTAATACTTTCTTCTACCACCTCAGTAGATATTCTTGACCTGCCTGCCACCCTATACCTCTTTGGTGATCCCAGCTTTGTGGGATAATAAGGAAAGAAGCCCTTAATCTGCATATGGGTTGTGGCAATTTGTGAGGTGGATTTTTGTAAACTGGATTATCCTTTCTAATAGAAACAGTGATAAATTATATTTAGTTCCATAGTAAACCTCAAAAAAGTGTTGGAATTAAATTTTATTACGTTTCACATGTTTACGAGGATAAAACATAGAAAAGATTTTAACAGCCAAATAGCTAACAACAAAATTAAGTTGAATAGAAACTGTTTTGAAACATTTGAATATAAGAGTTTGAGCAAAGACAGGCTTAGTTAGAAAACTAAAGAAACTTGTCTAGATTTGGAAGAAGATTTAGGGACATTTTCAAGCACCTTAAAACTTATACTCCTGATTTCTTCCTAAGTCTAAAGGAAGTAGTGTTTATTTTGTAAGTTTAGTTATAGAAGTGCAAGGCTTATCAGCTAGGCATATTTCATTTTCCTTTTGCTAAGAAAAAGAATCACGTGAATAAGAAGAGGATGTAGCTGGGAAAAAACTAAGAGGAGAAGGTGGGAGGAAGGAAGGAAGTGATTAGAGAAGACATTCACAAATTTAAGAAAGTGTTTTTAAAGGTTGAATTGTTTGAGATGAGAACCATGAAAAAAAGTTCAAGGGGCTACATGCTATGAGCTGAGCTGGTGGCTGGCATGTTAAGAACTTAGATGATGGGGTACAATCTGGATTTAGGTAGGTGGTACTGCTAACTCTTAAACAGATCCTGATACGTGTTTGTGGAATAACTGCTGTGGAAAAGGGGAACTTAAATGCTGTCCAGAACAAGTGTGAGTCAGGCGATGAAAAGACACAGTTTTGGGGTCAGGGTGGAGGTTGGGAATAGGAAAAGCATTTCTATGTGTTTCTGTATTTCAGGGCATATGTATAGAGGTTTAATTTTAGTATTGATTTTCATCTCTAGCGTGTCCTTTTTGTTTCTCTTTACATTGTTTATTTCTACCCTACTGAGCTCGTCTATAAATGTTTTATATATGTGTGTATACACACATACACAGAGTGAGCGAAAGAGGGAGAAGGGAGAGAGAGAGAATGAACCAACCCTGATATATGATAAGTACCAAGAGAAACAGATTGATGAATGAAACCTGGGGATCAGGGGCCTGCAGGATGATGGGAGAAACACACATGCCTATAATCAGTGGTGGGATTCAGCCGGTTCTTATAGGTTCGGCAGAACCCATACCTATTTTTTTTGTTGAGTTCTGCACACTGGTTAAATAGCACTTGTAATCAGGGTTCTTTCTACGGTGTGCACCTGGGCAGCTGCTCAATGTGGAAATCACAAATTTACATTCCTTACTCTTTTTAACATTCATCGGTGCAACAGCGTATCTATCCTAAGGGCCCCGTAGTCATGGTCATTCCGTCCATAGGTGAAAAAATTGCAAGTGAGGATGCCAGTTAAGAAGCAGTATGGAAATATCTTAACAGTTTTAGGATTTTGTCAGGTATTCTTTAATATTTTTCATTAGTATTTTAAGACTTTTCCTTATAACATAATCTAGTTTTGTGTACATTTTTTTATCGTTCTTATTTAAGTATTAAATGCATAAAATAGTAAACCTCCATTCATTATATTGTATTTTATACTTAAAATGGTCATTAGGGCAGAGAACTGGTTGTTAAGTTATTTGAATCCCATCACTGCCTGTAATATAAAGTGGACTGATGGGACAGTGGGATGGCAGGACATGGGAGGGAGAAAGCATCTCTAGCTGGAGCATCTGGGAAGAACTCAAGTAAATGTTTGATATGAGTTTGGCCAAGAAGCGTACTCATAGCATTCAGCTCTGTGGATATGCGTAATCAAAAGCAAGGGTTGGAGGGATTATTAGAGAAGGCTGAACTTCACTAAGGTGCTGTACAGGCTGTATGAAGGAGCAGAGAATGAGGTCAGGCTGTCGAGACAGGCTGAAGTCCTTTGGAGGATGGCCCCGATTCTCATGCTGAGCAGTTTGCATATTCATTTCGTAGGCAATGACATACCCTTAAAAGTTCTTGAGAAGGGAAATGACAAGGCCAAATTGGTGCTTTTAGAAAAATCAATCTGGTGGCAGTTCAAAGGCTGATTTTGGAAGTTTGGGCGAGAGTGGATGGAGTGATTTTTCAGGAAGATATTACAACAGCCTGACCGAAGATTAGTGGATCCAGGCTCGCACCATTGGGAGTAGGGTTGAGAAGCTGATTTAAGAACAATATCAAAAGTGGGATAAAGCCCTACCTTGCCGAGAGAGCCCCTTTGGGCCTTCATTTTTACTTATCTAACTTTGAATTTACTAAAGCCAGTCACAGTATCCAAATTTTCTTGACTTGTATTGATATGATTAGGCAAAGTATTTAATATGGGAGATGGTGAAAAGGTAGAAATTTAAGGTAATCTATACATAGGTTTGCCTTTCAGCCAGAGTGGTGGGTATATAGGAAGAAGTTTTGAATATTCTTTTGATCATGTTGGTTCCACGGAACTTCCCCTAGCCGTGGTGGCAGCAGGCCACTGAAAAAGGGAATTTGTCATTAGGAGAGGGGTGGGGGCCAGGATCAAGATGGAAAGTTTGTCACTAGGAAGCTGATGGATTGGCACGAGAATGAGAGAGAGGACTGAGGACAGATTTGGGGAGTGACAATACTTTAGGGAGGAGAAGGGAAAGAATACAGAGAAAGAGTCTATTAGGACTGTTCACAGAAGTGTGAGATAGATGTTCAGTGGTCCTGGGAGCAGGGGTGTAAGAGAGAAACAAGGTGTGCAGGCGGCTCTTTTCGAATGCGTGGGTTTTGATCATGCTCACCACACGTTAATGGAAAGAAACCAGCGGCAGAGCGGGTTGAGGTGAAAGCGCCTGGGGTGGAGTGATGCTGTGGTCAGCGTTTTCAACTGAAGGGGCAGAATTCTGGGAAGGAATAAGTTGAAGAGTCCAGTCTTAGGAAAGTTGGGAATGTTTGTTCCCCGTTGAGATGCGGATGGGACAAAAGTATGAGTCATAACCTAGAGAAAATGTGATGTGAAAAAAGAATATTGAGGAGGACCTAGATTTTCTCGGCAAAGTAGATGGTGATATTTGCTGAAAGCAAGGGGGTTAGGGTGAGTCAAGAAATTTGAGATCTGTGGAAAAGATTTGGAAGCATGAAGAATTTAGGAGGGAGTCAATCTGGCGTAAACAGAAGGGATGCTCAGTAATACTGAGGGCTTAGCTAAGAATGGGTGGCATGAATTTTTAGTGGAAACAGTCAGTACAGTTGATTGTCTTTCTGTAGGAAGCATGCAGAAGTTTAGGAATAGAGGAAGACAGAGTGGACTTTTGAAATCAGTCCGGAGTTGGAGGTTGGGAGGGTGGAAGCAGTGGAAGGAAAAGGGGGCAGGATCGAGCGTGTGTTCGTACTGACTGGACTGTGTTTCAGGCTGTTTGGGGGGCCAGAGACTCCAGAGGTGCAGCAGGTTAAGGTTTCTGGCCCGCCAGAACCATGCCTGTTGGCCTTGTCTGGTTAGTTCACATTCCAGGATTTAATATATGTAATCGAGTGACCTTTCCAGGGGCTGCTGTGGAATTTCTGGGTGTGTAGGGCCTTTCCTGTTGCTTTCAACTTTTATTTCCTGCATTTTGTTGATGTGATTTCATGGAAAGGTCTAATAACAGCGTACAGTTATCTTACTTGCATTGTATTTTTATAATAATAAAAGATAATGGGGAAAATATGGAAATATAAATTGACACAATCTCAAGTTACGCCATTTGCAAATGGAAAATTAGTAGAACAACAAACAAAGGAGAGACACCAACCAAGTGGTTTTTCTGAGTTAACTGTAATTTTACTATGTAAAAAGCAGGAAGTGTGGCTTTTCTGTCTGTATTTTCAAAAACCTTTATTCAGTTTGTATCAGGGGAGCACTGATTGAGCACAGATTAGATTCTAGATGTGTGTGTGAGCGGTTGAACTGGGGTGACTTGTTCAGTCAGGATTAAAGATGCTGCAGCCCCTCCTGGATCGGGATCAGTTGACGCTTATGTTCCAGTGTTTTGGATGCTTCTTTCTTTCTCTTTCTCTCTCTTTGTTCCTTCTCTTGCCCCTTTTGCCATTAACACTTTATTGAAGTTATTTAAACGTTTCTTATCTTTTTTTTGTTTCACATTAGCATACGTATGCTCAAGGAGGTAAGCTTTTAACCTTAAGTTCTGAAATTGAGTTACATTTTCTAGACTCCAGTTGGGATTGCTTAGGGTTCACAAAGTAGGAACTGAGAAGATTTATTTAACATTAATTTTGTTTGTGGTTTCTACTTGCAACACTTCTGTTTTCAGATTCACACCCACATGATCTGAAGTGAGATGATTCACATACATGTGCTTTTTGTGCCTGATACTTCAGTAGTTTCGGGAATAAAGGCTGAAATAACGTTTCATGCTGATACATATAATTTATTATCAACACATTTATTTTAAGGGGAAACCCTGTGAACAAAATATTTTTGTGTGCCTACAATGTGCAAAGCCTTGTGAAGATTAAAAATCTTTAATGCCCAGTTTTGCCCAGAAGGACCTTATAAACGAGGTGAGAGAAAGGATGGGATATAAATATATGCCAAGTTAAACTGTGATCCCTTTTCTAAGTATTGTTTAGGATTACCATGAGAGCCACATGACAGCTTCATCTGTGGCTAGTTGCCAGCTGACTGGTACAAAATGCAGCATAAACTTATGAGATTGACAGAGAATCTCAAGGTGGCAGAAAAGTTGGTTTTGTCTGGGTTGGGCTGCGAGAGGCCTCAGATGAAGAACACACAGTTTGTTGGTGTTTTCAGTTTCAATTATGCAGAGTTGAGCACTAAAAATAAGGCAGACAGCTTGTGGTTGAGCAGGTGACAGGCCCTCTAAAGGTAGGTGGCAGAGCACAGAGGAACCAGCTTCCTCGCGTCACTTTTTCTATTCCAAGATGTCGTCCTTCTTCTCTTTTTTCAAGGGTAGGTCAGCCCTTGATCTTTTGGGTCTCTGAACATAGGCCTGTTGTTGTTCTTATTTCTTCCGTCACCCAAGAAACATGCAAGTATTTAGTAAGCTTTTCTGAGTGTTTTCACTATTTATTTCTCACTGAAATACAAGATGAAATTATGGAGTAGTATAGGAATTAACACACACACATATTTTAAAAAACTATTGTTTTTTCATCAATGTGCAGAATACTTGAGCTAATGAGTAACATATTCAGTCTTTGTGTTATTTGTGGGTGGGGGAGAAAGGGATTGGAACACTGGGAGTGGTGTGAAGAAGGATGTTAGATCTCATCTATTTCAATTAAATATCTGATAAGCTAGGACACATCACTTATAAACACATAGTATGTATACTCTTCTTGCTATGCAACCTATATTCATACTGCTTTTATATGTAAACCAATTGCTTTAAACAATTTCCTTTTTATTCTTCCATTCTAATACCATCATTATTTCAGATGACCATTATTTCAAATTACAGATTTGAGAGAAATTAGGAAGTTGTAGCTAGCACGATCTGATCTGGTACTTGGTTATGTTAGGGCAGGGAAATAAGGGGAAAACAGTGTTTAAAAAATAGCTCTGTGAATACCATTGACCAAGGTATAGACCACAGTTGGAGAAATGAGCAGGGACAGAAGAGAAGAGGGGATGAATTTTAGGGAATGTTGATTTTGATTTGCTAAAGACTTATTCACATAGAGTTGAAACTTAAAAAAATATATATTTTATTGATTTTTTTAGCCAGGAAGGAAAGGAGAGAGAAACATTGATTTATTGTGCCTCTTATTTATGCATCCATTGGTTGGTTCTTTTATGTGCCCTGACTGGGGATCAAACCCGCAACCTTGGTGTACTGGGAGGATGCTCTAACCAACTGAGCCACCTGGCCAGGGCCTACAGTTGAAACTTTGAATCTATAGGCAGGACAGGAATGAGGGCTAGGTTAATGAATCTATACGTTGTACTCCTGGAGGTAACTGAACTGGATTACAGAACCAGAATGGGTCGCTGGTCCTAAAGAGAATCCAGAGAAGACAGCATCCCAGAGAGAGGCCCAGGAAGCAAGAGGCTGAGTTAGTGAGCTAAATGAGGGTCTCCTGTTTTGACCCTTAGAAAAATTACCAGTGAGGACACATCCCCTGACTTCTAATCCAAATCCATCATTCTGAAGTCTAAGAAATAAATTGTAATATACTGTACTTCTTATTCTCCTTTCGTTACCTTATTTGTTATCAGATTCAGATCATATCTTTGAAATATCTTTACAGTTGAAACAACCCCCTTTGGCTCACTTTTTATTTCCACTGGCCTTCATTCTTGTTAACCAGTGGGAAAGAAAGTATTCTTGATGAAGTCACTTGCTATAATTCAGAGGTAACAGTTTAAAACTTGTGGCACTCATAACAGTGATCATATTAAAAGGCTTAAGAAGGATGTGTGTTGTCATTTTAAAAGGCGTAGATGGCAGAGTCCTCAGTGTCTTTTGGTCATAGGGCTGACTTCCGTAGGTATGGCATTTCTGATTTCAACAGTCCTTAAGGAGACGCTTACGATACCTTTCCAGACAAGAGTAAGAATGTCATGCCTTACGAGTGAAGAGAACCTGAAGGCTGTGAAAAACCACTGTCTTAATTGAGGGTGTTTAATGCAGAGAAGGTACAGACAAAGACCAGAGGTATTTTCTAGTACAAGACTGTTGCACAGAGATGTGATTAGACTTCACTTTGTTTGAGTTGCAAAGAGCAAAATATGGTGAACAAGTGAAGATTATAAGGAAGTAGATTTTAGATAATAGTGAAGGAAGTCTTTGAATAATTAAGTCATCTCAAACTGAAATAAACTGTCTTTTGAGGCTGTTCTCCTATTGCAGGAAGTACTCATGCTTAATCTCCTTGGCCTGTTCTTGGGGATGCTGGGTGTTGAATGTTTCTACCTGAATTCATCATGTTATCAGGTTGGGCCAAAAGACCTCTATGAGTCCGTGTAACTTCAAATTCCATGAGTCTGTGAGTGTTTGGTTTTAGCATGAACATACTCATTGGTAGAAAGAACACAATTGAACTTGTACTTGAGGAGGCAGGAGTTTAATATGTCAGAGACAGTCATCCTGAAAAAATGCTGTTAAGATAAGGAACTTTAGATTTAGATGTAATAGCTGTAGCAGATTAAGATGACTGAGATAATATGCCATGGTCCCCGGTATCAGCCTGCTATCGGCTCACCTTGTCACACTTTTTTTGAAGTGGAAAAGGCCTAATTCCTCTTCCCCTCTCCATTTATTTAGAACCATGATTTATTGAACTATTAGTTCAAATAAATTATGTACCTATGATTTTAATATTTATATTCCATTGCATCTGCATGTAATTGTTTTTCCACTTTGCTGTGTGTATAGTCCACTCTTCTTTACCACTCCCAACCTCTAAACTATATAGTTGAGTCCATGTCATTTTATTTTCAGTTCTTTTGGAGCTACACTCACCATAAGCTTTTTTTCTTTCTAAAGTTTTATTTTATTGATTTAAGAGAGAAGACGGGGGAGAAAGAGAGAGACAGAGAGACAGAGAGACAGAGACAGGAACATCGATCTGTTCCTGTATGTGCCCTGACCAGGGGTCAAGCCGGCAATCTCTGTTCTTCCAGATGACGCTCCAACAAACCGAGCTATCTGGCCAGGGTACCATAAGCTTTAAAACACATAAGAAGCCCTTTGAAGGAATGCATTTTAGATTTTGTTCAGTCTTATTTTTAAAATATTGGTAATAACAATTGATTAAATTAAATTGATTTAAGCATTTAATTCATTCAACATTTATAGTATACTTGTTTATATAATAACTTCCTTGTGTTTATAATATAATATTATGAAATTTTATACATCTGCTTATTCGTCTGTTAAAAATGCTCTGATTATTATCTCAACATATTTTTTGGACAATGAGATTTTAATCTGTTTAAGAACATTAGACAAAGCAGGTAGGTTTTCTTAAAGGTCATTCGGCTTGGGACTTTTTTCTTTTTGGATCAGTGAAGAAGTAAAATTCCAAAGCCTCAGAGCTTCCTGAAAGCTGCCTTATCTTTGGTTTTTAAAGGTTACATTTGGGAAGCATTGTAGATTTCCACATTTTTCTGAGCCTCTGGGAAATAGAGACCCAGAGTTTTTTACTTTTTCCAGAGAGTTTGGTCTCAGGTTGCTAAAGATTTCATAAGCCAGAATACACATAGGTCATCTGAAATAATGATGGTATTAGAATGGAAGAATAAAAATGAAATTGTTTAAAGCAATTGGTTTACATATAAAAGCAGTATGAATATAGGTTGCATAGCAAGAAGAGTATACATACTATGTGGTTTATAAGTGATGTGTCCTAGCTTATCAGATATTTAATTGAAATAGATGAGATCTAACATGCAAAAGCCCTAGAATTTAAGCACAAAGAAAGCTGCTTATTCTCCTTTCTATAAAAAATAAGTTTATTTTACACTGATTATGTTTCATGAGGTTTTATAAGGATATCTGCCAAGTGCTCTCATTTATATTAGTCTTCTATGAAGTAAGCAATTAAAGCAGGGGTAATCAACCTTTTTATACATACCGCCCACTTTTGTATCTCTGTTAGTAGTAAAATTTTCCAACTGCCCACAGTTCCACAGTAATTGTGATTTATAAAGTAGGGAAGTAACTTTACTTTTTAAATTTATAAAGCAGAGTTACAGCAAGTTAAAGCATATAATAATAATTACTTACCAAGTACTTTATGTTGGATTTTCGCTAAGTTTGGCAGAATAAATCTTTATAAAACAACTTACTATAGTTAAATCTTTTTATTTATACTTTGGTTGCTCTGCTACCACCTGCCATGAAAGCTGGAACGCCCATTAGTGGGCGGTAAGGACCAGGTTGACTACCACTGAGTTAAAGTATGGATAACAAATAGAAAGTGTATTTGATGATTAGTTTGTGCACTTACACATTTCTTTGCCTAGGTTAGTAAAATATTTGAGGTGGCTTATAAGAGTACATTTTTAAAATAATTAAAACGGAATAATGAAAATATAGGTAGACTAGGAGATTCAAACTCAGGGAAAATCAAAATGTACAAACTTAGACTGTAGGGTCAAACCCACTTATTCAATTTTGTCTGTAAATTTGAGTCAATATGAAGCATTTTCTTTAATATGGTTTTTGTTATCCATAAGGGAAAATAATAATATACAGCTTCTTGGAGGAGGCAGTATTTTTCCTTATATTTAGTCTGGAAACATTTTTTTTTTTTTGCATGGATTTTCACTTAGGGATTATAGAATAGATACTGCTCTCGACAGCCTCCCTCTGATAAGTTTATAGCAGGTTTTAAAAGAAGGTGCTTATTGCAATAGCACTTAATAATAGCAAGTGCAGCTAAGCGTTTGATATATGCCAGGCACTCTGCCTTACAGGCACGATTTCGTTTCCACACCCACCTCATGCTGTAGGTATTGTTTTTGTTCCCGTTTCACAGATGAAGAAGCTGACAAAGATTAACTTGTTCAGAATCCACATCTCTAGGGGTGGACCTGGCCACCATAGTTTCAGATTCTGTGCTTTTAATAACTTCTCCAGTGCAAGGTACCGTTTAATATTAGTATTTCTGCTCCAGAGAACCTAATGAGAGTCTTTTTATGATCAGGAAGGATTCACATACTTGGACTTTTAGATAACAATAATATCCCTATTTTTTTGATCACCTTGGAGTACACAGAACTTAATACTTTATTTGAAAGTTCATTAGTAACTTTGACAAGCTAATTTCATCCTCATGAACATTACTAAATTATTTTGTTACTTCTCTGTTAAAAGCATTTAACTATTGAGATAATATATTTATTTGCTTGATTACAGACTGATGGGAAAGAATATCTGTCTTTAATGGTTTGAATGATTGGTTGTCTTATAGAGGAGTTGAGTTGACTACAATAGGAGGGACTTGGACTAGTTATAAATTACCTAACAACAGATTAATGTTCAAAATGAAGAATAACTTAGTAATGAACCATCACCAAGACTAGAATGTGTTCCCTGTTCTCGAAGTTTTGGGGGGAGGGCTGAGCATTGCATTTGGCTTTCTATACTAGGTGGGATATTAATTTAGCTGAAATGTGACATCCTTTCCAACTCTGGATTTTAACATCCTGTTTCCAACTGAATATCTATCCCTGAGATCCACTTTGTGTTTTAATAAGTAAAATTAAACTAACGTTTTCTTCTTATATCATTCATAATTCTGAAGATCAAATAAATATTATATATTAAAGTACTTTGAAAGTTGCTAATATTATAATTGCAAAAATTAATGAATTCTTTCAATAAAAAAGTATTTTTTATTTGTATTTATTTAATAACCACATACCAACTGAGTGGCTATTACATGACACATAGTTTTCCAATTATTACTATATAATTTACTTTTATTACTCTTAGATTTTTCTCTGTTAATCAGCATTCAATTATTTTATTCCCCAACTGTCTGAGATAAGTGAAACTCTCAAAGTTTTAAATTTGAGTAATGCCAACGGGTAAAATATTATAGCATTTTCAATTAAATGGAAATTCTATTTACCTGAATCTTTATCTTTCTTCTTCAGCAAGAATAAGATTGGAAAGAGATTGCTTCTCACCATTCATGTCCTTCTTTAGAAAAATAGTAAAAAATAAGAAGTATTGATCCTGTAAGACAGTAATTTATGAGTAGGACATATTGTATTTAAATTCATCATCTAGAACTTTTTTTTTCTTTGATTCTCTTGCTTAATTCGTGTTGTCACCATTAACTCAAATCCAATGCCTTGTAAAGGCTTTTCTACGATTCCCTTCCTCCAGTCTAAGTGCCCTTCAGAGTGGATATGAAGACTTGGCTCTATTGTTTAGACTTTGTGCAGAGTCAGAGTACAGAATTTTAGAGCCAAACACAGCCTCTGGAAGCACCCAGCTCAGGGCCCTCCTTTCCCATCAAAGGAATGAGGTCCATCCCCAGTCACACCAGCTCGGCAGCCTTTGAGTCAGAATTATGACCTTTTGTTTTGTAGTTGCATGATTATTTCATTGGTATGTTTGGTTTTCTCAGCTAGAGAATGTGTTGCAGGGCAAAGCTTTTTTCTTTATCTGAGACCCATCTGCAGGCCTGTGTTCAGGTAGGCCCCCTGGAGTGCCTGCAGCCAGTTTTTCAGGAGCCGACGCCAGCGGTGTGCGACTCGACTATACTTTGGTCTATTGCTATTTTTAAAGTGTCTTCCCCTTTCATTTTAATATCTAAAACATATTATGTATTCACCTATTAGTACAACTGATTAGCATTATGTATAATTCAGGTTTTGTATTCTCATAGTTGAGGTGACACGGAGACAGAACTAAATATCTCTGTATTAATTAGTGATTAGATAAAATTGCATTTTCTGATTACTTGGAATAAAGTGACAAGGTGATGAGAAGCAAGGTCTGTATCTCAATATTTGATAGGCTTTTCTAAGTTTTCTCTAAATTGCTTAGTGCAGAAGCACTTACTTAGAAACAGTGACCTACATGTAACCTGGCCACATAAGATAATGACAGACCCTTAGCCCCACACCACCCAAATTGAGTCTTCTGAGGTTGGGACCTTTGCATTTTTATGTTTCAAGAGCCTATGAGGAAAAAAAAATACCAAAAAGAACCATTGGCTTAGAACAGCAGCATTATTGAGATGATGAAGTCTCCCTTTTTTTTTTTTTTTTTCATTTTTTTTTTTTTTTTTTTCATTTTTCTGAAGCTGGAAACAGGGAGAGACAGTCAGACAGACTCCCGCATGCGCCCGACCGGGATCCACCCGGCACGCCCACCATGGGGCGACGCTCTGCCCACCAGGGGGTGATGCTCTGCCCATCCTGGGCGTCGCCATATTGCTACCAGAGCCACTCTAGCGCCTGGGGCAGAGGCCACAGAGCCATCCCCAGCGCCCGGGCCATCTTTGCTCCAATGGAGCCTTGGCTGTGGGAGGGGAAGAGAGACAGAGAGGAAAGCGCGGCGGAGGGGTGGAGAAGCAAATGGGCGCTTCTCCTGTGTGCCCTGGCCGGGAATTGAACCCGGGTCCTCCGCACGCTAGGCCGACGCTCTACCGCTGAGCCAACCGGCCAGGGCAAGTCTCCCTTTTAAAAGAAAATTGCTGAGTTGGGGAGGAATGCTTGCTGGATATATATATAGAAATCTTGTAGAGAGGTATAGACTGATTTTATGCATCATTGAAATCATTTGCTTGCCTACAGAATATGTCTTTCAGGCCCACATGGTAATAGAATTACAACCATAACCCCTTTAAACCCAGAAAGGAACCGATTAAACTGGGTCGACTGTAGCCTTTGCTTCTGCAGTTCAGAAGTGACACATCAAACCTACAGTGATCACAGATATCTGCCTTAGAAACTGCCCTTTTGTATTGTAATGAGTAATGGCTGACCTACTGAAAGTTGTGGGAAGGTTGGTTCCGTGGCTGGACATCATGGTGCCGATCTTACAGTTGTCTGTCAATTAAACATTGCTCCCTCTCCATGCATTTCTCCAGTGTAAGATGTAACTGTGCATCATTTATGAGGCTGCCATATAAGTATTTCTTAAATATTAAAGAGATGTTAATAAAATAATGTACATACATTAGAAAGTCATAGAAGAGTCAAGTGGTCACAGAAGTTTAGTTTATAGAGGCAAGAATTGGCAGTAGGCAATTTAAATTTTATACATGGGCTCTCTTCTGAGCTTTGCTTTGGGCTGGGTGCTGTGGATCATGCCACCAGCCCAACACCGGACTTTGAGTCGAGACATTTAGTTTTCAAAGGAAGCCAAGTAGGATAGACTGATGATTGGGCTTTAGTGATCATTATATATCATTTATTATTTCTTGGACATGCTAAGATAGAAAATGGTAGTTTTCCTTTTGTTTTTAATTTGAGAAGGATTCTATAGAGGATCACCTCATTCCAGAATTTCATAGATAAGGAAATTGGAAAAAACCGAAATATATGATTAAGCTGTTTCTTAATAAATATTTAGAGCAGGAAGAACTTTTTATTTTCCTCTTAGTAGAGCGTCACTACTAAATCTTTGTGTATATGGACCACATGGCAGTTTCATTTATTCAGTGGAGAATCGAGAGGGTCCTGTTTAGCACTTGAATATTGGACATGATTCAAATGTAAGTCAAGTGTGTCTAGAGGCTTTATTCATACCTATTTTCTTTTAGTCAGCAATGCCTCATAATGCCCTGGTTTCATGAATTAATTTTAATGGAATTAAACTTGAACAGCTCAAAATTATATAATTAATTTCATTCAGCTTCAATTAAAGTTACTAATTGAATTAAGCCTACTAGCATGACACCTGGCGGCAGTCAGCTACATAACCAGTAACAGCAAGTGATGTTGGGCTCTGCTGACGAGAGATTTCACGTGTGTGAGGGAGTTGGTATAAAAGTCTTTTCTGTTGATAATCAGCGAAAGGTCTTGAATTGACTGTAGCAGTGGAAAGATATCTGCAGTTATTTTAAAAAGTAAAGATTTTAATCGAAACTAGCAGATCTCAGGAAGATTACATTTTCTCTATGATAATGCTGAGTAAATGTTCCATAAATCTAGAACATATTAGTTTAGCCTGCTTCTAATTTATATTTTACTGCTATCCTATTATGGTTATGCTTTCTAAGAATACTTAGCATTGAAGACCTTATTTTTTGGATCTCTTACTCTCTGGATTTAGTCTCAGGTGTGTGTCCATGTATTTTCATGTGTTGAAATGTGCTTCACATCAGAACTTTTTAATTGTTGTGAAACGGTACATGAGAAAATTGTGTTTGTGCAGAGATCTTTCCTTCCACTGGAAATGCTAATACTTGAATTTCGTTCCTTTCCTTGCTCCCATGACTTGGCAACATGGAGCTTCTCTTCCTTCTTTGATTCTTTCTGATTGTGCAGATCCCACTTGGCATGCTTCTCTTCACACTCACTCCTTTGGTGAGCCTAGTCATTTGGATGACTTTAGCAATCAAGTTAAGAAGATGACTGTTTCTATTCATAACTTTATTTGTGGTTTGCAAATTCAAATAGCCAGCACTAAACTTATCCACTAGATCAGGGGTCCCCAAACTATAGCCCGCGGGCCGCATGCGGCCCCCTGAGGCCATTTATCTGCCCCTGTCGCTCTTCCGGAAGGGGCACCTCTTTCATTGGTGGTCAGTGAGCTCAGGATGCATCTGTGCTCCTGGAGTACTGTGTGTGGCGGTGCTGCAAAGTGCGGTGTCACTCACGTACAGTACTACTTCCAGTGACACTGGACGCACGCCTCTTGGCTCTGTAAGCACGTCATATCACTTGTTACGGATAGCATTGACAAATATGGAACCTGACATTAACCATCTCATTAGCCAAAAGCAGGCCCATTGTTCCCATTGAAATACTGGTCAGTTTGTTGATTTAAATTTACTTGGTCTTTATTTTAAATATTGTATTTGTTCCCGTTTTGTTTTTTTACTTTAAAATAAGAAATGTGCAGTGTGCATAGGGATTTGTTCATAGTTGTTGTTTTTTTTGTAGTTCGGCCCTCCAATGATCTGAGGGACAGTGAGTGAACTGGCCCCCTGTGTAAAAAGTTTGGGGACCCCTGCACTAGATTGTAAACTCCAACGAAGACCTGGGCTGTGTGTCCTAATTCATTGTATCCCCACTGTGTAGCTCATTGCCTAAACATCTACTATGTACACATATGTATTTCTCCTGGTCTCCAGGTTTTCTCAATCAAATCCACACTGAGAGAGCCCCACCTCTTCAGTTCCATCTTCTCCAGTATCTGCACCAGCCTCTGGTTATTTTCTCATGTCTACCGCCTTCCCCGTCTTGTTCCTCAGTTGATGAAGCTCTCATCAGCTTCTGCCTGGACGGTGCCAGGTTTCTTTTTCTCCTCCTTTACTCTGTTCTTGCATTCCATTCACAGCACAGTGCTTCTCAAGGATGTAAGTGCAGGGGAATCACCTAAACACGCCTCCCCATTTGTTTTTTTTTTGTTTTTCTTTTTTTTCTGAAGCTGGAAACGGGGAGAGACAGTCAGACAGACTCCCACATGCGCCCGACTGGGATCCACCCGGCATGCCCACCAGGGGCAACGCTCTGCCCACCAGGGGGTGATGCTCTGCCCCTCCAGGGCGTCGCTCTGCTGCGACCAGAGCCACTCTAGCGCCTGGGGCAGAGGCCAAGGAGCCATCCCCAGCACCCGGGCCATCTTTGCTCCAATGGAGCCTTGGCTGCGGGAGGGGAAGAGAGAGACAGAGAGGAAGGAGGGGGCGGGGGTGGAGAAGCAAATGGGCGCTTCTCCTATGTGCCCTGGCTGGGAATCGAACCCGGGTCCCCCGCACGCCAGGCCGACGCTCTACCGCTGAGCCAACCGGCCAGGGCCCCATTTGTTTTTTTAAAAGCCACCCAAATGAGTTAAAGTGAGAGTCATTGTTGTGTACAAATTTATTCATCTTCCTAATGCATGGCTTTGACTAGAGAAGTCATAAAGCTTCAAAAGCTAGTGTTACTTATTTATCGTGCTTTTAAATTAGGTCCAGATTTCTCACCTTGACATTAAAATATCCATTCTCTGTCTCTAGTCAAACCTTTATCGTCTTATCTTCTTGTGTCCCTCTCAAAGTGCTTCTCTCCAGGGTTGGAACCATTGCCAAAGTGCGGGCTGGTAGAGTTTGCCCTGCTGTTCTCCTACCGTGACTTTTAGAGTTCCCAATAATCTTTTAATTATTAATTTTTTTATTGAATTTATTGGGGTGACATTGGTCAATAAAGTCATACAGTTTTCAGGTGCACAACTCCACAATGTATCACAGTGTGTGTTCACCACCCCAAGTCAAGAGACTTCCCACTAATCTTTTTAAGACCATTGAGCACCTTTAGTGCTCGGACCTCTTGTAACATGCATTTTACTATGTGTTATAGTTTACTTTTTGCCTGAGTTATGTTTCTAATAAGCTGTTACTTTTTTTTTTTATTTTTTACTTACTGACTTTCCCCCGAGAACCGGTAAATCCACGTTGAGATCCCTCATCCTAAACACCCTTCCTCTCTGAGAATGTAAAACATACTCCTTGACTGTTTCCCAAATTTCTATGAAGAGCACTGCGTGCCTTTTCAAAACTCGTTCAGATGCAGCCTAACTTGATCTCCACTTCTCACTGGAGTCTCTTCCCGTTTGGTGCTTCCCTGGGGCTGCCACCCTCTACCTTCATGGACCCACTCACTGTCATCCTTGATGTGCCCTTTCCACCTTTCTCTGTCATGGAAGATCACTTGCTGTATTCTGATGATTTGTTTACAGTACTCTTGACAGATTATTTTTACTCTAAACATCTCAGTTTCTTCAAGGCTAGGCATGCAGTAGGTGCTCAATAAATTGTTATTGAGTCAATATGTATTCAGTGGTCAACAGAGCTATTGCTTCCTTTTTCTTAGATCTTGGAAGACTTTGGAGCATTTAGAAAAAAATCTATAAAATAAAAGAAATAGCAAAATATATGTAACATTTAATAATAATAAATATATATGTTTTTTATTCAGAAAAATGTGATAAAGAAAATACTGAAAGAGATATAACTCAAGCCACCAATAGCTGCTTCACACATGGAGAAACACAAGACCAGACCATTTGGGGAAATTGTTCAGCTGATGAACTCATCAGAAGTAAGTACTTTTAAATAAAAATGCAGTGATTTGGGGATATGACTGTGGTAACATGCTATGAGTTCATTGTACCTTAAAATTTTGCTGGAAATCTATTAATAAAGTTTTCAGAGTTCATCTGAAAATGTTTCATGAGAATTTTACAATATAGGGTTAAAACTAGGATACACATAATAAATACTCCATCAGATTTCATTCTTTCTTTAGGAAAGAAGAATTGACCTGTAAATTTTGGACCCAGTTTTCAGGGAGATTTAGACATAAAACTTAATTCCTTCTTGAGCAGTGACTAAGTGCAAGTCAGACAATTCCAAGTGGCCTATGACAGGAGAAAGATGAGGACAGAGCTAACAGATAATAGCTACTACTTTTGCTAATGTCATTCTGGCCCGTTCTTTTAAGCCAGATGATTCCAAACTATTTCTTACAATTCACATTTTTATCACTACTTGGTTTCTTTTCACTTTCTTCCTCTTCTTAAGATTGCTGTGTAAAATAAATGCAAAAAGCTTCGGTATATTTTCATTTTACTCTGGGAGTGTCTGGAAATGCCAGCGTCTTTTGGATGCTCTTCAGAAGGCCGACTTCCCATCAGGTCATCCTCTGGAGCTCAGCTTCCTCTTGTCACTGCGTTCCCCCAGCTGGGTTCAAGATGATTTACCACATAATGAATTATTCTTTGCAGTACGCGTGTAAGTGTGAAGATCACGGTTATGCCACACCTGGAAGAGCATAGGACTAAATATTTTGGAATTCTCATTTGTAGTAACCAAGTTGCTATGTCTTACTCTATTCTCAGAGTAGACAGAGGAGAATTCTTTTCTAGATCAAGCATTTAAAAAAAAATTCTTCAGATCCAACAGCTTCAAAATATAGACCCTTTCTTGTGTTACATATTACATTTACTCTGAATCTTTGAATGTTTCTTTTCCTCTCTAGAATGCCCAATATCTGTCCCTAACTGAAAACCAAATTGAGGAAAGCAGGAAAAAAAAAAGGGAAAAAACCCATAAAATAACAATAAAAATACTACTGAAGGAAATTTCAAGGTTTCAAACAAAAGCTCTAAAAGTGAATGCCTCTTAGTTTAATTTTAGAACTGTTTGGTTTTTTAACACTTTAGTTTCAGGAAAGGAAATTAGGGTCTAGAATTAGGGAGGAGCAAAATTTATATATTTTTTTTCCAAAGAATCAAATAAACATTATTTCAAACAAACATTTATTCCCCAAACATGTATTAGTTTTCTTCTGTCTAAATGCTGACTCTGCTGTGGATGCTGATGTATTTTGTCCGTGATTTCTTACAGCTACAGAGTCAGTGAGAGCTAGGAAGTCTTAGAAACAACTTTATCTCCACATTGGGGATCATAATTATTTTTCTATTTTTCTTCACAGTTACAGAATTATAGTGTGTGTGTTTCATTTAATTGATATAGTTCCCTCCTCTCCTTTTCCAAAGCCCACACTAAGAATACGGGAGTAAGAACTCCTAAGACAAAAACCAGAATACAAGTTCTATTGTATAAGGATTTGAAGAGTCATATTTAATGTGTTAAAATTTTTTTGTGCTATGTGGTGAAGCTCATTTTAGTCACATAATTTATACCATTAAAGAAAATGGATTTAAAATGAACTACTCTCACTGTTGTCTATATTGATTTTGTGGACAGTGATAAAAATACTGTAAATTGCATGAAATTTTTTTTATTGAGATAATGCTGAAGCCTGTACCCATCGGACACTGGAGCATTTGGGAACAATAATCTAGTTTTCTACTAATATGCACTGAAGGAATGTAGAGAGAGAAGAGAGACTTATTACCCCTCTGAGAGGACTGCTGAGAAAAATGGCAGATGAGTGGAAATACAAAAGATGATGGCCGAAGCTGGTCTTGCTGCTCCCGCCTGAAATGTAAACCTGGCAAGAATTTCCAAATGTTTGTGGGTGACATCGAACTCTGAATTCTGTTAACAAATTTCTTCCTTTTTTTTTTTTTAATTAAGTGAGAGGCAGGGAGGCAGAGACAGACTCCCACATGAGCCTTGACCGGGATCCACCCAGCAAGCCCAAGCCTCCTACTAGGCGATGGTCTGTCCATCTGGGCTGCTGCTCTGTTGCTTCACAACCAATCTATTTAAGTGCCTGAGGTGAGGCCATGTAGCCATCCTCAGTGCCTGGGGCCAACTTTTTGCCCGAACCATTCGAGGCATGGTTGCGGGAAGAGAAGAGAAAGATAGATTGGGCAGGGATGAGAGATGAAGAAACAGATGGTCACTTCTGTGTGCCCTGACCGGAAATTGAACCCGGGACTTTCATATGCTGGGTTGACATTTACCGCTGAGGTAACTGTCCAGGGCCAACAAATTTCAAAAACTATACTTTTGTTATTTTCCTGGTCAGAATTTTCCAGACAAAAGCAATATTATTTGGTCTACAGAAAGATTTGATATCTAGATTTGCCGAAATGGAACTTTTTATGTCATTTTTAAACACGACTCAAGCCTGGATAGCATTTGAAAGTTTGATAATTATGATAGCTTTGCTATTCCAGCTGCCTGCTATGAAACTGTACAAAGCTGCCTGAGTTTCTTTCTTTGGCTTTTCTCCTAAAGTAGTTGGCCATCTCCATATGATTTAATGTTTGTCTCTCTTAACCCTGCAGTTAGGGAGATGTGCATTTTTCTTTTGGTTCAACATTTAGCACATTTTTGGGGCCCAGTAAATCTTTTGTAATAACAATAGGCCCTGGAAAGAAGGCTGGCTCAGGGCTCCACGGGGGAGGAAGGGAACATCTGTGTGAGTCAGGATCAGACTGGCTCCCGTTCCAGGAGTCCTGTGGGGCTCCCTGAGCACCATGGCAGAGGCGGACAGCTGGCTCTCATGGAATTGATTTTATTGTTCCCACTGTAGCGTGAGGTTCACTGGATGGAGGGATCAGCAGAAAAATGAGTCCAGCTGGGGTGCGGGAACATTTTCAAATGTACAGCCCACTCTTTTTCCAACTTCCATGGGACAGCTTTGCTGCCTAAGCAAGAAGTGAAGGAGGGTGACTGTTTAATACGACTTCTTTTTCTCTATCTATTCTTGAGAGTGGTTAGTGAGGGCTGACAGCTAACATCTCCTTGTCCCGGATGCCTGCTGCCTTCTTTGTTGGACATTTAAGGCATAATTTATAGGGGACTGTTAGCTGTCAGTATGATGAGGCTGTTTTTACTTTTCTGAGAATAACTGAGCTCTGGAAAGTCAAGGGAGTGGCTGCTTTGGAAATTGTATTCTAATTAAAGGGTGTATTCTCGGGCCTCATAAAGGAGATCCGAGCTGAGAATAATTTCCAAATTATTCTGTGAACTATAACCCTGACCTCAGTGGACCACCCACTGGTGGCTTATACTTGGTTCCTCTTCACACAGAAGTTCGAGCTTTGTCTGCATTACCTGGTCCTTCTAGAAAACATTGCAGGTGACAGTCCTGAGGTACTGGGCTCTGAGGGCCTGGGTTCCAAATTGGTTGCCCTTGAGTTGCTAATTTGTTAGAGAGAATCCTTTCTGGAAGTTATAAATAAAAGCGAAGAAATCCATGTGGAATCAGACATTTTGAAGAAATAGGCCACACACACAAATCTGGTCAGAGAATGTGCATTGTGATTCTTTCTCTTATGAAATTTAAACGAAAAAGATAAGCCTAATCATTGACGTTTGTTAAAAAAGAATAACTAAATCAAATCATTAAAGAAATAGAAACTAAATGGAAGTTTTGTGAAAAAACTTTATAGTTGCAAATTATAATAAGGAAACTTTTATCTTTCATTATGAGTTTTTATTTTTACAGATTACAAAGCTTTCATATTCTGAGAAAATATTTTGCTGTAAAATTTAATTTCTGGAATGGGGATTAAATTTCAGAATTTATAAAGGCATCTTTTAATAGGAACACTAGTTAAGACTGGTTTTTCTTGTCATATTAGCATAGTATATGATACGGTATATTATTACTGCTCACAAAAATTAGCAGATATTTTATCGCTTCATATTCATTTTGAAATACCAATTTTTGTGAGCAGTATAATTTGGAGCTATGTCTTGTTTTAATAATCACTGTGCCTGTGACTTTGACACTCCGAATTAATATTTGTTTTCTATTTAACTAATAATGTGTTTAAACTGATAACAGGCAATAGGCAACAATTTATGTTTTAATTAGACTAGAAAAAGTAAAGAAGTAACATTTTGATCTCAGTCTATGTGGGGATTTCTAGGTAGGAGTGTGTGTGTGTGTGTGTGTGTATTCCTGCACTTCTACTCATAGGCATGCATACTATTTTCCTTTAATTTAGGTCAAATTCTACTATTCTAATTATTTCCTTTAGAGAGAGAGCTTACATTTTCTTTGTTCCTTTTTCTAAAATGCCTCAGGTGTCTAGCTCAGATTTTTTTCTAGGTCTTTCTGAAAATTCTTACTATTTAACTTTATCCTTGGACATTGCTTTTAATATAAACGTCTCCTAATTCAAAATGTCATTACTTAACTGCAGAAATTTTCTTTAGCTTCTCTTCTGAAATAAATTTCCCATTAAATTAAACTATTTTGTTCACCTAATTCTCTCCTTTGTGATTTCATAGAATTCCCATGATCTGAAGCAAAGTTAGAAATGTTCTACTTAAATGGTAATCCCCATTCTATTTAACCCATTTATTCATTTTGAAGAGTTTTTTAGCTCTCATAATACTAAGCACTTCACTGGCGGGAGAATGCGAACCTTCCTTCTCTGAGCCACACATGCCTGCTTTTCATGGAGCTGATGCATCCGGTTCCCCCTCATCCTGCCACTTAAACCTGTCTCTTGGCATCCTCTGAGTTTCCTCTCGATGTCAACAGCCTCCATTATTAGAAATACTATTATTTCTTGTCCTAGCCTCTGCCAACTTAACCACTGACCACTCCGTAATGATTACCATTTTATCTCTTTAGGAAACCCCTCCTCTGTGTAAAATACTAAAGGGAAGGCAGATACTCAGGTATACAATTTGTACACTGGGGCATTTTTTACTTTGAAGGTAATTAAAGAACACCAAGAGGTTTGGATTTAAAATTTTCAGTGGCTCTTATGTTTGAATACACATTACACTAAGTGTCGTTTGGCTTTTACACTAAGTATTATTTGAGTTTATTTAGAATGAACTTTATGTAAACAAACTTCCCCAGATAAGTACCACCCAGTAAGACTGGCAGATGTCATTGCTGTGTTGCATTTCTCAGGTAATCTAGGATTCTTTCCCTAATATTTCAGGCTCATTCATTTTGGGAGCCCATCTTGGAGGTAAATCATATGATTTTCATCTCAGTGTCTTTTCCTTCTCTGTTTATTTCTCAAAAAAAAATTTCAGTATGCTGACCAAACAGTTATGTGGCTGCAGTTCAGAATTTTTGATTATTGCTGTTGAACAGGAATCTTGAACCATCAGTTATTCTAAAATCCAACTCATGGTTAGGTTTCCAGGTTGAGTGGCTAGTCATAAGCCATTATTGACGGCTGCCTGTGTTTATCTTGTTGGTCAAAGGCAGCCATTAGATTGTGCTCTAGAATGGAGCTCAAGTTCCCTGACATACCTTGTCCTCAGGGTGCGCTGTTCCACGCTCATCTGGGTTCTGCCCAAGAAGGAAGAGAGAACCATTGCCCGTCTTTTGTGTTGAGCATTTTATTAAATTAAAAAAAAATGTTTCCATTGATTTGAGAGAAAGAGAAAGGAAGGGAGAGAGAAAGGGAGAAAGACAGGGATGAGTGTTGGGGGAAGAAAGATAGAGAGGAGCATCAGCTTATTGCTCCACTTAGTTGTTCCATTTAGTTATGCACTTATTGGTTGTTTCTTGTATGTGTCCTGCCTGGGTATTGAACCCATGACCTTGGCATGTCTGGACAACACTCTATCTACTGAGCTACCAAGCCAGAGCCTTGAGCATCTTTTTTTTTTTTTTTTTTTAATTCAGAGAGAGATAGGGAGGCATGGAGGCAGAGCGACAGGCTCCCACATGCACCCTGACCCAGGTCCACCTGGCAAGCCCACTAGGAGGTGATGCTCTGCCCATCTGGGTTGTTGATCCATTGCTCAGCAACTGAGCTCTTCTTAGTACCTGAGGCAGAGGCCATGGAGCCATCCTCAGTGCCTGGGGTCAACTCGCTCAAATCAAGTTATGGCTGCAGGAGAGGAAGAGAGAAAGAGGGAGAGAGAGAAAGAGAGAGCAAGAGAAGCGAGATGGGGAGGGGTAGAGAAGCAGCTGGGTGCTTCTCCTGTATACTCTGACTAGGAATTGAACATGGGACTTCCACACACCGGGCCAACACTCTACCACTGAGCCAACCGGCCAGGGCTGAGCATCTTAAGTTTAGGGTCCTAGAGTCCAATGGAAGCCAATTGCCAGGATTCAGACCCTGGATGTCTCATGACTACTGGTATATTGGGCAAGTATCCTAATGTCTTTGAACTCGACTTCCATTTTAAAATGAAGATAGTAATACTTTATACTCATTGTGATTTTTAAAAGAAGAAAATGCATATTGTGTGCTTAACTAGTACAGAGCTATATGAGTAAATAAATGCTCAATGAATTTATTATTTTTAAGAGATTTTATTTAGACAATTAACAGGGTGACATTGATCAGTTTTAATTTCAGATATAATTTTTAAGGTTTTATTGTTGTTTTCTCCTTCATCGTTCCATTGGGATATTGTGTCTAGACATGCTGAGTACATAGGGCAGGTCCTTATGAGAACCTTGATCATTTATGTCCACAATAGGTAGGCAGCACAGTGGATATTACATGGTTTATGCCTAACAAATGATGACTTAAGTGTATTGAATTAATGAGGAGAGGGGAAGAGATGTATTACACATCTGGCTTCTACTATTTCAGACTTTAAGGTCCTATGACAAAGTTTCTAAATCACTACATTTTTCTCTTTTTTCCCTTCTAACCCACTTTTTACTCCCAAGCCATGCATGCTTCCTTTATGTCAAGTTCCGGTATTTATAGATGACCCTAATGACGTCAAAGCAATCAGGCTTTCATGCTGACTGCCATTCACTGAAAGGCTACTCTGACAGTTCTCAGTGAATAGATAGTGGTGCCCTGGTAACACCTGCCGTCTCTGGACCTGGGGAGGAATAGCACCTTATTTAGGGCCTTTTTGTTCTCTTATTCTTTTTCTTTCCTACCTATAAGAAAATCATCTGTGGGTCCCTTCCTTATCTCTCTTCCCTTTGCTTACTTCCTAATATCCCACCTCTTTCCCTCTTTCTCTCCTTCCTTCTTATGTCTTTCTCTGATTTTTCTGAATTGGTTTTTAAATGCTTTGTATACTATAGAGTACAATATATATTGTTATAACTTTTCTTATTATTACTTTAAATATTATTATTCTAATTTATGACTTTACCAGTCTTATCATGTGCCATGACTTGTTCAATTTCCAATCTGTCCCTCGCACTTTGGCAAAGATTTTCATTGTCTTTCTGATACTACTAAGATCATCGTTTGATCTTTATTGGTGGACATAGGATGGTCTTGAAGTGCTACTGGTGGTGGATGTGGGTTCCATGAGGAACCTGATTTATTCCTTTTCCATTGGGAGTTCTTTGTGCCTCAGGGAAGAGCTGAGGCCTGGGAACTACTTTTGAGATCACTCTGAATATACTAACCACAGAAGGAATAAATAACATTCAGTGATCAAGACCATAAATGCTGTGGTCTAGATAATTTTAGTTCTCAAACCTCAAACTTCCTGGATCTGAATACTCTGTGAATTTGCACGTAAATTATTTTTTTGGAGAACATGTTATATTGAATAGGATTAGGAGTCAAAATATAAGTTTGAAAACTGAATAAAATCTCAGTCCCAGTAAGAAGGAGTACTGACAGTGTGTCTGCATAGTGTTTGGTAGGGAGACAGAGGAATAATACAGGTATGATCTCTGCATTCAAGAGTTTACAATCTGATGGAAGGGACAGTTCATCTGGAAATGGTAATGGTAATGAGCATTATGCGAGCTGTGATGGGAAGCATAGGCTGGTATATGTTTACATTTGAGAAGCACATATTCTTGTATAAAGAAGAGAAGGATCAGAGAGGGCTTTCTGAAGGAGGTGATGTCTACCATGATACTTATAGGAGTTAACCAGCCCAAGCAGAGCCTCGGAAGAGGTCGGGTCAAAGCATTTTAAGCCAAAAGGTACACCTATTGGTACGAGAGAAACTGACCAGTTTGAGGGGAGTTGTAAAAGTTTTGTGTAGGCTGGGATGTGAAATATTAGATGAGGTGCAGCGAAAAGTGGAGGGAAAGAATCTGTTAACAAAGGGTTAAGGGAAGATCAAAGGTGTTGAAGAGAGTAGCAACTTCATCAGGTTTATATTGTACTTGGGCTGTGTTTTATAAAATGAGAAAGAGAAGACCTGGAAGCAGTTCTCCCAGCTGGGAGACGTGTGTTAATCCAGCTGGAGAGGAAGGTGTCCTGGACTGCGGTGATGGCAGGTAGGACTGCAAGCAGTAGGTGGATTGAGCCTTTTATGGAGTGCAATGTGTAAGGTGTGGGGTAAAGGAATGGCAGGTGCTGAAAAGTTGGCCAAGATTTTTAGTTTGGACAAATGATAGTTGTGATGAAAGGCAATGAGGCAAAGCATTTAAGGACATTGTCCAAAGAGAGTTTGGACATTGCTCAAAGTGACAGGTGGTGGATGTCGGATGGGTAGAGAAGAAGTAAACTCAAGAAGGGTATGACAAATAATAAAAAACCAATATATATCAGTATGTGTATATCAAATTATGTGTGTGTGTTTATGATTTTTAAGAAATGTATGGTGTCTCTTTACAACAATTACTTCTGGGGAGTTATGTGATATTGAGGACATACAGTGTGTCCGTAAAGTCATGGTGCACTTTTGACTGGTCACAGGAAAGCAACAAAAGATGATAGAAATGTGAAATCTGCACCAAATAAAAGGAAAACCCTCCCAGTTTCTGTAGGATGATGTGGCAGCATGTGCACATGCTCAGATGATGACATAACACCGTGTATACAGTGGAGCAGCCCATGGCCATGCCAGGCCAGATGTGGACGGTACAGAGGAAAGTTCAGTGTGTTCTGTGGCTCGCTAAATTCGAATCTGTGACCAAAGTACAATGTGAATATTGGCGCGTTTATAACGAAGCACCACCACATAGGAATAACATTACTTGGTGGGATAAGCAGTTGAAGGAAACCAGCAGTTTGGTGGAGAAACCCCGTTCTGGTAGGCCATCAGTCAGTGACGAGTCTGTAGAGGCTATACGGGATAGCTATCTAAGGAACCCTAAAAAATCTGTGTGTGAGCCCACATCGAACTGCACTGAATAGGTATGAAACTGGGAGAGTTTTCCTTTTATTTGGTGCAGATTTCACATTTCTGTCGTCTTTTGTTGCTTTCCTGTGACCGGTCAAAAGTGCACCATGACTTTACGGACACACTGTATTGGTGAAAAAGATTTTCACTTAATATTCTGTATGCTTTCTTCTGTATCATTGTCTATTTTTTCCCTATGAGGGGAATTGTTTTATTATGTTAAAAGCAATATTATTTTAAAAATAAAATTCTTCCCCAAGGCAGAAATTATCAGAGTGAGGGCTTGTGACAGCCCTTCATGCTTCTTCATGTTCTGCAGAAGATAAGACCACCTACCTAATTTTGGAGGAGCAGAGCTCTGGAAAGAACACCTTATACCCATTTTATAATTTTTTTTCAGAAATTTCTGAAAATCAAGAACGAGGGCATTTTTTCGGGCTTGGCAAATCAGTTGATATGTCAGTCACAAGCATGAGTAGTTTAGCTCTGGAACAGCTGCTGTGTGACGAACTCTGGAAGGCAGTGTTTTTTGCTTCTGTCCAGCTACGGAAGGGTGAGACTGCACTAGCTCCGTGGGCTCAGCACGGGGGTGAGGGGGTGGGTCAGAATGAGGGGCATTGGGGGAGTGCCCTCTCTACCCTGTCAGGAGCTCCATCTCCACTTCGCCCTAGCACAGCTGAGAGTCAGTACTACAACTTGTCCAGTGTTTCTTTCAAGGGGCCTTCCAGACTGAGTGGTAAATTCATGCTCCGATGGATGCTGGATTCTTCTCAAGTCGCTGAGTTCTGCAGCGAGACACATACAAGTCGGGAAATCTCTTTAAAAACCCTCGGTGCTCATATTACAGGGGGAAATTGCACTAAGTGAGCCAGAGAAGAGAGTGGGTGGAGAAATTTGTTCTGCTGTAGAACATTATTTAATTAAATACATTTTCCATGGTTCTTGAGAACTTGGGTTGGGAAATTTAAAGAAACAAAAAGATTCCCACCATCTCAAATTGTCACATATAATTGATTCATGCTGGTGTGATTGTTAAAAAGACCATACATCTCATCTGTGGATGCTGCCCATCATTCCTGTTTTTGTGGAAAAGATATTAATGTATCATCTATGTAGAGACGTAGCTTTGCAAGTTACATTCTCCACAGTCTGTCAGCCTACAGAGTTGCTGTCATAATCACAAAGGGGAGTAGTAATGTAGGCGGCAGCAGTGACAGGGACACACCCATCCAACAATGCGATCACCTGTAATTACTATTGTCCTGCTATTTCTTTGACTTTGACTTGGGTTCTTCGTGTGTGTATGTGTATAAAAAAAATATTTTTATAGGGCTCTAAATAATACTGACTTTTGCCATAAAGTTCAATTTTCTTAGATTAATTCAAGGTAGGGTTTCCATTTTCAGGCTACATGATCATCTGATTATTTCAACATTAAATTTGAGCCCAGTTGCCAATCTAGTACCTCAAAGGTTGGTATGAAAGGATGTTGGTAGTACTTTAATCCCGACGGAACAGTGAAAATCAAATGGCAGAACCTTAAATTAGTGAGTTAGCCATTGTGTGAAGTGTGAGATGGTGTGGAATGTGATGATGTTGTGACTCTTCATTCATACCTTCTCCTCTGCCTTCTAGCATAACCTGTTTGATCCCTGACTAGCATCTTACTTGTCTTCTAAGTCCAGACTTCTCAATGTTTGACATAGAGTTTTTTAAAATGTGTTCAAAATTGTCTGACCTGTGCTGGCGTAGTGGATAAAGCATTGACCTGGAATGCTGAGGTCACCGGTTCAAAACTCCAGACTTACCTGGTCAAGGCACATATGGGAGTTGATGCTTCCCATTTCTCCCCCTGTTCTCTCTGTCTCTTTCTTCTCTTTCTCTCCACTCTCTTTCTAATAAAAATTAATAAATTTTAAAAAATATAAAAAAAATTCTTTAAAAAAATGTGTTCAAAGTCACATCAATCCTTTCTTTTAACTCTAAAGATCTTACATCTATTTTGCTTTAGCATTCGTACAAACATGGACACATGCTAGACCTAGTTATCACAGAGATCTGCTCCAGTTTAAGATTTTGAAGTTAGCAATTTATTTTTTCATTTCTTCCTGCTCTTTTCCTTAGTAATTGTACCTAATCTTATGTTCTTTCCCCCATATTAACTCATCTCCTTCTAACTTTACCTGGGTTTTTTTCCTTTTTCTTTTCATGGCCATCTAGAGGGACCTACCAATGACCTTTCACTATCCCCCTAAATTCTACAACCTTATGCCGTATCTGCAACGCTGGTGCTGAAACGAAGGTAATAAGACCACACCCTCAGTCCTCTCAGTTGAGGTTCCAAAGGCTGTAGATCACAGAGAAATAATGTGATATACTAGAAGCATTAGTTCTAGTTCTATAAATGTGTGTCCTCTAGTCTTAACTGAGTCATCTCTACTCTTCACTGTACTTTAATTTCTGGTTGATTTCCTCTTTTGGCCCATTGTAGTCTCTTGATTATGTGACACTGTCTTATAATGACTCAGATGATATTCTAATTCTTTCATCACTGAGACATTTTAGGTTGTATTAACACCTGCTCCTGGGTCCATGGCTATGTTAGCACCAATCCTGGGCTACATGGCTGGCACCTCTTAGGCCATCTTTATCTCTGCCCTGCAAGGATAAATTTAACTAAAATAGTCTGTTGAACTTGCTACATCACTTTTCTCAGTTTGTCCAGTGATGTCTCCTCAGTCCTCACTCTTTCTGTAGCATTTGACAGGACACGTTTCTCTGCTTGAATTCCGTCCCTCCTCTGCCACCTTCCTCCCTCTGCTCCTCTTGCCACACTGGCGTCCTGTGTGGCGTCCAGTCCTTTCTGTCTCTGGGCTTTTGCATGGCAGGTCTCCCTCCAGGCTTAATTGTCACTTTCAAAAAGAGGCCTTCCCAGACCTCTCAAGCTAAAGTCAGTGTCTCTGTTTCTCGCAGCACCCGTTCCTTTCTAGACATGGTCACAATTTGAAACTTACTTTTGCAATCACATGTCTAATGTCTGCTGCTGTAAGTTGTACCGCCAGCAATCAGCGTCATTCCAGGACACGATATACTTACAGTAGACTATTTTGGGTGGTTGACTGTAGGAATAAAATAAATTTTGCTTTTTTCTCTACTACTCCCTTTTATCAACTTTTGCCACAGTGCAAATGTGTTCTTGCTGTTCCCACTGCATGTCCAGTGTTTCCCTTCCTCTAAGCTTCGCTCCCGTTGCCTGTGTCCCCCCATCGCCAGCTGCACGGGCAGCCGTCTAAGCCCTCCCCTTTCTGGACTCACAGTGTTTATCTGCTTCTCTCCTGAAGGACTTGTTCATTTCAAAATTATAGTGCACATTGTTATGGGCCTCTTCCCGTCTGAACTAAAGGTTCTTTATAGGCAGGAAAGGCGTCTTGCTCAGCTCTGTAGCCTGCACAGTGTACAGCCCAAGCCGTGTGCAGAGTTTATTCCTAATACTTACATGTTGATTGTTGAATAAATGAAAAGCTTTACCTTTTGACTTTATTTAGCTTCTCTGTAGGAGACTCTTAGCTTTGAATTGGTTAAACTGGAATAATTTGCCTTAAAATATGGATTTACTATCTTTGTTCCCTGTAAGGAACTAATTTTCTTAGTCTACAGTTCGTTCATATCCAAGGTTGCTTTGTATTAGCAGTATTAACAATATTATTACTTATAGCTTTTTACAGTTCTGAAAAATTTCAAATTGGTAATCTAATGTGGCCTATCAGCAGCTTTATAAGGCAGACGGGATAAGTGTTATCCAAGGATGACACCGAACCAGAGACGCCAGGCAGCTGGTCTGCAGCAGCACAGCTGATATATAATATATCCTCATTATCCAGCTGAGACCCTTGGACCAGGGCTGTAGGAGAGGGAAGAGCAGAGACTTTGTGCTGTGGATGGTTTCCTAGAGGTTGCATTACAATCACAGGGGAGGTGGCGGTTTCCCAAATTATTATCCTAATCTAAAGCCCAAAATGCTAATACATCTCCCTAGTTGGAAATTATTGCCACCATTAATGATGTGATTATATCCTGCCTTTGTGTTTTGTCAGAAGAAGTTGGGAAAATTGCGATATGTTATGCTCCTTCATAATTTCATCTTTGTGTGATAAATTCAAGACAATTCCTGATCTCAGTATATACTTAATACCTTAGAAAAAAAGCCTTTTTGGTTTTCAGAACTATTTACTCATCGACTTTATGAGAACCTAGTCTCATTCCAAGACCGAGAATCTTAGCATCTGCTATTCTTTTTGCAATATGAAGGTATACATTTAATGTTATATTGGGAAAAAAACTATTATAATTTGTATTTGTAGTTTTTTAAATGGCACAGTGAGATTTTGGCACAATGAAAGGACTTTAAAGTCTAAAACTTGATGTAGCTATAAGGAATTATTTTGCTATATTAGGAATCTTGATATATTAAACCAAAAATCAAGATTTATGTTATATATGAGTCATTTTCTTAAAGAATAAAAATCCTTTCAACCTTTTTCTTGAAGAATTATAAATGGCTGCTTCTTTCATCTTCTTTTGATACTCTGTCTAGAATTGGAGTAAGCCATCTCAGTTAAAATCTCTGGAATAAACAGTTTTCCAATCAAGTGTTTGCAGGTGTGTAGTGGAAAGAGTACTTCCCTGACTCACAGATAGAATTTGTTCTTGGAGTAAAGCAGTCTTTTATAATAGAGATACAGTTTACCTAAGAGTCATACTAATAAGTAAAAAAAAAAAAATCAGCTTTGTGAATAATATATGATTTCATGTGGTATCAGTGGTATCTAGGCATTTGGGACAATATATAATTAGTTTGAATTCCCTTTGAGAAAGAGATGTGGATGTTAAAATAAATTGCTGATGAAGCATATACTTCGGAGAACAGTGTATTTCACAACTTTGTGCAATATCAGCCAATTCTTTCAATCGTATAGAAGTATAAGCATACGCCTGAGAAGATTTATTAGGGGCAGTTTTAAACCATTCTTACTGTATAAAAGTTTATAGTTTGCTCACTTAGGAATAGTCACTAAAAAAAGAAGAATAACACATATTTATAAGCCTGCTAGGAAAACATTAATTCTATACAACTGTGGACACCATTGTTTGCAGCCAGTGAAACAATAATAATCATTTGCTTGTATAATAATAATCAGTATCACAATATTTAAGCATTTAAAAGGATTTGGTCATTGAGTTATTCCGAGGTATTCTTTTACAAAACACTGAATAATGGATCTTCTCCAGAAAAGTAAGCACTCTCAGAGTAAGAAGACTTAGAAATGTGAGATAAATATATTCTGAGGGAGGAATGGAGGAACATACTTTGGAATAAATTGATTTTATTAAGTAAAAGTGAAAAAACTGCCTCTCTAGAAGGAATTACTTTGCTACCAGGAATAAATATTCCAAACTAATCTGTTTTTTGCACAGTGGAATATCTAATCATTCTCACCTTGAGGGAGTTCCATCAAAGCCTCCTGTTTTATCATTGAAAATACGCTATAATATACACAGTATATGCATATAAAATCTTATGCAAGCACTGTTTACCAAATACTCCTGAGTTTTTGAGATATAAGAAAACACTGTACCTTGTCATCTTTAGCACTCTGAAATTAGTGCAGTTTATCATTGTTATCTAAATATATTCATAAGTTTTCTTCCTGAGAAATGGAGCCCATTACTTAGCCAGGTAATTACCTTACCACTTCTGCCCAGCATCTTTCTCAGGTTTGTTTATTTTGATAAACATTGGATACATGATTAGTTCCTTGTCCCCATTAAGCCTGAAGTAAACAGGTTTTTTTATAACATTTACTTAGAAGAAGTCTTCAATTTAGTTTGTTTTTCTTGTGACATCTACAGTGTTAAAGTAAAAACGTACAAGTGGAACAATTCAAAGAGTGCATATTTAATGTGAAAAAAGAACAAATGTGTGGGAGTGCTCATTTCTGCACTTTTTTTTTAAACTAAAAACAAACAAAAGCCCAACTACCATTCTTGGACCTAAAAAACAAAATCAGATAACAGAGTTCTCGGAGTGAGAATCTACGGCTCCGGCGGGCTGCGTAGGTGCGGTTTATAGCGTGGTCAGTAATAATGACATATTTTAGTGTCCATTTTAGTGTATGAAACACTCAATTACAATGAATTGAAAAAATAGATAGTTTATAGTCCTAGAATAGCATTTCTTGGGGAGTAAGTATGACCTTAAACATTTTGGGATGGTTTTATTCTTTCCCCTTTTAATTGCTGTTACAGTATTGTTTTGACTTCTTTGAATATTAATACAAATGTGGAAATATTTATGAATAGTCTACTTCCAAGAGAGGCTTATTATTACGTGCATCTCCATCATCATGAATCCCTACATTTTTTTTTTTTTTTTTGGCAAAAAATAGTAAAACTCAGTCCCTTGGAAAATTATGATTATTCAGATAACTTAACTTTTGGAAGTCTTCACAAGGATTGCTTCAGCTGAGTGAGTTTCCAGTCATGGGCCTGATGCAGTCCGTTCTAGCTTGCCTGCAAAGTAACTGCTGAAATCTCATGTACTGTTAATGATGACGTGTGACGACTTTGGAAAAATTGGACGTATCACAGACAACGGGGACAAACAGAATGTGACGCTTGTTTTGAGGACAGAAGTTACACGTGCCCATCCAGTTAGCTTAACTCCCATATTCTAAACAATCCCCCCCCAAAATACTTGGAGAACTGAAAATGAGATTATAGCCAAAAGCTTGACTTGCTTGTCAGCCAGCTCCGTTTTTTATAGGAGTGAGGCTCTCGGGCAGACAGAGTAAAAGGCAGCATAGGACACCATTGCTTAGAGAAAGGCTGTGTGGATGGAGAGAAGGGGAGGTGTGAGCGCTATTGTTTGGATTCTACTTCTGCCTAAAATTTTCTAGCCATGAGGCATTGGGCAAGTCACTTCGATCTTTAGCTTCAACCTCTGCATCTTTCGACTATAGATGGAGGGACTCCCTTCCCTCACTGCCTCATGGGGTGTGTGAGGGCCAAACATGAAAATCTGAATGGAAATACTAAATCTTAGTCTCTAGATGGGGATGAGTGGTACACAGTGATGAGAATAACTAGTGCCTGGGTTAAAGGAAGAAGTATAGGGTCACCCTGAGTCAGACCTTAGCAAGAGTGGAATTTCTTCCTTAATGGCATTGTCAGGCTGACCCAGGATGTTACAGGGAGAACTGGCGGTACTAGTGGAGCATGACCCTTTGGAATCTTTCTGGCTATCCAGGAGTCGGGGGGGGGGGGCTGAGTATTCACACAATAGCCTTTTGATATGATTTTAAAAGCAACAAAAAAACACATCAACAGATTTTCCCACAAAAACACGAGGAGCTAAATGAGCCACTATACTCACTAGATCCCTTATTTTAAAATTAACTTTCAATTTTAGTGTAATGAAATATTTTAGATATTAAATTATACATAATTAGATTATAAATATCTAAATATTTTAGATATTAAATATTGCAAACACCAGAATGCCAACCACTCATATTTAGCAACAGTTAACTTTTTGACAAATTTTCTTGTTTTTTTTTTTTTTGGTTTGTTTTTGAAGAAATAAAACATGTTTTTCTTCAACATGGAAGACTGTTGTTTTCTTTTTGGAAACCACATCTAAATGATAGTAAATTAATGATGATTTTTCAAACACATCAATTTAACAGAGAGAGAGCAGAAAAAGGCAACAGCAGTGAATCATAGATGTTAAGTGTTTTCTGGAAGATAGAAAGTAGATGGAGGAATAATAACTGACTTTGTAGCACTGAGAAGTTAGAGCCTGAATGGTAACCTGACACAATGTGGTACTGTAGCAAGAGGCTCTGATTTGGAGACATCATAGCACTTGGAAACTGGGATGAATTTAAGACTGGAGAAGAATGTAATTTGAAATTGTGTGGTACAGAAAACTTAAACCGTTGGTTTGCCTCCAGTCCCCAAATCTGAGTAGCCATGTTACGCTTACTGTGACCCTCATAAGGCACAAGAGAGTGATGCTCTGGAGACATTAAACTGGGGAGTCTCCATATATCCTGGGTACCGGGCATAGCAGACCATGTGAGCCAAGGGTACACTGACCACAGGGTCCACAGTGAAGTCGACTGCCTGAATGATGAGACACAGGCACACCCCCTACCTCCTTGCCCTTTAAGCATCGATGGCCATGATCCAGATATCACACAGATAGAGAAACATATTTTTATATTCTTTTTGTTCACTAATCTTCCAATTTAAAAAAAAATTGGTGAAAGTTAATCTTACTTCCTTCTGGTTGTAATTATCACTAGTAGCAACCCTGAGCTCCTGACACCTTGGTTAAGGGCATAGGGCCCATGGACGTTGTTGAATTAGTAATTGTTGACTGTAGGCATACATAAAACAGCTCAATCACTACCGTCACTCCTCGGGTTAATCTTGTTTCTGATGAACGTTTCTATTTAAAGTGTTATACCTTCCACCATCTAATACTACTTTCTCTAGAAAAAGAGAATTTTAATAATTATGTCAATAGATATTATGTAGGTGGCTTAGATTCAAAATTATAACACAGTGGGTGCTTACATGGATTCTTTCCAGATTGTTTCCTACATGTTGACAATGGATCATGGACCTATATTTTTACAACATTCAAATTAGAGAAGGCGCCTTAGAGATCAGTGTGTTCAACCTCTTGTGTTTTTTCAGTTGACACATTGAAGAGGGAAATAGTTTCTCTGAAGATACCCAGGCAGTGAGTGACAGAAGCAGGGCTATAATTTTTTAAAGTGTTCTTTGATTATCAATGAGAATATGTAGTTACCACTGACATTGTGTGATCCACAATGTCGTTTCTGTGGTATTTGAAAGAGTATATTAATAGAAAATAGTTACTAGAAATTAATAGGAAGGTTAAGACCCCAGGTAGACAGACTATTCAATTCACTGTCCAACTGCCCATTTTGTTCTCCCCTAAGAGTTTGCCTTTATGATAAAAATTGCTCTTGGTCAGCATTCTACGCATTCATGGTTCTAGTATTAGAATAACGATTCCCCAGGGGAGTGCACAAGGCAGGAGATAAGAGAATCCCTGGAGGGGGGGTATGTATTTTTGAAACCAGACAAGGTATTACTTATTTAAAATAAAAAAAGGTTTTGTATTGTTCAAATAAACCCTGTGGAGTTGGGGAAAGGTAGAGAGCTACTGGTAGAGAATTATACTTTAAATGAATAAGGGAATCTGATTTAGGAAATTGGAGTAAAAATACAAAGATAAATACAAAACAGAGTGATAGTCCCACTTCTAAAATCTGAGCAGTCATAAGAATAGTAGCAAACAATCCATGCCTTTTTTCCCTAGCCTCAGAACAAATTTTACCCAATGTCAATGTAAATAGGTTTGTGCAGTGCAGAGAAATGAATGTTTCTTTATTGGAAAGTAATTAAAGGATAAGATTTCTATAAATGGTTTTTAACATTCCAGATTGCTGTATTTGACGTTTATATACAGTTGATGGCTCCTCTGTGTAACTCCCTAAGAACTCTTTCATGGGGAGCGTCGTGAATGACAGGAAATACTCAAGTCAATTTCTTGTCGGTTACACTGAGTGTAGTCTTGTAAATAAATAACTTATTGTAATGGCTTATATGGAAAAGAATTACACTATCTGGGAGAATATTGACAGGAAGGGTTTACAAAACCACATTCTATGATTTTTCTAATATATTTGTTAATGTTTATGATTTGAATTGGGCAAAAATTATATGGTCATGTGAGTATTCTCTAAACACACTGGCTTTCCAACAGTTCAATAACTGTGCTGACCCCGTCTGCTTCAGGCTTGGCCGGTGTTGTTAAGTTGGGCCTGAAACCCTGTTACTCATTCTCTTTGAAGGCCCTTTCCCCTCAGGTCTCTGTTGAAACGCTGTTCTTATCTATCCAAACCAAAATAGTTTGCCTTGTTATTCCTTCTGATATGAGTGCTTTTCTTTTATAGCATTAACATAATTTCAGATTGCACGTTCTACTATTTGTTTAGTTACATGTTTAGTGTCTTTTTATTCTCCTCTAACTAGTCTTAGCACTTCCTTTTACATAAATGTTCAATAAATATTTGCTAAAAGAATAAGTAACACATAAACCCATATTTTATATATGAGGCCTTTCTACCCATTGTTTATTTTTCACGTGCTAAGATCTCGTACAGTTTAAGGTTGTTGTTGTATTTTTTAATGGCTCCAGTTATGATTTATGGCTTTTGTCTACTGTTGGGAAAAGAGTAGTGATCTAGATGTTGATGAAATTAAAAGGAGATCTATGGTGATGAATAAATTTGACATCGGTTTTTCAATTCAGTTAAATTACAAACAATAACAGGCCTTTTAATTATACAATGTGTGTGGGATATTCGTAGGGGTTTGGAGAATGAAGATACTTGCTAGAGGTTCTAAAAATCATCTATGTGAAGTAGACGTCATTACCAAGGAGGTGTGGGAGAAAGCAACTGTGCTTATGTTGCCCTTGTTTACTTTTCTAAGTAAGCAATATGTACTTATTAAGATTTATTTAAATTATTGAAATGTTGAGCTGTAGAATGATTATTATCATTTCCTTCTATCGTTCCTTCATTGACTTTTCTAAGTGACAGAAAAGTTCTAGTGCTGGGACAGATATTCAGAAGTACTGCACACTTGTGTGTGGCACATAAATGCTTATTGAGTGACTGTGCACATAAATCAGTGACATGTTTTGTGCTGCAGAGGAGCATTCAGCCCTGCAGAGAGGACTGAGATTTAAGCATGTTTTGTCCTGGGGGACAGTGAAGAAGGTGCTTTGTAGTCAGCATGTGACCCAGTGCTGACCAATGGGATGTCTCCTAGAAGATTTCTGGGAAAGGGATTTTTATATTCTTAAAGAGAGGGTTGGGATAAAGGCCATCTATGACAAACCCACAGCCAACATCATAATCAATGGGCAAAAACTAAAAGCAATCCCCTTAAGATCAAGAACAAGGCAGGGGTGCCCCCTTTCACCACTGTTATTCAACATAGTTTTGGAAGTACTACCATAGCAGTCAGACAAGAAGAAGAAATAAAAGGCATTCAAATAGGAAAAGAAGTAAAACTATTCTTATTTGCTGATATATGATACTGTACATAGAAAACCCTAAAGTCTCAGTCAAAAAACTACTGGACCTCATAAATGAATTCAGCAAGGTGGCAGGATATAAAATTAATATTCAGAAATAAGAGGCATTTTTATATACCATCAATGAACTCTCTGAAAGAGAAATTAAGAAAACAATCCCCTTCACTATTGCAACAACAACAAAAAAATAAAGTACCTAGGAGTAAATTTAACTAAGGAGGTTAAAGACTTATACTCAGAAAATTATAAAACATTGATAAAAGAAATCAAGGAAGATACAAACAAGTGGAAGCATATAACATGTTCAGGGATAGGAAGAATAAACATCATTAAAATGTCTATATTACCCAAAGCAGTTTATAAATTCAATGCAATTCCTATTAAAATACCAATGACATACTTCAAGATATAAAACAAATATTCCAAAAATTCATATGGAACCATAAAAGAACACGAATAGCCTCATCAATCTTGAAAAAGAAGAATAAAGAGGGTGGTGTCACACTTCCTAATATCAAGTTATACTACAAGTCCATTGTACTCAAAACAGCTTGGTACTGGTATAAGAACAGGCATATAGATTAATGGAACAGAACAGAGAACCCAGAAATAAACCCACACCTATATGGACAATTGATATTTGATAAAGGAAGTAAGAGCTTACAATCGAGTAAAGACAGTCTTTTTAACAAATGGTGTTGGGAGAATTGGACAGCTACCTACAAAAAAAATGAAACTAGACCACCAACTTACACCATTCACAAAATTAAACTCAAAATGGATAAAAGCCTTAAATGTAAGTCATGAAACCATAAGCATCCTAGAAGAAAACATAGGCAGTAAGCTCTCTGACATCTCTCACAGCAGTATATTTGCTGATTTATCTCCACTGGCAAGTGAAATAAAGGTCAGGATGAACAAATGGTTCTATATCAAACTAAAAAGCTTTTGTATAGCTAAAGACAATATTAACAAAATAAAAAGACAAACCACACAGTGGAAGAACATATTCAAAATGTCTGATAAAGGGTTAATAACCAAAATTTATAAAGAACTTGTAAAACTCAACACCAGGAAGATAAACAATTCAATAAAAAAATGAGCAAAAGAAATAGACACTTCTCCGAAGAGGACATACCAATGACTAATAGGCAGATGAAAAAATGTTCAACATCACTGATCATTAAGAAATGCAAATTAAAATCACAATGAGATACCACCTCACACCAGTCAGAAGGGCGCTCATTAACAAAACAACACATAATAAATGCTGGAGAGGATGTGGAGAAAAGGGAACCCTCCTGTACTACTGGTGGGAATGCAGATTGGTGCAGCCACTGTGGAAAACAGTATTAAGATTCCTCAAACAATTAAAAATGTAACTGCCTTTTGACCCAGCCATCCCACTTTTAGGAATATATCCTAACGGTACCAAATCACTGATTCAAAAGAAGAAATGCACCCCCATGTTTATGGCAGCATTGTTTACAATAGCCAAGATCTGGAAACAGCCCAAGTGTCCGTCAGTGGACGAGTGGATTAAAAAGCAGTGGTACATATACACAATGGAATACTACGTGGCCATGAAAAGGAAGGAAAACTTAACCTTTTGTGACAACATGGATGGACCTGGAGACTATTATGCTAAGTGAAATAAGCCAGGCAGAGAAAGAAAAATATTATATGACCTCAGTCATTTGAGGAATCCAATGAACAATGTGAACTGAGGAACAGAATAGAGATAGAGGTGGGATCAAAGGGACCAGAGGGAAAGTGGACAGAGGGAAAGGGGAGGAGAGGATGGGATCGGAGAAGGGAAAGAGATTAATGAAATTATATGTACATAACACAGCGTCATAGAGAGCAAGAAAGAAAATCCTGGAGGAAAGGGGGGAGGGCGTTGGGGAGAAGTGGGACAAGGGGAATGTTGAATGGAACACCGAGGAGGGGGAGATATTTTTGGTGGGACACTTGAATCTATGCAAATACAATAAATTTCAATCAATAAAGAGATGGTTGAAAAAAGCACCCTCTTTTTTTAAGCTCTCATCATTTTTGGATGTGATGTCTGGAGTTGTGTCAGAAAGTCTTACAACTATGAGTGGGATAGGCAGGTGGGAAAGTTGGCAGGTTGAGGATGACAATGAAGATATAGAACCTGCTATATTAATAATACTAGCACTGCCCTATCTTTGAATTTTATGTTATGTGGAATAATAAATATCTGTGAGGGCAAGGTATTTGTAAATTTTGTTCACTGAAATATCCCTTATGCCTGGAACAGTGGCTGGTGCCAGAGTACAATATATACTCAGCAAATATTTTATAATAACTAGTTTGCAGCCAAAGGTACATAGACAGATTTAGTGAGTCTTAATGCAAAATTACAGGGAAAATGTTTATATAAATAGTCTCACTCATGTTAATGTTTAAAGATGGTTAATGAGTTTGTTCCTCTGTGTTTAGCCATTTCCTGGTGTTTGTGTTTGGGTGACATTTTATTCATGCAGATATTAAAATGGCCATGATACATTGATGAAAACAAAATTTTAAAAATCACATGCCTCAGATTTTAAAGCAGCTGTGTAATGAGGCGGTGGGAGATATTTCATCTTAGAAAAAGACAAGATAACAATGAGCAAATAGTGTTATTTTTACTTACTCACTTGCATATTGAAAGCTTTCCATTACAGCTTTAAACTGTAATCTGTTGTTTACATATAAAAATAATTTAAAATTCATATTTGTAAATCTAAGCAAGTTTGGAAAACTTAATTGCACCATTTATCTGGATATCATTAGTTATGTCGGACACACAGCTTGTTTGTTGCTTCCTTATGGTGGAAACGCGCCAGATTCTCCTCAAAGTTGCACATGAGAGTCAGGACCATCCCTGTCTTAGAGGCAATTCTTAGAACTTTGCTTGGAATCCTGAAGTTTCAAATTATGTCATAGAGACTTCATCTATAATGAGAATTGTTATTAGGACTAAAGCGCAAAGATTTGTGTCAGGCCATATCTTAAAGAAATGTACTGGAGAGTGAAAAGTTATTCTAATAACAAACACGCACCAATGAACTTGGAGGGTTGTTAGCTATTCTGAAGCACTGGGGAGTCCATAAGAACAAAATTTACTAATTTTCTGATTTACCTTGTGTAAGATACTGGAAATAAATTCACTTTTTAAATGTTCAGGTTGCAATTCATAGTTTCCTCTACTTAATTCCTTATCGAGTAACTGGGATTCCACCTGCATTTCCACTGCTCTAGCCTCAAGGAAATACCAGTTTTCTTTATACATTTAAGTTTGATTTACTTCTATTATAGGGAGGGGGGTAAACTTTTAGATGTACAATTTGGTACTTACTTTTTCTGCTGTTTTCAAAAAGATCATTTAACTAGTAGTTCTGATCAATTTCCATACACATATTATGCTATCTGTAACTTAATCTTTAATTCCCTTGTTATAACAGAGAGAATTTTTGAATCCTTTCTGTAGCTCTACCATCCTCATATTATGCTTTTACAGCAATTCCCCAGACTCATGAAGGTGAAGGATGAAGTTTATAATGGTATTGAATACCAAACTGTTGCTTGATTTATTCAGGAAGGTTGTTACATACTGGGATCAAGTGACAGCTTAAAAGCTGGTATAATTCATCATCATCAGTTAATTTTCACTGGGTGTCCACTGGGTGCTGAACATTGTACAAGGCTCTTTGTCAGCAGGTATGTGCCTGATAAGGTTGATGGAACTCTAAGAAGACGGGATCTTGTCCTTAAGGTATTCGCTGTATAACAAAGGCAAGTCAGCAAATCCCCAGTGTTGCTAAGCTCTCTGTACAAAATGTATGTAAGTAAAAGTACTTTATTTTTTGAAGGGTTGTTGTCAGTGAATTGAGGTCCCACTCCCATTACTACCTATACTGCCACCAGAATAAAGGGGGTGATGTTGGATGGATCAAGAGTGGAGCCTCTTATGGTCCAGTTCTTGGCTGACCAGTAATCATTTTTGTGTGTTTGTACAGATACTTTTTGTTCCCATACATATAATTTCAAAATATTCCTACTTAAGGAGATCCAGTTATCCTTTGAAAAAACAAATGTATACCTTGCCTTTCCCTGATAAGGGACAGATCAGTCCTATTCAGATGATGCGTCTAGAGTTAGTTTCATGTGGTCATTGTTTCTTCCATAGATGGTGGTTGGTGGTTTTTGTTTCCCTGAAATGATTAAGAAATCTGATTTTGATCAAATTTGGATGTAGCTCTTTATGATTCTGCAACGTATGGATTAAAATATCTGATTGTATAATGGTGAAGGAGGTATAGGATAACTGGACTATAACTTCTCAAGTACAATACTGGTCTATGGAATATGGATATTCCCTGAGTAAGGATAGTACACAAGTTGATGGGGCCATGGGATATCATAAACATCTCTTTCTGAGCTTCTTCCTTATCCTTGGCCCGGGTTCTGTGTCTAGTGCATATCTTACCCCAGCTTTCCCTTTGGATGTCCTTCCTGACCATCTCTAAGAAGGGCTTCAGGAGGGTTCTCTGGCAGGGTCCTTGATAGTTCTTTTCTTGTTAGTAACAAGAACTTAGATTCCGTCTAAGTCGTTAGAATGGAACAGTTCCAAGCTTTATTTACTAGGCTAGGGATTTTTTCTAGCAATATAATTTCTTTAACAACACCTTTGTTAGCAGCAATATCCATTTTTTGGACGTGGTGATGGAGGACTTTTTTTCTGGTAACTGCCACTGAATATTGTGTCCAATAATGATCTTTGACTCAGTCCATTGCCTTGCCACTTTTGTTTTTGAGCTCTGAGCTACCTATGCCTCCTTTAGTCTCAATTTAATGGCTCCTGTCACAAGCTCTACTTCTGTGGTTGATAAAGCTTGTCCCAGGCCTTGGAGGGTAGCTCAGTTGGTTGGAGCGTCGTCCTGACATGCTGAGGTTGCAAGTTCAATCTCTGGTCAGGGCACATACAGGAATCAACTAATGATGATATGAATAAATACAACAACGAATTGATGCTTCTCTTTCTTGCTTTCTATCTCCCCCTCTCTCTAAAAAAAGTATCAGTAAGTAAAAACACAAACAAACTTGACTCAGCAGTGGCCGCTTCTTCCCCAGGCTGTATCCCTTGTGAATGAATTATGTGAACTGCTGATGGGCAGTGCATGGAGGAGGCACTTGAGGGAGCCCAGAGTCTAGGCTTCCACAGGTCTTGCTACTTCCTGATTTCCCCCATTTCATGTTCCAGCACTTCACATTTACCTATCAGTGCACTGAGTTTAGACCGCGAGAAATAATTTGGCTGCTGAAACTCAGCTAACCTATGTAAGCATTTGAACTTTAATGGTTCCATATCACTGACCATTGCTGTTACTTATGGTTGTATATCCGTGAATTGCAGAAAGGAATTGGCCCTTGCTTTGCTCCCCAACGCCTGTACTCAACAAGGAATGCTTTTGGACATTCATCAAAACAGAAGGGAGCACCTTCTTGGAATCACACAGTATCAAACTTGTTTGACCATTGCTGGTTAGGGCTGTGTTGCTTGCAGCTATCAACAGCTTTCTTTAATAAAAGTTGCCTACTTTTTTCAGTTGGCTTTTACCTTGGCTAATTAGAATGGAGTTTGTTGTTTTATTGTAGCAGCTACTGAAAGCCATAAGAAGTCCAATATACTGATATGTCAGTAGTTTTCTACAGAGTTACCCTAAAGCTCCAGTCTTAATATGCACACGAACTGTGTCCCAAAGACTGAAGGCAGCTTATTTTCACTGAGTACTTTACTAGTGTCTCATATTGATCACTGATCCTCCAGCCTAGGATGAAATGATCTCATTGTCCCCCTTCTTGCCTTTCTTAGTATCACATTTCAGCACTCCTGATACAGGTTACTGTATAAGGTGGGGGTTCTTGGTTTCTAGTGTTTTGATTTGTGTTCTTGCCTTACCAGAGAGCTTTTATCACATGGAGCGGGAGCAAATGGCACCCAAAGGCAGGACTGGATTCCAGGACCTATATTGGAAAGCATTTCTGCATCTATCCAAGGGGTGCTAATTAAGTTGAAAGCTAAGAGCACTGCGTGCTTGTTAATGGGGGCCTGCTTACATGCCTTGTGGTCCTTGAAAGCTATAATCAGTGTGTAGAGTGTCTGGGTGAATTCTGAAACTCAGTAGTTGGAATTGTCAGTGTATGCTTTCCATAGCTGTTGTCTTCTCTATTTTTACTGCAGTATATGTTGCTCAATGTTTGTAGCTAATACTTCTTTATGTTCTATCACATTTCTATAGACAATCAGGTGCTTAAAAAATTTTTTTTAAGTGAGATGAAGAGAGATAGACTCCTGCATGTTCTGGAACCGGGTTCCACCAGGCAACCCTCGTCTGGGGTTTATACTCAAATCAAACGAGCTATTTTTAGTGCCTGAGGTTGACTTGCTGGGACCAAGTGAGCCATCCTCAGTGCCTGGGGCCAGATGCTGGAACCAGTCAAGCCTCTGGCTGCAGAAGGGGAAGGAGCGAAAGGGGAGAAGGAGAGGGAGGGAGCAGGTCGCTTCTCCTGTGTGCCCTGACCAGAGATCACACCCAGGTGGTCCAGACATCAGCTGATGCTCTGTCCAGTGAGCCAACCAGCCAGGGCTGACTCAGGTGCTTTATAAGTGATTACTTAAAAAAACAAAAACTAGTAATTATTTTTCATCTTTTTCTAAAACATTATGATGAAACACTAGCAGGGTTGAAGAAATGTTTAACTGATGGTCTGAAGATAGACAAATGAGTGGTAGCTGCCCGAAGCTTCTTGCCTTGAATTGTTTTAAAAACTCTGAAGAAAGCTTCTGTCTATTAAAGCTAATGTAACAGTGGGGCTTTTCAAACTTTTACTTGCCCATTAATTGGTTCTTTTAAAAAACAAAAGAAATGCCTTTTATATCTTTAAAAACCAGATAGAAAGTGACGGAAGACAATTTGACTTCGGGTGAGGGATAAGCAACATAATCAAATGTCAAAATAATCTGGACATGTTTTCTCAGAACATATGTACCCTGATTTATCAATGTCACTGCATTAAAATTAATAAAAAATAAGATTAAAAAAATTAAAAACAACAAAAAAGATGTATTTATCCTGAATATGTCCATTTAATACATATGGGAAAACTTGAGAATGAGTCTGCAAAACACCATGAAGATACTATTCCTTATAGAGTCACCATATTATAAAAATTTTGATATGTAAAATAGGCTTCTGGAAAATGATTCCTTTGCTCCCTTTTGTATTGAATTAATAGTATATTGTCTATCACACAAAAACACTGTTTAGGCTATTTTATATAAAATACAGGTATGTGTATATTCATTTAAATACACTTATTGTAGAGTAATAAATAATTATAAGAAGAGGGCAGCTTTGTCAGTTGGGTTGGAGAACACAGGATGTCACAGCCTACAAATTCCATCTTCACTATGGATTACATGGGAGAGCAATATGATCTTGTAATATATAAGTAAAACTTTCAGACAGCAGTCTGCAGTGCAGTCTGCTGACTTAAACTGACAATATTCTGTTCTCAGATATATGACTGGAAGGCTCATATAATCCAGATAAATTAACTAGAAACTGTGACGTACAATAGTTGGCATTAAGTAAGGCCAAGCTTGTCATTTATTTGAGGATCAAAACAAGCATTAGAGTGAAGTTACACTTGGAGAAGGCATAATAAAATTTTTGCTATTCATTGTTTTACTGTCTGATGGCTTTTCAGTAATACATGCAAATCATAAAAGAAAATGCCAATTGCTTTTATTTTTTTATTTTATTTTTCTATCAAGTCATAACTTTTCTGAAAAATGAAAGAATATTTGTGTATTCATTTGAAACTTGTTCATTTACAAGAAGGCTTTGGGTTGATGTTTAGGGAAAAATAACACCTGGTAATATCAAAGAAAAAAGAAAAAAGAAAATAGTATATCAGAAAAAAATGGAAAAAAAGAAGGTTGAAGGGAGTAAGGAAAGGGAAAAATAATGATATGTAACTGGGAAGTTAAATCAACTCATACCTATAGCGTTCTGCCTTTTCCTCTCATTTGCCAGTAATGGTCCTCGTGCCCAAGGAGATGAGGTAAGGCTCCCAGGCTCACAGAACTGGGACATACTGCCCCTGGAATGCAAAGCTTGGTGTCTTGTTCAGAGCCAGTGTGTGTCCCGCCGTCTGTTGTTGCCAGTGTCCTATTTGAGGAAGACATTTGTGTACTGATGGTTATTTATATAAAAGTGACCATCTCGTCCAATTTGCTTGAGACTGTCCAGGTTTTAAAATGGAAAGTTCTGCATGATACATCTGATAAGGGGTTATTAATCAAAATTAAGAACTTAATAAAACTCAACACCAGGAAACAACTTAGTTAAGAAATGGGCAAAGGACCTGAATAGACACTTCTCCAAAGAGGACATACAGATGGCCAATAGGCAGATGAAAAAATGCTCAACATCACTAATCATCAGAGAAATGCAAATTAAAACCACAATGAGATACCACCTCACACCTGTCAGAATGGTTGTCATCAATAAATCAACAAACAAGTGCTGGCGAGGATGTGGAGAAAAGAGAACCCTCGTGCTCTGTTGGTGGGAACGCAGACTGGTATGGCCACTTAGGAAAGCAGTGTGAAGTTATATCAAAAAATTAAAAATGGAACTGGTTTTTGACCCAGCTGTCCCACTTCTGGGAAATTATCCTGAAACACTAATTCAAAGAAGATATGGACCTGCATGTTTATTGTAGCATTATTTATAATAGCTAACACCTGGAAACAACCCAAGTGTCTGTCAGTGGACGAGTGGATAAAAAAGCTATGGTGCGTTTATACTACATGCACCACATGTATGGAGTACGACATGGGCATAAAAAAGATTGAAATCGTACCTTTCGTGACAGCATGATGGACCTGGAGAGCATTATGCTAAGTGAAATAAACCAGGCAGAGAAAGACAGATATGATATGACCTCACTTATATGTAGAATCTAATGAACACAATAAATTTATGAACAAAATAGGAATGGGCATGGACACCTGGGACAGATGGACAGCTGTCAGAGGGGAGGGGGAGGAGGGGACTGGATAAAAGAAGGTAAAGGGATTAGCTAAAAACCTATACACATAACATAGATACAAACAACTGTGTGGTAATTGCCAGAGTGAAATGGGGGCAGGAATTGGGGGAGCAGGCTAAAGGGGGGAGAATGGGGACAGAAAGAGACTCTATGGGGTAGGGGTGCACGATGCGGTGTGTAGATGGTGTTCTATTGAATTGTACACTTGATACCTATATGGTTTGATGAAGCATGTCATCTGGATAAATTAAAAATAAATTTTAAAAATACCCTGTAAGTTCTGCATCCCAGCACTAACCTTTATCCTGAGTGAAGCGAGATGAGTAGCCAGCTACCTGACTTGCTTGCAGCCACGGTAAGGAGAGAGAATGAGGGAGTTAGAAAGTTGTCTTGCAAGGCAGGGTAGGGCTGCGTGCTTTTCCTCCAGAGTGCGTGACGCACTGTCCTCGCTCAGTGCTGGCCACTGTCGAGCTGAGCTGCTGCTCTCTGAGCCCCACCGCGGGCTGTGCATTGGGTGGTGGTCTTTATGCTGCTACTAGTAGATTGTGTTGTTTCTTTTTTTCTGGTGAATGTGGTATGTTTTGGGTCATCTGGGCTAGGGATAGTTTAAGTATTTATGTCAAGTATATATGCCATACATAGTTGTTAGGAGGCCTTGGTAGAAGCTGTTATTATTTTTCTAATAGTGAATCCCAGCATTAATTCCATAGCTAAATAAAAGTTTATTCTTTTGTAACACTACAAGATGATCATTTCATGTCAGTGAGAGGCACTGCTTCCTGCTGACATGCTGATTCCTTCTGTTTGGTTTTCCAACATCCATTAAGATTCTTCCCTCAATTGTGGTCAAAGCTGGGTTGGTGCCAAGGACAAGAAAGAAAGCATAGACAGGGCACCCTCCAGTCTAAAGGCCTGGGACTAGAAGTGGCAGAAATGATTTCTGCTCTCATTACTTCAGAGCCAGCATGAATGCATGGCTGACCCCAACTGCAAAGACTGCTGGGAAATGGGTTAGCCAAGTGCCCAGGACAATGGGGAGAATGATTTGTGGAAAAGCCAGTAGCCTCCCCCTCCAGGGTCGACTTAAATATACATATATTTAAGTACTTACTAAAAGTTTTTTCTCAATTGCAGAAAAATGATTGGTTCTCCAAACAATTTCTAAAGTTCTTTCTTCTTGTTTTGGGAAGAAGTACATCCAACTTCTGCCACCCAGTGATTTAATTTGCAATAATGAAAACTGGATTACTATTGAAATATTAGATATGTTTAGCATCAGAAAAAAATCCTCTTTCTCCACCCTGCAAATTTCCAGTTATACCATCATAGAATATAATTGGTATTCTAAAATTAGTCTCAGTGTTCCAAAAAAGACACAATTCCAAAATAAGTTTCGATATAATAAGATATACAGTGAATAAAATGAAGATGGAAAATACAATATCGGATGAAAGAGTTCAGAAATTCAAGAGGTAGATAAAACAACAACAACAACAAAAAACTTCTGAAGGCCCTTGGAGTGGAACTAAGGACACAGGTAGAAAATGCCAGGAGTCTGACCAGATGGTGGTGCAGTGGATAGAGCTTCAGACTGGGACTTGGAGGACCCAGGTTCAAAGCCCCTAGGTCACCTGCTTGAGTGTGGACTCAACCGGCTTGAGTGCAGGGTCGCTGGCTTGAGTGTGGGATCATAGATGTGACCCCACTGTCGCTAGCTTGAAGCCCAAGATTGCTGGCCTAAGCAAGGGGTCATTCACTGTGCTGTAGCTCGCCAGTCAAGGCACATATGAGAAAGCAGTCAATGAACAATTAAGGTGCACAATCGATGCTTCTCATCTCTCTCCCTTCCTGTCTGTCTCTCTCTCTGACTTTCTGTCTCTGTCAAAAATAAAATAAAATTCCAGGATCTGCAAACTGTGTATTAGGATGTGGGGCCCCTCAGGGTCGGCACCGAGAGAGGTTTGCATCAAGCTGATGAAGAGTTGTCCAACGGTATGTTTATTGTCAATGATTTTAGCCTAAATTTACAACAGTAAATAATAGAATTTTATTATATTTGTCATATTGAAGTAAGTTAATCTGTTATTAAACATACATTCATATTATATATACATAATAAAACACTTGTTTTATGTATATTTGTCTATATAAAAAAAACCTCTACCATTGTGTGTGTGTGCTCGTGTTTGTCTCACAGTTACTGCAGAGTTGCAGAGTTGCTGGGTGCGCTGTAAAATCTTACAACTATCCTTGGGAAGAGTAATTTTAGTTTGCATGAAGTCATTTCTCTTTTCCCCAATATTCTATTTAGATCATTTTGTTACTGACAATTTTAAATTCTAAGCATTTAATTTTGATTTTTTTTGTAACTGTACAACTGTTTGAAGTAAATGGCATAAAAACTCTTATGTGATTTTATTAAATCTGACTTATATAAAGAGACTAGCAATTGCAGATGATTTGCACATGGTAATAGATTATATGCTATAGCAAAATGTTGCTTTTGTTGCTTCTCCGACAGGCGCAGTTTCAAGTATAGTTATTACTAAGCTACAATATCACACATTTAAAAAAAATTATCAAAAGGAGTTCATGCTGTTGACTCATTACTCTCATATTTATTATTCTTATTGAAACTCACTAGATATAATTCTATTGGTTCCTTTCCTGATTGAAAACATTTGAACCGAGAAAGCACAGTATTTCTTAAGACATTTGTAACTATTCATTATGGATATTAAAATTACAATCATGCTGCATTGTATGAGCAATGATTTAAAAAAATTCTTTACACATATGCTAAGCGGGTGATCAATGCTATCCAAGTTTGAAGATGCTGAATTTTTATATAACTGGTATTTAAAATTTTGATGTGTATTGCATTTGTTACTGAATATCAATAATACGTTTTTTTGCTCATATCGAGTAAGTTTAAAATGGGGTCTTTTGTAGAAACACCCATCCTGTTTAGAATGATATAACATGCCTGAATGTTCACATATCAAACAAAATGCCAGCTTTCTATAGAAAAGAGGTGTCAAAAAGTTTCTTTGTACCTTTAACGCATGTGATTATGTAGTACAAAATGCAGAGTTTGTAAAATTTCTTGAATATACAGGCAAAAAAATGAATAATTCAAAACAACTCATAAGTTTTACATTCTATTGTCCCTTTATAACGCAGGCAGAAGAAGATAGCAGTGTGCTCCCAATAGAGCTGAATTTGCACAAGTTACACCTCTGAAAATGCCAGATGGTCTATGGTCTACTTTTGAGAGCTGTCACATATGTAAAGATTTGAAAAAAGAAAGACAGCTGAATGAGAGCAGTGGGTCGTTAAAGGGAAAGTGAGGGTCCCTAGGTATCACTTGTGTTTTAAGAAGCATTGTGTTGTTTCGATATTAGTGTTTTTTTTACAGCCATACACAACTTTTACACAATAATAAGAAGAAATTTATTTAAAGCCAAGTAGTTATGGTTAATCAGTCAGACATTTTTGTTCTTTATTCAGGAATAAAATCAGTTTTCCGACTTGGTTTTAGTTGTAATTTTACTATAAAATTTAAGTCATACCCATGAAAAATTATCAATGAAGTTAAAATAAATGTCTGTTGAGATAACTAATATGTCTAGAATTTATCCAGTTTTGCTTTGACTTATATACTGCGTACATGACAAAATCATAAAACTAAGAGAGTTTTAATGTTACAAAGCTAGATTGAAGAGATAATACTTGGTTATCTAACTGTGGTGCAAACTATAGTAAATATAATTAGATGAATGTGAGACAAAAATTAATGTACTATTATTTGCCTGACAACAAATAGATAATCATTTTGAAGATTAAAATAGATAAATCACTAGGATATGTTCGAATATCATTCCTGCCATATCTAGTAATTTGCTTATAGTCAATTTTGATACTAGAAAAGGGTCCGATCTCTCAGTGTTAGAATTTGGTGGCAAGACATCATTGTTTTTTACCACCTTTATTTTTATTTATTGAGAATGTTTAACTGTTACATAGTGATCTTAAATTTCTTTTGGATTATGGAAAATGACAGGATAGTTCTGATTGATAAGAAGCATTCCCAGCATTGGTCAATGACATTTCAACTTTACCAGCTCTCAGATTTCTTAAATTTTTCTTTTCAGAGAAAAAGCGGCCTAATACATTCTTCTTACTGGTGAGATTACTGGAAAGCGCTCTGAAAAGAACCCCAAATTAGGTTTAACTGACTTCTTTGGCACCCCTTTAAATAAATATGTATAACTAGCTTTATATTCAATAGCGGTCGTTAGTATGTTATTCTCATTGATACAAGAAGTTACAGGTGCAGCAAGTTAGTCTCTAGATCAAATGATTACTCATCCATAAGAAATAGACCTCCTTTTGCAGATGCCTTGTTTACCAATTTTAGTTAGCTTTTAAAAAGAGAAATAACTTTTTCTTTCCATCAGAAGTTTGGAGAAAAACAAAATATTTTGATATGTTTTACAGTCATTACTTTGTGATATTCACAAATATTCAATTTGTGACAATTTTTCTTTGTTATTAAAGAACTGGAAAGTGTAAGAGGTATTCAGATTAGTTTTATAAATCAGGTATTAATTTTTAATAGGCTTGGTATGAAAGCATGCTTTTGTTTAAATAAAATAATTTGTATTTTTCTTGAAATCTGTACATTTATGAAGTAGATATTTTGACATATTAATATGTTTATCTTCAAAAGACCTAATATATGCAAACAAGAGCAGAGTAAACAATGTGTGCTGAAGACATGCTCAAGTGCAACCTGTCTGCTTTGTCAACAATGTATACTGAGCTTAGCGAGTCCCCAGATCACAATCAGTCCCTTCTAGACATCAATGCCATGTGTAACTGTTACGGCTTTGGATAAAATGTGTTTTCTGAGTTGACGACTTCTTAGTATTCAGATTTAATTCACATTTTATAAGTGTTCATGATCATAAATTGAAAAGAAGACTAATTACAACAGCAGTTTTAGAGTCTGAAATTCCAGGAAATTATAAAAGATAAATTTTGACAATGAGTAGTTTTTGTTGTTGCTGTTGTTTTGAACTGAAATGCTTTGATTGATGGCATTGCTTAGGAGCTACACAATCAAGGTAAATGTTGATTTTTAATAATCTCAATATTTAACCAGTATAAACAGATAACCTTTTCTGGGGAGATCAGAGCTCTTATCTACAAAAGCCAGAACCTATTTTGGCTAATTTAAATAGAAAATAAATCTATTAAAAGCACAGAGACTCTCCCAAGAGTCCCACACCTAAGGATCATGCTTCTACATTCAGTGGGGCTTCTCTAACGGAAACCTCAGTGCGGCCCTGCTGGCCCAGCAGTCTGCTAGGAGTGGACAGCCCACACAGAATATTTCTCGATATTGCCCAGCTCTGATACCTGAATCCATTGCTCTTTTCCTTTTTTTTTGAAAGATAATTGAGTAGTGAGATAATACTTGTGTCTCTGGCACCCAGAAGAGGACCTGGTACTCTACTTTCGCTATTGAATGAGCATTGAATGACTTTTTCAGATTTCTAACTTTAATTTTCATAATAAAACAAAACATATTTTCCCTTCTCTTTTTATGTCCCTTGGGTAAAGTCACCTTTGATGGCCCTCTTTCCCATTTTTGCTTTTAGTAAGCATGCTTTCTCTGTGCTGATTTGTTATTATTTATGTTATATATTTTGTTTATTATTCATATGTCCATGTTTATTAGTATCATATTTTACTTTCTTTTCCCTTTCATTTTAGTGTCATGGATAAAACCCAAAGATGTCTGTAATTGAACATATTTTGATTATTTTAAAATACTGACTTAATTTTTACCCTGATAAGCTTTTCCTGCTCTCTGACGTAGCCCAGCCCCAGCGCTTGCCTCGGCTTCCGGCGTCGGCGCAGGAGCCAAGCGAGGAGGAAACGGGCAAGATGAAGTCCTGCCACCGGGGTCTGAACAACGGGAACGGGGTTCACCACGCCGCCAAGCCTGTGTCTGCCGAGGCGCGCAGGCTCTCTGCACCTGTTTCTCAGAAAATGCACAGAAAAATTCAGTCCAGCTTGTCTGTAAATAGTGATATCAGTAAGAAGAGTAAAGTAAATGCTGTCTTTTCCCAAAAGCCAGGCTCTTCACCTGAAGGTAAGTTTGAGATACGTATGTATTTTGTTTGACCACACGTGCAATCATAATCACTAATAATTATTTGATTAAGCAAACATAAATGAAGACTCTCGATTATCTGCCAAACGGAAATTTCGGTAAGATGCCGCTTAAATCCCCAAAGGAGAACACAGGCTACAAAAGGAAGCATTGGCAGCTGACATCTGGCTTTTAGATCAGTGTCTTCTAGAGTGAACAGTCATTACTTCAAATATAACTACTATACTCCTTTTTTAGTACCACATTTAAAATATGAATACAACATTGTGGTGGCACATGAATGTCATGTGAGTATTTTTTCTGTTCCTGATTTAGTATGTTATTCTGTGGTTCAGAGATAACATTACCATCTCGCAAATCAGTTCTTAAATATGCAAAATAAAACCATAGAAAGATTTGGTAATTTTGATCTTCTTGCCAGGTAGTGGGCCAGGCGAGCCGTGCTGCTGACTGACCAGCGTCTCCAGCCCGCCAGCCCTAGTCCGCGCTCACTGTGCTCTGCCTTTAGCTCCTCTCAGGAGCTAGTTCTGACTTTCTTCACTTGCCTCATCCTGCCGTTGGCCAGGTTATCGTCAGGGTAAATACTACGAACCTGAGAAAGCTTTTCACTATTATAACACAAACCCATGTCATGACAGTGGGTTTACAGACTTATTTTTTTTTAAATCGAAATGACTTACTATATTATAAAAGGAATAGTCCCCCCATATGTAAGGTTTGGAATTTCTCCTAGCATATTTATGTTCCCTCTCTTCCTCCTCTTTCCCCTTTGAGCAGTTTTTGAGCATTAAAAACTCAAACGTTCTATCTAATATATATATATTCTTTTCTTATTCCCTTTACCTTTCTATTTAAATTGCCATGAAATCTTAAATAAGGCAAATTCTGTGGGTGCTTCTGTGAAGTTGGCCATGCTTATTCATAGAGATAAACTGAGTTGTAAATAGGAAATTGAATTGAGATTTACCAGTAATGAGTGAAGGAGAGGATATTACATTTTGGTTATAGGTGTCTCAGATTCAACTGAGGTAAAGTGTTAGGTTGATCAAATGATATGATAATAAGTGGTCTGCATAGTTACAGGTCAGTGACACTACTTTCCAAACTAATTAGATTGAAAGAAACATGATTGACACTTTAAAATTAGTTTGACATGTTAGCTACATGGTCATCTCTGAAGCCTAGGTAGGCTGTTAACTAAACTGGCTCTCCAAGGAGTCGGGAAGGCAATGCAATTTTCTTTAGAGGATCTTCACTTTTAGGTCATTGGGTGAAATAATTGAATGCAATTGAAACCCACTTGTTTTTTATATTTGAATTTACTTCTTATGTCCTAAACTCTTATTTTTTGATATTTACTTATTATGAAGAATAGTAACATTTGCATATCAATCCAACTTGAAATTGCTTATGGAATTTTTAAAAAAATTTTCATCATTTGCTTTTAATATCATGTGTGAATTTATTTTCAATGTAAGAATGCAGCTTCATAAACGACATACAAAGGAAGGGGGAAATAACAGTCTATGAATGAAATGTAGTTCTATAATCCCTCTTCTCCCTCTCCCTTTTCCATTTTGTCTTTTCTTTCTCATATACACACACTTAGGGCGCACAAGAAATATTATGGATGAGGGAACTCCCTTGTAATCCTGATTTTATCACAAAATCTGTTCCAGATTGGGTTATGGGGCATGAGAATCTAAAGCACAAATGAAGATGACTGACTATTTCGTACAACCTCCTACCCACGACTTTGCTGTGAGGCTGTAGAGTTTAGCCAGTTGTAGGCTGATTTGATTTTGATTGCTTGAGTCAAGATGAAGATTACATTGTCCTGGTTCATATTTTCTCCAAGTTAGATGTTTTCATGCTTTTTGATGCTATTTAAGATTGTGGCCTAATTTTTTTGTTGTTTCTTCTGCTTTTCAGTTTTTATGTTGTTTATTTTCTTGGCAATGTGCTGTAGTTAAACAAACAAACAAAAAACAAGCATAGAACTGGTACATGGCAAATTAAAAGGGAAACATTTTCAGCTCTGCTCTCAGCTAGCTGGGGAACTCGGGTTTCCCTGGGACTGCTTGTTCTATAAAATGGTGTAAATAGTGTGGATTAGAAATCTTGAAAGTAAGTTTCAGTTCCAAGAGTCAATAATGTTCTCTTTATAGCAGAGCTGCTTTACTCTGTAGACAGGTCTCTGCTGTACAGACGAGGATCCTTGGCTGAGAAGGAATCTTGCACCTGTGGAATAGACTTGGGCACCTGCAGAGAGGGTTGTGGTGAACAGACAAACTGGATTTCAGGAGGATTATATTTAAGAATAGCAAGTCTTGAATAGAAATGGTTAGTATTTTTTAAAAAGCAGTAACAATGAGGAGACTTAATGGTTAGAGTTTTCTCAGTTCTGTTTTTTACATTTTTCTTAAGGCTTTGTTTGTGTCTATTCTTCCTATAGCAGAATGAGCAAGAAAAGTAATATTTACTGCAAACCTCAGAAACGCGAACCACGCCCAGTGTGACAATGTGTGTTTTTTTGCATAAATCATGGTTATGATTTCTATCATTGCACATAAATACTGACAGTAGAGGGGCAACTTGTGGTTGAGATGATGGAATTGAATGTTTAATTGTTTCATAGTGATTCAGTAAGAGTACCAGGCTTCTTTGCAGATCAAGTTTGGAAAAGACTGCTGAGATGTGGGCCTGTTGCCTATACAGAGGTAAGGATTGACTGAGCCTTATAATTGTGACAGTGGGTTGGTGACGTGTTTTAATGTGTCTGAAATTGTGGGTTACCTAAGGCTTGGGGACACAGAGATGCGTGCTCCCCAGATTCTCTGTGTACACTGTCGCGATGCATGCAGTCAGGTGCGTGGATTCATTCTCTGTACCGGGCATGGTTCCACCTGTTTCGCTCACATGAGCTCATTTAATCTTTCCAACAGCACTGGACTGCTTTGAACGGTATGTAATTATCTAATTATAACTGAGCGAACTGAGGCACAGAGAGGTTAAGTGAAACCACCAAAGTCATTTGGTGCGTGATGGAATTGAGATTTAAACCCAGACAAGGCTGGCTCCACGGACTATGCTACTAACTACTGATACGTTGACTTGTTAAAGTCCTATGAGAGAAATGTAATGTGCTGGCCATTCCAACCTCACGTTGGATGTTGGCGTTACAGCTGTGGTGAGGCAGTGATCTTATTACTATAGATTTTCCTTCTTGAATCCTTTCCTACTAAAATTTTAAAAACAATTCTCACACCTATATCCTGTGTTCGTTTTCTTCCCTACTAGACTCTAAATTATTGAAAGACTGGACTGAGTCTGAGTCCTTTTTTTTTTTTTTTTAATTTACAATGATGCCCAGTACATTAGCTTCAAAGAGTTTCCCAGGAGTTAGTAAGTGATACAATGTTTTATTCCAAACCACTTTATCCTACTCTTCTGTGAAACTAGCACTGAAAAATAAAGTGTGCGCTCATGTTCATTAAAAAAAGTGTTCTTTTAAAAGTTATCTTTTTACAGTAGTGGAAAAAAATAATGTAGGAGAATATTACACAATTTATGTAAAGGTTTTAAAATTAGTAGATTTCTAATTGTTTTGTTTAAATATTTTCATGCATACTTTAAATTTTTTTATTGCATCACCTAGGTGTAGAGTTCTAAGACTAAATATTTAATATTCTTGACCTTTGAAATAATTATAGTATAATTTTATTACATAACATTAAAATTGCCAAGAGTCTCCATTAGAGTCTAAGATACTTTCCTTATCATGAGAAGGATAAATCCTAGTATGTTCTAGGTGTACCAGTATAGTTTTATAAAAATTAAGTTTGAACAAAGGTATTTTTAGAAAAGATTTTATGCTTTTCAGGAATATTCGATAACTTAGACTTTATGTGGATAGATTTAGTATTTATTGAGAAATGCATATCCAATCCTAGCAGCTCATTGAACACAAATGCTAAACAACAGCCAGGAGCTTCATACACATAGCAATAACTAGGATCAGGCTCTTTTTTAATCACACAGAGGAAGTACACCCTAGCAATTAGAGTACAGACTCTGGAACTGTCAGCTTGCGTGCAAAAATTGCCTTACTATTGACCAGTGATGTGTCCTTGAATAGGTTTCTTAACTTCTTTATTGCTTCAGTGTCTGTGTCTTATCTATAAAATGGGGATATTAATACCTACTTCATAGGATTGTTCTGAAGAACGGTTGATTTAACTGCATTTAGCTGAGTTAGAACACAACCTAGCCCAGATGAAATATTTGGAATGTTAGCTCCTGTTTTCATCATCATTATTAAGTATTGCACAGGGAGGGGTCAAGAATGTTAGCTTCCTGTAAAAGGCCATGCCTGTACTGACTCCCGAAAGACAAGGTTAGATTAGGGAATTTAGGGAGGCATTCAAGGCATGTATTACCTATGAAATAACATGCTTTGTTCAGAGAACCATATACTATTTGTTGTTGTTGAGAAGCTAACTTAAGAGAAATGAGACTGGAAAGATAAGAAAGAAACAGTCCATAGGCAGCCTGGGATGCCCTGTGTTTGAAAGCTATATAGCCACATCTGTCTGACTTCTCCAGAGGACATCATGTGATACCTAATATTCTGTGTATCTTTGAAACATATACTTTTTCTCTCCATAATACAGAAATTTTTTAGTTCAATTATGTAAGAACTATTACATAGATAAAACCAGTGAGTTGGTTTTAGACTTGTTGACCCTGGGATGCTAACAAGCTCTGTAGGAAGCCTTTGGAACTGTGGAGGGACTTAAGCCCAGTCCTCCAATTTTACCGGTTCTCTTTCCTTTCTTTAAGCTATTCTCATGGTTGAAACCTCTATGATCTTTCTCTGTCTCCTTTGTAGACCTCTGTCTCCCTTCTTGTCAGTGTATTTACACTTGGATTCACAGTGTAGCAGTTTTTCACAACACAGCATAGGGAGAGTGGGGTGCACAGCTGTCGGAGGGATGTACCACCATTGAGCAGGGTGCTTTGGAAAAGCCCACTAGGTGATTCACGTATGCCCCGTGCCCTTTTTCCTTGACACTTAGTGGTATAAAATGGTAAAAATACATTTTCTTGACCATATGGCTTCCTCTTCTGTCCTCATCATCTGCAAATCCTGACCCAACTCCTTGAACTTGAACTTGTACCTCCACTGCAACGTTTAGAGGTCCCCTCACATATGTTTAAGTGACACAGCTGAATGCCTTTGCTTCTTTTTAGATTGGAATATTCTCACAACTAACTTTCTTTGCCTTCTTGACCTGTGCTTTTTTTCCCCCAGATCTCAATTCAGGCCTCATATCCTGATGCCCCAATTTTGGACTAAGTGCTCCTCTTTTGGGTCCCCACAGTGTCTGCCACTTACAAAATTATACTGAAATTTATTTGTTTTTCTGTCTGTCTTTCTGCACTAAAATGTAATCTCATTGACAGCAAATGACTGTCTTATTTATCCCTTAATTTCCAGCTCATAGGCTAGTGTTTGGCTTATTGTAAGAACTCAGTAAATGCTGAAGCAAGTAAGGAATATAAACTGGAGAACATTGATACTTATTCTTTCATTTTCTGTAGACATTATGGTTGAAACCTCACCATGGCTGAATCCTCAAGGGAGTGATGGTTGAGATTAAAGGGAGTGCTAATATTTGAGCTAAAAGAAAAGGCAAATCAACTCCCTTGAGGCAGGATTAGAATTCAGAACTCCTGTCCACTACCCCATTAAATGTTCTCATTAGTCTATATAGTTTTCAGGCAACTACACATTTCAAATCCTAAAACCAAAAAAAAAAAAAAAAAAAAATAGAAGAGTAAAATTGAAATTGAATGGTTCAGTCTTAGTTTTAGTAGTATTATAAAATCTTATTCATTTCCTCCATAACCACTAATCAGTTTTGTGTGTAATTGGACAAGTACTAGTATTTTAGTGGAAGGATAATAGGACTGAAGGATATAACCATAGAGTCATAATCTGATCTCCCAGAAACCAATTTTCTGGTACTTCAGCAAGATATGTTGCTATGTTCCTCAAAATAGTTCATTTGTTTGGATGTTGTTTTGTTTGGTATTATTTCCTGAGGCCAGAATAGCTGTAGAATTCTGCTTTCTGATGCAATATTTGCCAGTTCATTGGAAAATGGGATTTTAAAAAATTTCACTTCTCAGCCAACAAACTAAGTGGAACAACAGAAATACAAAGAGAAGGGTGTGTGTCTGTGTGTAGAGAGCAGGCAGGATCGAAGTTGGATATGTCAAAGTAGAAATCATTCTGCAGTCATAAAGCACTGCTTTTTATTTATTTGAAATATTTAATCATCTAGTCTTAAAAATAATAAAATATTATCCAAAGTATTTACAAGTGGTAAGAGTTATATTAGGGCTAAAAGTAAATATTTAAATAAACTTCCTTTAGAGTTTACGAAAATAAGTTGACTGTATAATTTATGACATATAGTAAGTTGTTTTTATGCCCACCTATTTGATGAGGAGCAAAGAAAAGATTTTTCAAGGTTTTGATGTACATATAATTTAACATCTAGAATACAGAAACACCTCCTAATCTGCCTCAAATCTAAGAGTGCTTCTCAATGATAGCCGACAACTCTGCAGGCCATGTTGGAGAAGAGATAGAGGCTCTCAGCTATGTGTGGACTCCACCTTTGGTTTTTTGGTTTTGTAGACAAGCTGTTTTAGGCCACTGCTCAAAGAATTTATATTAGCTTAGCATTCACGTAGGAGATGGGTGGGGAGGAAATCAAACAATGGAGATACAGCTAGATTGGCCAGGAAGCTTTGGGGTGTGAGCTGTCAGAGTGAAGAGGCTATTTAAAAACCTACCTTCAGGCTAAATGGAAAGATTTGAACGAACCTTATGACTCTATTAACACCAGGGTTTTAATTCTTTCTTTATACAGTGATGAAAAGTTCTGGTTGTGCTTTGATTAGGTCAAAGAGTAATAGGCTGATAAGGCAGCCAAGCTTCTCTAGGATGGATGTTTGCTTTCAACACCTACAGCTGTGCTGAGTGGAGGCAGTGGAGATCCTGGAGTTTTCTTTATGATTTCAGGATTCAGTGAAGGGTTGGGCCCAGGTGAAGCTGAAGACAAGGGGAGCAGCAGTCGGATATACATCCTAAGCAGCACTGTCATTAATTTTCTAGTTCAATTAGTTGGGAAATATATAGCAATTAGGAAATCACGAGGAATAGCTGAATATAGTTTGAGGCTGACCATGGCTTGCATTTTAGACGTGTTCAGTTTCCAACAATGATACAGAATCCAAGAGCATTCAAAAATACACACAGGAACTTGGACAAGGAAGTTAAAAGCTAGCATGCTAATTTATATTTGTTCTCATGGAGGGGATGTTTGAAACTGAATCTGAATGAATTTTTACAAGTAGAGATATAAGAGAAAAGGTCCAGTGGATGAAAATGGAATGGTTCAGGGATCATTGAAGGCCAGCCAGTTTGGTAGGGTGGGAATGTAGGTTCAGCTTGGGTGACTTTTCTCCAGAGGTGATGTCTGAATATGTCAGAGTGAGGCCATGGCAGTGATAAGATTGTCTATGGAAGAGGTCAAAGGACAAAGAGAAGAGGAAGATCATCAGGCTCAGAGAAAACAGAAGTGAGAGAAGAAACAGATTGGAGAAAGTGATGTAATGGAGGCCAGGGAAAGAAGTTTTAAGACAAAATGTACCAGATATCGCATCAGATATTGTTGACAGTGTCAGTAGGGATGGGTACTGAAATAATTCTGTTGGATTTATCAGTGTGGATGCCGTTCAACTACCTACCGGTCATTAAGAGTGTTTTCCTGGAGAAGCCAGATGGATGTGGGTTATGGAATATGTGGAAACACACTCTCTCTCCAAAGGCCAAAGTCCAGGTTGAACGTATGGGTCAGGGAGGTTGTTTTGTGTTATTTTGTTTTAATATTAGAGAGTTTTAAGTGTGTCTACATTTGGATGGAAAGAATTCAGGAGAGAGAGAACATTTGCAGATTTTAAGAAGGTAATAATGATTCTTGACAAGCCAGCACATTATTTCTTTATAGTTTAGATCTAGAGTTCAATACACTGAATTATGTGAGTGCACGTCATCTATTAGCAAGAGAACTGAGCAACTAGAGAAGACTTTACTGGATGGTTAACCTCGATGACTCCACTCTGTGTGGGTTGTGTGGTCGATGAATCCTAGAAGCCTTTGAGTAATCTATGGAATGACTTTGTATGAGGAAATGTAACCTTTAAAACAATTTAAAAGCCAATCTCAATTCCAACTCCTACCTCATTCCAGAAGCAGTAATTGCATTTGAATGTAAGGAATTGTCAGGGCAGGCATTTATGATTCTGAGTTCCAAATTTTTTACTTTGTTTTTGGCCATAAGTTGATGGAAGTTGACAGCTTTCTATACCTTAGGTTGTTAAGGCCTCTGATTAAATTTAATAATAGGTTTTACACATTGTGTAGCATTAGAGAGGAAATAAAACATAAGCAAGTAAACAAGCAATAAGAGTTAGAGAAAAAGTGTAGGAAAGGGAAGGAAACTACTGCAAAGTTTAGAAAAACAGGAAATGTTAGATTAAGTTAGAAATATATTTAAAGTAAACTTATGTTTACTTGTGAAGAGTAGGCCACATGAAAAGGCTTGAAAGGCTTAAGACTTGACCTATTGTAAATTGGAATTTTGATTAATTGTGGTAGTCTCTTACACAGTGATGCTGATCATTTTTGGTTCATGGGCTTCTTTAAGAATCTGACAAAAGTTTTTAAGAAAAAATGGTAACAGAATACTGTTCCTCCTTTGTTGTTTCTGGAAGTAACCAAAGACATTGAAACCTTCAGATATCTTTATCTAATGTCAGCTGTCTCTAAGAACTGAACAGTGAAGGGGGAGCAAATAATGGGAGGAGCTAATGAGCCAGTGATCTAGGAAGGGTATGGCAGGTTTTAAGCAGATAATTTACATAATCTGACCTACCATTTTTAAGTGTCACATGCTTTTTGTGTGGACAGTAGACTAGGTGAACGAGCGCTGAAGAAGGGAGGCCTGCTGTGTGACTCATGCAGTGACTGAGATGGGAGATGATAGGGTTGAATCAGGGTGGTCAGTGGTGAGATGTTGCACATGGATGTATTTTGAAGACAGAGTGAGATCTACTGATGGATGAGATTACAGTGTGAAAGACAGGGGTTAAGGATGACTCCAACTTATTTGGCCTGAATAGCTGAAAAGTATGGACTGCCATTTATAGAGATAGAAAGACTGGGAAAAACAGGGTTTTGTTCTGGAAGGAAGATCAATAGTTTGGTTCTGAACACATTGGCTTTGAGATGTCCATTATTTATCCAAGTGATGATGTGAAGTAGGTGGTTGGATAGCAGAGTCTGGAGTCCAGAGGACAGGTCTGCAGCCTGAGACACATTTTGTGAGTCATCGGGGGTACGGAATGTTTAGTGGATTGGATGACCTATCACTGGGGTTCTCAACCCTGGCACCCTGCGTATTAGTCATAGGAGCTTCTGGTCTTTGCCCCCAGAATGCAATGGAGTTGGGGCAAGTCATCAGCTTTCTTCTGAAGCTACCTAAATCATTCTAATATGTATGAGAGTTAAGGACTTTCCAGGAAATAGGTATAGTTAAGAATTCCAAGAACTGAGTCACCAGTCACCACTCCAATATGTAGAGGTAAGAAAATAAAGAGGAACCATGAGAAAAAAGTGAGGACGAGTAACCTGTGACCGAGAAGGAACCAACAAAGAGGGACAGCTTAGAAGAAAGTGTTTCAGTATGTAGGGAATGGCCTGACCACGTGGTGGCGCAGTGGATAGAGTGTCAGACTGGGACGCGGAAGACCCAAGTTTGAAACCCTGAGGTCACCAGCTTGAGCATGGGCTCATCTGGTTTGAGCAAGGCTCACCAGTTTGAGCCCAAGGTCACTGGCTTGAGCAAGGGGTCACTCGGTCTGCTGTAGCCCCCCACCCCCATCAAGGTACAAATGAGAAAGCAATAAATAAGCAACTAAGGTGCCACAATGAAGAATTGATGCTTCTCATCCTCTCCCTTCCTGTCTCTCTTTTCCTATCTGTCCCTCTCTCTGACTTTGTCTCTGTCACACACACACACACACACACACACACACACACACACACACACACACCCCATATATATAAGTGTAAGTCACTGTACTGAAGCAGTCACTGTAAAAGATAATCTCAAAGAATGGCTGCTTTCTTCTAATAATTCCATATATATATATGGAATGATTATCAAATGCCACAGAGAAGGCCACTAAGATGAATGAAGAGTGACCATTCATATTGTCCTACAAAGACCATTGGTGACCTTTATATGGTTGGTACTGTGATAGGGAAAGAAGTCTGATTGATGTGGGTTCTAGAGAGTGGAAAGAGAACAATTAAAATTTGCAAGTTTAGGTTACTCTGTTTGAGAAGTTTTCCTGAATAAGAATACTAATAGTGCTAAGAGCTAAAGGGGGGTGTTTTGTTTTGTTTTTTTCATTTTTCCGAAGCTGGAAACGGGGAGGCAGTCAGGTAGACTCCCGCATGCGCCCGACCGGGATCCACCCAGCATGCCCACCAGGGGGTGATGTTCTGCCCGTCTGGGGCATCACTCTGTTGCATCCAGAGCCATTCTAGCGCCTGAGGCAGAGGCCACAGAGCCATCCCCAGCGCCCGGGCCATCTTTGCTCCAATGGAGCCTCAGCTGCGGGAGGGGAAGAGAAAGACAGAGAGAAAGGAGAGGGGGAGGAGTGGAGAAGGGTGCTTCTCCTGTGTGCCCTGGCCGGGAATTGAACCCGGGACTCCTGCACGCCAGACCGACGCTCTACCGCTGAGCCAACCAGCCAGGGCCAGGGGGGTGTTTTTAAGAGTAAGATTTTATCAGTTGAGTGTTGTTGGTAATGAGGTCATGAAGGGAAGAAGGTATTGATGATGCAGGAGAAAGGGTGTCCTTGAGTAGTCAAGAGGGGAGGAAATCCGTTATAAAGTGCCCTATGTTGTGATTATTGATTGATATCTAAATATCTGTATCTGTACCTTATCATCCCTTCAGTTTTTACATTATTAGAAGAAAGCAGCCATTCTTTGAGATTATCTTTTACAGTGACTGCTTCAGTACAGTGACTTACACTTATAAGGCACTTTCTCTTTAGTTAACTATAGATCTCTCAAATGGCCAGTAGGATTTGGTATAGTAGACAGTTTTGGAAATCCTCCATCTAAAAAATTATGTTATCATTTGAAATATTAAATATACTAAAAGTTTCTTTTCATTTTGAAGGATTAAAAATTACTTTACAGTTATAATAATAGCACTAGACAGTTTAATACTGTAATTCTCAAACGAGGAAGGTTTGGGGCAGAGATTCAAATGTGCAACATGTTTTGAATCTTCTGACAAAAAACTGGCTGGTGACTCAAGTGTCTTGTAGTTTACGAAATGTGTACACAGGGAAATAGTATCAGAGTATTGTTCACTAAATATAATTTTTGTCTTCAAATATTCGAGGTGATCAGTCACAGTAAAACTTTATTTCAGTTGCTCCCAATAAATCAGAACATTTTTTAATGTTTTGTATTTTACTTTAACTAAAATTTTACCACTTCAGCTAAAGTCATTTTCCTTTTTACAGAATTGAGGATTACCTTTTACATTTTTGTGGAAAGAAGAATAGAAATGTTTATATCAGCTGATAAATGGAAAAAAATAAATACTGCTGCTGTGTAATTCCTACCTTAATTTATGTCCAAATACCATGTGGTCAGCCCATGGATAATAGAGGAAAGAGAACATTCAAAATAAGCCCAACTGGATTATATTAATATTCCTTTGTCTTTAACTAAAACTGTTTTGCTAATATGATAGTTTATATTTGTTTTAATTGTTGTTTTTGGTTCCTTCATAAATTTCCTGTTTTTCTCCAGTGTTTTATTACTACATTATTTCAATTACTTTTTTTATGGGCCCCCATCATTATCTCTATATACTCAGAAGATTTATCTGGCTAAATAAACACTAAAATGTTTAAGAACAGAGAATTATAATATTAGGAAAATAATCCTTTGAAAATGCTGTTTTTTAAAAAAAAGACTGAGGGAGAAGGAATACAAGCGTGCCCTTCATGTATAGAACTGTGTCTGTCTGGTGTACTAGTCAGAGAAACTTCCATCTTTGAGGATCTGGCCAGCAAGCCTAGTTGTAATCCAAAAAGTGTACCTTCCATATGTCTGTCATTTTGTCTGTCTTTCTTCCTATACCCCATCTCTCTGCCTCCCCTCCCCATTTCTCTCTTTCTTACTTTCTCTTCCTCCTGATTCATTTCAGTTATAAATTTTGCCTGATTTCACTGAACAATTAATTGCAAGTTAGAAGAACCCAAATGGCAATGATTCATGACATTTCCAATAGCAATGCCTTAGTACTCTTTCTGGGTAGTTTTAGTCTTAGCTTGTATGTTTGTGAGTATGAGCACATAGCTTAAATGAAATAGCTCCAAAGATTTCTAAGAGCCAAGACTTTTTAAATAATGATTTTTTCCCTAGATTGAATTAGATTGTCATGGTATTAGAGTTGACTTCTTTTCATTCAGAATACGTAAGTTGTTTCATTATTTGTTTGTTTTTTATTGTATTCTCAAATGAACTTGCCTGACTCCTAAAACTGATTGAGTGACATAGAAATACTGTCACTTAGAAATGTTTTTACTAATTTTAATACTTACATATAGTACTGAACTATTATACTTTTGAGAATCTTTTATACTTAATTATAACTCTCAACTAGTATAGAATAGGATGGAGGGAAGCTTATCGTATAAAGTCATTTTTCTGAAAATCTTGCAAGGTGAAAGTTTTCTATATAGAAGGTTTGAATACACTAGGAAGATGTGTAAAAGATTCACGTATGACCCTCCAACTCAGTGGTTCTTAGCTTTGAGAGGGATTTGTGACTTTGATGAGAAAAAGTTAATTTTATTAACTTCTACACTTTATTTTTTATTGATTTTAGAGAGAGGTAAAGGGAGAACAAGAAAGAGAAAGAGAGAGAGAGAGGGAAACATCGATTAGTTGCTTTACTCATTTATGCATTCATTGGTTGGTTCTTGTATGAGCCCTGATCAGGGATCAAACCCACAATTGGTGTATCAAGATGATGCTCTAACCCCACTGAGCTACCCAGCCTGGGCAACTTCTACACTTTAAATGAAATTTAATATTTCACTCAATTATAAGTGTAAGCAATACATTTCTTTGCATTTGTAGTACCTGTGATTTGTCACTGATGCATTTATGTTATATTTTAGTTATTGCATAAATTATGTAGTTTATGCTAATATACTTTAAAATTACAGTAGTTATCAGAACACCACTAGTTCTTGCTATTAATGTGTTAAAAAAGCACGTATTTATTCTACCTCTGCTTCTGATATTATTTAAGCTATTTCAACATAACTAGTTGTTTATTATTTTATTTTACACATTTAAAAGCAATATTTTGAGTCCGCGTTACACACAAAAAACAAGAATACCTGCTGTAGTCCCCTTCATAGTACAAATACTATCTTCTCTAATATACCTGTTTCAGACTAACATTTCTATGTGTGGTTTTCATAATGCAGAGAACACATTTGTGTGTGTGTGTGTGTGACAGAGAGAGGGATAGATAGGGACAGACAGGAATGAAGAGAGATGAGAAGCATCAATCATCAGTTTTTTGTTGCGACACCTTAGTTGTTCATTGATTGCTCTCTCATATGTGCCTTGACCGTGGGCCTTCAGTAGACTGAGTAACCCCTTGCTTGAGCCAGCGATCTTGGGTCCAAGCTGGTGAACTTTGCTCAAACCAGATGAGCCCACACTCAAGCTGGCGACCTTGGGGTCTTGAACCTGGGTCCTCAGCATCCCAGTCCGACGCTCTATCTACTACTCTACCTCCTGGTCAGGCAGGCCACATTTTTTAAATAGCTATTATTTTCTCATATGAAATTGTAAGAAAGATAAAGAACATATCCAAATTTCCACCTTAAAAAAACTATATTAAATCATAAATTGCTAAGTGTTCTCATGTTTATATTTTAATGATGTAATTTTACCAAAGCATGGATACAGAGGCTGGAGAAAAATAAGTGTTTTCTCTGCCACAATTTGACTCTTCATAGTAAGTACTAGAAAAAACTTAGGAAGTGTATCCAAATTCAACTACCTGTGTGGACAAGTCCTGCCAGGGGTAAGGACGACGGAGACGCAAAGACCCAACTCCGGGGACCAAGTTCAGTGACGCAGATCCACTTTATTCAGGAAGTAAGCTAGCTTATATACATGGGTTCAGCCAATAGTATGTTACAGCATGTCCTCCATAGCCAATGGCTGAAAAGATCAGGGAGCTGATTGGTTAGTGCTAAGTACTTCCTTATACTGGGCGAGCTTCCTTCCTGAGTATGCCTAGAAGAATTCTGGGAGCTGGAGTATTCTCACAGCATTGTATCAGCCACAGCTGCTAGGAATGTGTTCTGTGATCCACCTACAATTCCCCCTTCTCTTTTAATTAAGGTCAATTGGACTTGATGAATGACAGCTTGCTGTTGTTGTAGCTTTTGAATGCTACTCATTATGCAACGGAACCCTAGTAGAACTAAAACAACTATAATACCTATTATACTATATGCTAATAGATTAGCTGGATTAAATAATGAGGCAAGCTTTTATAATGTTTGACTAGTTAGGAAATAGAACGGGGGTCTTAAAGGGGATTCCTCTTAGGGATCGGAATGTCATTTCCCTCCTATTGTGTTACAGAGACCTTCTAGGTGCCATTAAACACAGTTCCATTTGGATTGTAAAAAATGGATGTAGGTTGATGCATGCCCCCTTCCCACAAAGGTCCCAGCATCCAAACAGGAAATGGATAGCTTGCCGTGGGCTGCGTACTGCATATGGTTGCAAGGCACATTACACAAATTACAACAAAATGACAAATCATACAATTTCAACAATTACAAAAGTACATTTCACCAGTCTATGAGCACTTTGCCAAAAGCACAAAATGTCCTCGGCCTTCTTTCTAGCCATAGGAAAAGCTTCCCAGGGCAGGGGAAGGGCCTCCAGCAAAGCCACCCCCCACCCCCATCAGGATATTTCACATTGTCCAAAATCCGTAAGTCCATCCAACAAAGAAGCTAGTGCTCACTCGGGTTGTAGACCAGGAAATCAGTCCATGCACATGAGGCGTCAGCCTCCCCCCTCATCCCTACAATCCTGGCAGGTCTTACACTGTCCCAAAGAGGAGACGTGGCAATGGCAGTCAGCATTTCCATCTCTGCTCTGGAGAGCATGATGGCACTCACCCCTGTGTCCCAAAATGTCAGTGAACCCACCAGTGGCTTAGCCGGCACTCCCTGCCATTCCAGCGGCCACTCGGCGATGCAAGCCTGGCTTCTGTTCATCGTCCCACCGCAGCTGCCGCCGTTTACCTTCTGGAGTCTGTGAATCACAACTCTGGCCCAATTTTCCTCATCCTCCAAAGATGAACTGAAAGCTGGTGAAAACACCAGCTCGCACTACCTGGCTTGAGCCCCGGGCTGCCGCCGCCTGAGTCTGTGAGTCAGTGGTTACTATAGCACACATAAGCGAGAACAGAGCACCAGGGCCTGGGGGCCCCACAGGTGCATTTCTCTGGGCCGGCCCTGCCAAAGCCTCCACATCACCCCTGGTGATGGGGCACGCATGCTAGCCACGAGGTCTTCTTCTGAGCACTGAGGACCTCCTCCCCTCAGGCGTAGTCTGTGTGGAGAAGGCCAGGGCTGTGGCTTTGGTCGAGTGAAGACTGAACCACTTAGTGGATGCCCAAGAAACCCTGTCAAGCAGGTTGGGGGTTCCTGGGATCCAAGTTGGCTGAAAAACACAAGTATAACCTCTCCCTTGTGTTAGAAGAGGGTGTGATCCCTGCCACTGTGCCATGGCTGGGTCCGTCCAGTGTCATTTCAGAGAGAAGGGTGGGGAAGAGAGAGAGCGAGAGATACATGACATCATACAGACAGAAAAAAGACACATGGGGTGAATAGGCTGGCCCATGGGTCTACAGCAGGAACATGTGTTGGAGAAAATGGCATCTGAGAAGCTGGAGTGGGGCACTGAGCCCCGGCAGGGAATGCAGGAGTAGCGACTTCTGCCTTTTCTTGCGGCAGAGCTGATGGTGCAGTTAGCAATTCAGTTGGTTTCGTTTCTGCGAGCTCAGCCGCGATTTTGTCAAACTCGAAGGCTAAACTACTTTCCTCCTCAGAAGAGGGGGGCGAATAGGAGGTAGGGGTTCCTCTGAAAGAGGAGTAGCCTGTAGGACCTTAGGGTCCGGTGGAGGGACCCCAGCAGGAGCACCGGTCAAGCCGGCGTGTATTGTCAATAAAGCAGGAGTGAGGCCGAGAGGGAAGGCCTGTCCCTCATGTACCTCAGCTGAACGAACACGTCGGAGAGCTCGGGCCCAAGTATCCAGGTCCCAGAGAGGCATGTCCCGGAGCCAAGTATTGAGACCAGAGAGGATCTCCCAGTAAGTACAGAGATCCTTTTCACAAACTTTAACTCGCCTACTCTGCAATAGGGTGTGCAGGGTTCGAGCCTGTGGGGCTCAGGAGTGGGGGAGAAGGTTTCCCATTGCAGAGGGTCACTCACCCATCCCTTGGATGCCGGTTAGGTCTGTGCCCAACGTTGGGTGCCAGTTGTGGACAAGTCCTGCCGGGGGCGAGGACAACGGAGACACAAAGACCCGACTCCAGGGACCAGGTTCAGTGACGCAGATCCACTTTATTCAGGAAATAAGCTAGCTTATAACCATGGGGTCAGCTTATAGGGTGTTACAGCGTGTTCCTCAAAGCCAATGGCTGAAAAGATGAGGGAGCTGCATGGTTGGCGCTGAGTCACTTCCTTATAGCGGGTGAGCTCCCTTCCTGGGTATGCCCAGGAGGCTTCTGGGAGCTGGAGTATTCTCACAGCATTGCATCAGCCACAGCTGCTAGGAATGTGCTCTGCGCTCCACCCACATACTTGGTAAAAAGTTGTTTCAGGGTTCTTAGGCAAACCTTCCAACAGGTTGAACTGATGTGCCTCAGGTCCTCTCAGCACAGTAATTTTTACTGGCTTTCTACTTACACTCTTGAATGGAGAGAAGATCGATGGTAGACATTCCCTAAATGGACGTAGGGGGCAATTAGAGGAACAAAATTGGACCTGGCCAGGTAGCTTAATTAGTTAGAGTGTTGTCTGATGAGTTGGGGTTGCGGGTTTAATCCCCTGTCAGGGCACATGCAGAAGTCAACCGTGAATTCATGAGTGAGTGGAGCAGCTCATGACCTGCATAGAAGAGCAGACCCACGCTCTCCCATTTTCCACATTGGCTATTTCATTTTGTTGCTACTCTCTTTAAAACAAAGCTCTGCAAAAGTTTCGCTCTCCATGCAGTGAAGAAGCCATCCAGCGTGCCTCAGGGTCTGTCCACCCCTTGCCCTACCTACATACTTACCTAAATCTGAACTTGTTTCTACCTCCCTTCTCACCTTTCTTGTTGCAGCAACTTCCTGGGATCGCGGATCCTACCATCCACTCATTGCACCGAGGGGCCCTGTTCGCGTTCTGTTCCGCCTTTTCCTCCGGAGAAAGTACATGTGACCGAGTCTTTCCTATCTAACTGTATATATTGAGAGTGGGAGTGCTTCTGCAGCTCTGCTTTGGTCCTGCCTAGTGTTTCCTCAGCTTTCTCTTTCCCTTCACCTGTTTCTTGAAAGCTTATCTACCTTAGCAGTCTCTACTTCCCCCTTTTTCAATCACTCCTCATCTCACTGCTGTTCATTTCCATCTCCATCATCTCACTGAAGTTTCTCTGGCTAAACAGTGTTTGCCACAGTCTCCCTGAACTACTTTTCTCTCTCATGTCCCTGGCACCTCCCCTTCCTGGAGTTTCTACTCTCTTGTCAAGTCCTCAGCTTCCTCTGCCTACCCCTCTTCCTCAGTCCCCTCCTTAAATGCTCTCGCCCCCTTGTGTTTTCTTTTTTCCCTTGGTACATTCTCCTTGGGCAACTTAATTTTATTTCCTGTTAGAGTTTCAGCTACCTCTGAGTCCCTCACTAGAATCTGTCTCCCAAGTTCCAGACCGCTGTCACCAGCCACATCCTGGACATCTCCATTTGAGTATCCTCACACTTACTCTGCCTTATTTTCAAAAACTTTAAGCTATTTTTGTTTCTCTATTTCTCCTGTGGTAAATGGCAACAGAAACCAGGGCATCGCACTTGACTCTTCCCATCACTGTCTCCTCCGGTGTCTTAGCTACTCCTTGTAACACTCGACCTCCTTTGTATTCCTCAGAGCCATCTGCCTGACCCTACCGATACTGTATTACCACAACCTGCTTTTTCCTGCCCCATCAATATTGAGCTACTCTTATCTCCAAACTGTCATATTTTTCCACATATGCCTTTGCATAGCAATTCCAATGCCTGGAACCACCTTTGGTTTCTCTTCTTATAACATGTCATCTGATCACTTGCCCCTGGGGTTAAACTAACTTGAAGTCATCTTGTATTCAGCATTAATTAACTTTTCACTGTGCTTTGAATGTTGTGTTAAGCCAAGTAATGGCTCTGTTCAAGGTCAATAAAAGACCCTTACACAGACTTAAAAATCTACTCTTTATAGAAAACAGATTATATTATCATAGAAACTTAGTGCTTGAAATGAATTTGGAGATCGCTTTCCCTTTCATTATATGCATATGAACACTGAATTAAATGACTTGTTCAAGGTTACTTAGTCAATTAGTGACAGAGGCAAGACTAGAAACAGATTTTAATTTTTTAGATCCCAATAAGTAGGATAACACTTGGCTGTCTGTAGCCACTCCTGAAAGTGACAGGATGATCATGAATGTGCCCCCCAGAACATTGTTTCTCTATTGCTGGAAGCCTCACTAAAAACAAACACACAGACATCAACAACCACAACAGGCACATACAAGGTTGAGGCGTTGCCTTCCTGAAGGGCCACAGTCAGGAGCTGTGACTCAGGAAACCGCCACTGGGTCCCCCCCCCCCCCCCAGGAAGTGCAGAGGTCTAGGACACGGCTTAGTAGGAGAGTGTTTATTTTTATCTTCTTTTCCACCATTTAAAGTAATATGATGAGACTACAAACTTTTATTGTATGAGAAAACTCCGTTTATCTGCTTTTGTCAGTTTTAGAGTAGTTGCAAACAACACGCTCACAGGTTTTCTTGACTCTGGAGTTGTTTGTACACTAAATTAAAGTGGAGGTATTTGTACCTTGTAATTTCAGTGCCATACTGTCCTGTTTATCTGAGGCTCGTGATGGTGCCTTAAAAAAAATCAAATGGCTTTAATAAATAACATGGATGGAGAGGGTAGGATGTGGAAAAAGTAACAATTCAATTATTGACTCACAAATTAATTCCATAAGTAATGGATTTATCTCCTGTGCCCTGTTTTGAAATGTACTTTGGTATCTCATTTTCCTATATATTTCACTAGCGTGTTATTCTTCATCTTGCCTAGATTACATGTTAGTTGGCCTTTGTGGCCAGGGCCAGGGAGGGCCTCTTGAGGTGATTGATGCTCTGCCTGCCATCGTAAGGCCTGCACCTCCTGCTGGGGTGCTGCTCCTCCCCTCCCCCCTCCCCGCCTCGATGGGGGCTTGCAGAATAGTGTCTGCTGGGCTTCGGTCCTGAGGAATGCTCGAGTGCCTGTAGAGTTGTCATGCCTGATCCCAACCCTTTGAATTCTGTCAGCTTCCTCCTAGTGTATTTGTTTACTCTTCTGGTGCCTCCTGTTGCAGGGTCCCTGGCCCACCCTGTGGGCCACTGTGATAGGTTAGTATTAGAGACTGAAAGCATTCAACAGGAGGAGCTCTGGTTCAAGGTGGTGACGAAGGAAGAGTCTGAACTCACTATCTTCCACAGACATATATGGGTCGACAGCTACACGTGGAACACTTTCTTCTGGGAAACAAAAACCTAAAAACTAGCTCAGTGAATACTTCACATCAAGCAAATGAGGGGAAAAAAAATCAAAGGTAGGACAGGCAGAGATAGAATTTGCCATAAACCCCATTGCTGGTGTGGTAACTCACAATCGGGAGGGAACTCACAACCGGAAGCCTCCCCAGCGAGGGAAGTGACTGAACTCCATATTGGACGCCTCAGCTTCTAAGAGCTGCCTGAACATCTAGCTTTGAAAACCACTGGGTCTTGGGTCTTTGAGATTCTCATGGCTTCAATGGACTGAGGAATGCCTCATAAAGGGCTCGCAGGCTTGGACTGCCCTCACCCCCAGGACCCAGTACAGAGGCAGCCAACTGAGAGGCAACCAGTTTATGTGGAAGCATCTTATTTGTTTATCTTAAAGTGATGGCCTGAGGGTCAGGAGTTTAACACACATCTAGGTGCCTGCTGGGGAACTCGCTGATGATAGAAGCTGGCAGGCACCATCTCTGTGCTCGCTTGCTCTCTCTCTCTCTCTCTCTCTCTCTCCCCCTCCCTCCCTCCTTCTCTCTTTCCTTTGCTCACCAACCTTAATCCTCTCCAGAGACTTAGGAGGGTGCGCGCTCTCTCTCTAGCTCTCGATTTTGCTCTCTCCCTCTCTCCAGCTCACCAACCTTAATGCTCTCCAGAGACTTAGGAGGGTGTGTGCTCTCTCTCTCGCTCTCGATTTTGCTCTCTCCCTCTCTCCAGCTCACCAACCTTAATCCTCTCCAGAGACTTAGGAGGGCAGGCACTATCTTCTCGCTCGTCTGCCACTTTCCAGATTGCTGGTTATCACCATGAGACAAGCTTGTGCATGTGTCTGGTGCCCTGGGTCTCGTTGCTGCCGCCCAGGGACACCACTTGGTCACCCAGTGGTTGTCAAAAGGCTTGAGTTCCTGGGTGCCATTGGACTGTAACACCAGAGAGACAGTTCTTGGATGATGAACACCAACGGAGCATTGCACAGATGCAGACTGAAATCTATATCCAGAGATGCTGTGAAAAAGGCCTACGAGCTTGACCTGCACGTTCACATTGGGCAGCCTTCAGGTTTGGCACAGAGTCAGGGTCCTGATGGTATGTACCCAGGGGCACAGATCAGTGGATGCCATCTTTGTACTCTCATTCTAGAAAGGAAGTTGTATACTCATATGGTGCCTTGATTTTTTACAGCTGCCACCAAGGGACACCTGTAGATCATCTGGCCCTGGAAGCAGGTGGGACTTAGGCTTGTGGTCCCACAGGACTATGAATATACATATCTGCAGACTTTAAAAGCTGCTACCTGAGAGGCTGGCTTCCTGTCAGTCTGAATGTAGGTGCTGACAGACTTCTATCAACTAGTGAGAGCCACTAAAATTAAAATAGGTTGTATAATCACAAAGGCTTGAGAGACAAACGAGAACTAGGGCAGGTTAGTACAAGGAGGTTCGACTTTTACACGAGGCTGCTGCTTCAGCCTGAGAGAGGCGGCTGTTTTATCTAATATCAATAAATAGAAGCCAACCTAGTCAAGGAAAATGAAACAAAGCTTACGTTCCAAAAAAAAGAACAATATAAAACTGAAAAAAAAGGCCTTAATTACACAGAAATCATGTGCCCTGATGTTAAACTGTATTATAAAGGTATAGTAATCAAAACAGCATGGTATCAGCATAAAAACTGACCTAAGATCAATGGACCAGAATAGAGAGCTTGAAATAAATCCATGCATAGCATATACGGTTAATCACTCTATAACAGTGGAGCCAAGAATATACAATGGGGAAAGGATGATGTCTTCAAGAAACTATTGGGAAACAGAACAGCCACATGCAAAAGAATGAAACTGGACCACTATCTTATTCATAAACAAAAATTAACTCTAAATAGGATAAAGACTTGAAAATAAGACCTGAAATCATCAATCTCCCAGAAGAAAATTTAGGTGGTAAGCCCCTTGACATTAAACTTGGTGATTCTATTTTTGGATTTGACACCAAAATCAAAGACAACAAAAGCAAAAATAAGTAAGATTTTATCAAATTAAGAAAGCTTCTGCACAGCAAAGAAAACCATCAAGGAAATGAAAAGGCATATGGAATGGGAGAAAATATTTGCAAATCATATTCTGACAAGGAGTTAATATAATACACACACACACATAAATCAATAGCAAAAATAAATAAATAAATTTTTTTTTAAATGGGAGAGGATTTGAATAGATCTTTTTCCAAAGAAGACATACAGATGGACATCAGATACATTAAAGCAGTGGTCCCCAACCTTTTTTGGGCCACGGACCAGTTTAATATCAGAAAATATTTTCACAGACCGGCCTTTAGGGTGGGACGGATAAATGCACAAAATAAAATTATGCAACCGGCATAAAAACTGTGGTATTTTTAAATATAATTGTTGAACTTACGAGACAAGCATCAAGATTGAGTCTTAGATGGATGTAACAGAGGAAATCTGGTCATTTTTTAGAAATAAAACATCATTCAGGCTTACATATAAATAAAACAGAAATAATGTAAGTTATTTACTCTTTCTCTGCAGACCGGTACCAAATGGCCCATGGACCGGTACTGGTCCGTGGCCTGGGGGTTGGGGACCACTGCATTAAAGGATGCTCAACATCATTAATCATCAAAATGTAAACTAAAACCACAGTGAGATACCACCTCACACCTGTTACAGTGGTTATTACTAAAAGCCTAGATATAACAAGTGTTGGTCTAGGTGTGGAAAAAAAGGAACACCTGCACTTTTGATGGGAACGTAACTTAGTGCAGCCACTGTGTAGATCTTCAGAAAATTAAAAATAAAACTAACATTTGATCCAATGGTTTTACTTCTGAGTTTTTATTCATTTTAGAGAGGAGAGAGAAAGGAAGAGAGAGAGACAGAGAGGGGGAGAGAGAGGAGAGAGAGACAGAGAGAGAAAGTGGGGAGGAGCTGGAAGCATCAACTCCCATATGTGCCTTGACCAGGCAAGCCCAGGGTTTTGAACCGGCGACCTCAGCATTTCCAGGTCAACGCTTTATCCACTGCGCCACCACAGGTCAGGCGAGTTTTTATTTGAAGGAAATGAAAACACTAACTCAACGATATCTGCACCGCCATGTTCAGTGCAGCGTTATTTACAATAATCAAGTGTCCATCAATGGATGATACTTCGACTAGCCAACTTTAATACTGTCAGCATTGAATAGATTCAAGCAGATTATAGTCTTATTGTTTTGTTTTCTAGCTTCCTGAGAAAATAAATGAGTAATAATTTAAATATGAAAAAAGATTATTATTTTTAAATCTTCTGTAGCCAAACGCAAGTCTTACTAGTTCCTTCTGAGCATATTTCTCTCCACTCTTCTGCAGATTCTCTTGGAGTTGCCTTCCTGGTTCTCTTTTCAAGTTCAGGCCTTTTATAAACCTTCTTAGGTTCAGACAGAATGGCCCTATTTTGCTGTGGTAATCAGTGAACAGAAGCAGTATTGGTAGGTTTCTTGTTGCTATCACAGCTATTAATTTTGTGATCATAAAGTATCATAGAGACTCAACAAATTAATGTAAATGTTATTTGCACCACCCATCTATTTTAGCTTTTCTTTTGTCCCCTCTGCATGTAAAATGTTTTAAATAAACACCTCTACTAACTGAGCGTTAGCACCACTTCAGATTTCTGTGTAAAGCCCCGGGAAACAGAAGGTGTCCTGGTATACATGTTACTTTCCTAAGTTTGTAAAATACAACTCTTTGGAAAGGACTACTTGAATTAGTGTTCCAGTTAGGTCATGACCCAACTTCTGGATCAAACTCTTGAGTTTGGAATATTTAATCAACTGCAGATCATGCAGCAGGATAAATGAATAAGAGAAGCAAAAAAAAAAAAACCCCAAAACCCCAAAAAACCTGTGCTATCCTCTTACTGTAATTTAAAATACAAATGTACCTCCCATAGGAGGATGATGAATTCCAGAATTTATACATGCGATAGGAAATTTCCTGAAGAGGTGTTTGTGGGATGTTGGAGAATGGTGCTGTTTTTTCCCCAAGATCTTTTGAGTTTGTTGAGATAAAAGATAATAGTAAAAGACTGTAGTTGCTTCCCAAGTGTGGTCATCTTTGTGTTGCAGTGTAAAATGTATTATCTTTATTTTACCTTTTTACCTAACTCACTTTCTTCAACAGGAAACTGTTGATTGTGCTCTGGCTAGGACCCGTGACCTCATGGGGAGAGCAGTGTGCCTGAGGATTTTGTGTGGGAGGCACACATCCAATTTATGCAGCAGCAGGGATGACTAGGGCTGTGGGCCAGATGCTGTGAGTCCCCTGGCTTGGAGACACAGAGCTACATGGAGCTGAGCTACTGTGCTGTAATAGTAATTTTTTTTTTTTTTCCCCCAAGAACACTTGAGGAGCAGCACTCCCTGGAGATGTCTGTGTGTCGTCCTCACAGCTGGCTTTTCACAGAGGTCGTGCCCTAACAGCCATCCTGGATGGGATTCAAAACTACCAAAACTTACTTCTCACCTACTTTTTTTTATTTTGTTGAGAAATAGCAGTCACAGTAAAGCAGTGTCTGGCAAATAATGCCTCCACCCACTTGGGCTTCCTCTACACAGTGAGTCCCGTTGCACCCCTACCAGGCAGCTGGGAGCCTTAGCAATTAAAGATATAGGGACATTGGTGGTTCTCTGTCGCTTTGGTTGTAAAGCTACAGAATCAGGTTGGATCTCAGTGCAATTTCCTACCTTACTAATTACACATAACTGATTGTTCAACATTCTAATCTGCAGTTGCTCTTTGGCATACTGTTGGCCTCTTAAAAAGTGTAATGAGGCCCTGGCTGGTTGGCTCAGTGGTAGAGCGTCGGCCTGGCGTGTGGAAGTCCCGGGTTCGATCCCCAGCCAGGGCACACAGGAGAGGTGCCCATCTGCTTCTCCACCCCTCCCCCTCTCCTTCCTCTCTGTCTCTCTCTTCCCCTCCCGCAGCCAAGGCTCCATTGGAGCAAAAGATGGCCCGGGCTCTGGGGATGGTTCCTTGGCCTCTGCCCCAGGCGCTAGAGTGGCTCTGGTCGCGACAGAGCGACGCCCCGGATGGGCAGAGCATCCGCCCCCTGGTGGGCGTGCCAGGTGGATCCCGGTTGGGTGCATGCGGGAGTCTGTCTGCCTCCCCGTTTCCAGCTTCAGAAAAATACAAAAAAAAAAAAAAAGTGTAATGAATGTCTATTTCTTAGTATATAAAGTTTATGTGAGAGGGACCTAATTAAGAAAGTATTTTAAAGCATTTAAAGTCATAGGAAATGTTATTCAAGATTAGTCAAGATAAGACCGACGCAAATCTGCATTTGCTCAAAAAGTAACTATAGGTTATTCTCAGAACTCATTGCTCTTTGACTTCCCTGTATTCCGGAGTCTGGTGTCTTTGAAGAAACTCAGAGCAAGTCATACCACATCTTAAAAGAAGGAAACTAAAGCAATAGAGACTTGTTTAGCATAGAGCTCAGTTTACTGTGCAGATAGTTTTCTGATGACTGTTAGTCATGGTTCCTTTTACTGTGACAAACTGCTTTCCTCATACTTGTCTAGAATTATTGGCTAAATATGATTGGATCAGTCAGTTGGGGATAATTTCATTATTAAATTAACATGTTCTTCCAGAAATTAATCTTCAGTCTCATTTTAAACAAAACAAAGCCTCTTGGATCAGTCACATATTTTCACCGTCATCGGAGGTGCTGTTTCAGTAGGTTTCCGTTGTAGGCAGCGTGGCACCGGGAAGCCGGCTGTTTCTAGGTATACCGCTACCTGCGTTCACTGATGACCTTTCATAAGACGCAAAGGTTTTGTTTGTTTTCTGTCTGCAATAATTGACAATGTTTTTGAAATCAAACATTGTACTAAAGATTTCCTTTCATGCTTTCTTTTTAGCTACTTGGCTGCTGGCATGTTCTTTTGTTTTCCTAAATTTACAGTAGCTGTCAATCTTGGGCTGTGTGCTCCTCTTGTGCAATTCTTGGTTGGCTCAGTTTGGGACAGGAACCTTTCCCAGAACCTAGTTGGCTTCTCGGAGTTAAAACACAGTTAGCAGAAACTGCAAATCTAACTGACTAAAACCAACAAAAACGAAAAACCTCCACAACAGGAGGAAAATAATTATTTCCAAAGTGAACTACATGGATGCAGAGGACTTTTTTTTTTTTAAAGTTTGTTTTTCTATATAAGTCTCAGTTTGGTTATTCTTATAATCCTCTCTTTGCTTCAAATAAAACCAACATCTTAATGTATTCTTTTATTCTTGATTCCACTGGGGGTGGTGGGAGTGGTAGAAACTGTAACAGCTCTTGTTTCTTACTTTATTTTAACCATTTCATTACCCCAAGTCACAATCAAACTATTCTTTCTGGAAGACAACTGAAAAGAAAAGTGTTTCTGGCAAGGAATAAAAATTGGATTATTAAGTTGATTATATAGTATTAGGGATTCATTTTTTTTTTCTTTTTGGTTGGTATATCTAGGTATTTCTATACTTATAAAGTACAGGAAATAAATACTGGTAGATATCTCTATAAATGCACCTTGTTGAATATCACTTTAAAATGAATTTTGGTTGGTGGGTTTTTTTAGGGATCTGTTAATACAGTTGTTTTCTCAGAGTAGTCCAAAGTGCTTTTCTAGTAAATTATGTCGGACCTATGTTTAGAGAACATGTCTAATTTTTGTGAGTTTCAATATTTACATAAAGAGCTTATTCTTTTGAGACTCTGTCATCTTACTGCTTCGTTTTACCCCTGCTAGTGTTCCCCTGAAACCTCTACATTGTTCTTGTTCACCTAACTTTAGACTTTAATTTTTATATTTTAAACTTATAGAGTTTTTTCTTTTGATTGAGACACCATCTCTTTCTTCTGTCTGTTTCAACAATATGACCGGCAGCAACTCATCAACTTTGCTCTTACTTGTGGAAGGTTAAGATTCGTTATCAGCTCTTTATTACAACTGAAATTCAAAATCAACTTTAGAAAAGAAAAGGGACTTGATTCCAGGCCAGAAACAAATCAGCAAGACAAATCAACAGAACTGTTTGGAGTTAACCATCCCCCCACACCATCCCCCCACCCCCGGGAAGGTGAAGCAGGTGTTGGGAGCGACCCTTGCTTGGCCGCAGCAGCTGGGCACACTCTGGCAGAGCCTGGACTGTGTGTGGGCTCGGGCCCTGGTCCTGGCGACTCCTGCCTCGGTGACTGGGCTAAAATTCCTAAGTTTTCTATAAATCTGTCCCTGTATTGGTAAAGTGGGGGTAATACCAGAACTGCCTTTTAGTAATATTATTATAATTGAATGAATTAATATTTAAAAAGAGCTTAGTATAAAAGTTTCTTAAATAAGTGGTTTTTTAAAAGTATTTCACTGTCCTTCAATAACACCTGTCTTAATTCTGACAACAGTGAATAAATATTTTTTCCTCATTAATGTTAGGCTTGCCATTCCTATGAAACCACCACTCATACCTATTATTTATAGAAATCACGTGTTAGAGAAGACAGGCTAGAAAACGAGTGTCTGAACCATTAGAGCTAAGTATTTTTATATTTAATTTATTTGTTTACTAAAAATGCAAAGATAGTTGACAGACTTAAAATAACTTGTAGATCTTGTTGGCTCAATGTAGGATTTTGGAGATAATTTATTCTTGTTCTAGGACTTCTGATTTCCGCATGACAACTGTCATTATTATCTGCATTCTGGAAGAGATTTTAATTCTCACATGAATATATGCTATGAGTGGCAATGAGCTGTTTAGTTTGGAATGCCATTCCTACCTCTCTTCATCTGAGACTGTTGATTTCACACCAATAATGTTCCGTCTATCCCTCCTGATTACTTACTGATTTCTTCTCCCTTTCTGTATATAGGCATAGCTGGACTCCCTTGTTTTTTTTGTTTTTGTTTTTGTTTTTTTGTTTTTTTTTACAGAGACAGAGAGAGAGAGAGTCAGAGAGAGGGATAAATAGGGACAGACAGACAAGAACGGAGAGAGATGAGAGCATCAATCATCAGTTTTTCGTTGTGACACCTTAGTTGTTTATTGATTGCTTTCTCATATGTGCCTTGAACGTGGGCCTTCAGCAGACCGAGTAGCCCCTTGCTCAAGCCAGCGACCTTGGGTCCAAGCTGGTGAGCTTTTGCTCAAACCAGATGAGCCCTTGCTCAAGCTGGTGACCTCGGAGTCTCGAACCTGGGTCCTTCTGCATCCCAGTCTGATGCTCCATCCACTGTGCTACTGCCTGGTCAGGCTGGACTCCCTTGTTTTGAATCAGACACAAAAACGTTTTAATTCATTATGCTACCAAACCTTACAAATGCTTTCTCTTTGTCTTTTCACTGATGTGCCGGACTTGTCTGTCTGCTACTTCCCTGCTCAGCCATGCAGTCCCTAGTTCCAGCTACTGCACAACTTCACTTGGATTTCTCTTGATCACGTCAGTCTCTCAAAGTCTAAAAATTAATTCATCTCTCTCCTGTCATTTTAACTAAGAAGGCCACATATTGAGAAAGGATAGTCATATTTGACAAAAGCATGATATCATGCATATATAAAGAGCTTCTACAAATCAATAAGAAAAAAAAAAGAGGCAGCTCAATAGGAAAGTGAGTGGAAAACATGAATACTATGAACAGTCATTTCAAAGAAGTGGAAACATGAATGACCAGCAAATAAGTAAAACCACCATGAGACACCTTTCACACTTAACTTCGGCATCTATGAAAGTGACAGTTTTAAAGCTTGGTGAGGATGTGTAACAATGAGCATTTTCATACTTGATTGATGGGAGTAAATTTTGGAGCAGTGACTTTGGAAGCGAATTTGGAATTACCTAATAAGTTTAAACATATGTACATCCTGTGATTCAACCATTCTCCCACTGGTTATTTAGCATTTGTGCCATAAGAGACTTGCACGAAACTGTTTCAGTCATGATTCGAATACCAAAAACATCGGAAATGACCAAAACATTCATAAATAGTATGATGGATAAATATATTTGATACATTAAACCAATGGAATACTATACACTTGGAAAATAGGTGAACTATAGCTACAATTAATCAACAAGGGTAAATCTGAAACATAATATTGAACAAAAACTGCTCACAGAAATTCATATGTTGTAATTTCTTTCTGATTATGCAGTGATGTATATAGCTGTATGTTCTTTTTCTCACTATGTGTTCTTCTCCCAATTGAAAATTAAGACTGCTATGTCCACTGTAACCTGGAAAGATTGTTCTGTGAATTCCTGACCCTTTGCAATATTCACTGTTGTAAAAAGTACAATGAAAAGCAAGGGAAAAATTCATTCAAGACAAGATTATATCTCAGGACAGGAAGATACACTTAGGAAGGGAACAAAGGAGGCTCTGAAGATATTATAACCCTCTCTATTCAAAGTTGGATGAGATGATCATTTCCCCTTTAAAATTCATTGGTCCATTTTTTAATATTTAAATATTTAACAAATATTGTAAATAATGCCAAATGAATCATGTTTTCTACCTATTCAGATCTCACCATTGTTAACTGCTTGGTTTTGATCCTGACATTTAAATTTTTTTTTTATTTATTCATTTTAGAGAGGAGAGGGAGAGACAGAGAGAGAGAGAGAGAGGAAAGACAGAGAAAGAGAAGGTGGGGAGGAGCTGGAAGCTTCAACTCCTGTATGTGCCTTGACCAGGCAAGCTCAGGGTTTTGAACCGGCGACCTCAGCATTTCCAGGCCGACACTTTATCCACTGCGCCACCACAGGTCAGGCCTGATCCTGACATTTTAAAATTTATGCGTGTGTGTGTGTATGTGTGTGTATAAATTTTAATAAAATTTGTATTGTACTGATGGCCAGTAGATATATAAAGAGATGCTCAATGTCACTAATCATTAGAGAGATGCAAATTAAAACCATAATGAGCTATCACCTCATACATGTCAGAATGGCTATCATCAATAAATCAATAAACAACATGTGTTTATGAGGATGTGGAGAAAAGGGAAATCTCATGCATTTTTTGTGGGAATGCAGATTCATACAGCCACTATGGAAAATAGTACAGAGGGTCCTCAAAAAGTTAAAAATGGAACTGCCTTATGACACAGTGATCATACCTTTGGGTATATATCCAAAGAAATCCAAAACACTAATTTGAAAGAATATATGCATCCCTATGGTCATTGAAACTTTACAATAGTCAAGATATGGTAGAAACCCAAGTGCCCATCAATAGATACGTAAGTAAAAAGCAGTGGTACATATACAATGGATAATTACTTGGCCATAGCCTGGCCCATGGTGCAGTGGATAAAGCATTGACCTGGAATGGTGAGGTCATCTTATCAGGCAACCCTGGGCTTGTCTGGTCAAAGCACATACGAGAAGCAACTATGAATTGATGCTTCCTACTCCTCCCCACCCCAAACCCCACCTTCTTTTCTCTTTCTCTTCTCTCTCTAAAATAAATAAATAAAATCTTAAAAAATATAAAAAGAGAAAGAAAAGAAAACTAAACTACAATGCTATGAAAAATAGTGGTATCTTACCATAAGTGGTATCTTACCAAAATCCTACGGGGTATTATGTTAAATGAAATAAGTCTGTCAGAGAAAGACAAATACCATATAATTTTACATGTGGAAGCTAAAGAAGTATATAAATGGACAAACAAAACAGAAATAGACTCATAAATACAGAGTACAGACTGATGGTTGCCAAAGGATAGGAGATTTGGTGGAAAAGGTGAAAAGAATAAATATAAATTGGGAAGTTACAAAATAATCACAGTAATGTAAAGTACATCATAGGGAATATAGCCAATAATACTGTAATAACTATGTATGGTGCCAGGTGGGTACTGTATATATTGGGGGAACACTTTGTGTTTTGTTGTTGTTGCTCAATTTGTTTTTTCTTTATTGATTTGGGAGAGAGAGAGAGAGAGAGAGAGAGAGAGAGAGAGAGAGGAAAGGAGGGCCAGGAACATCGATTTGTTGTTCCACTTACTTGCGCATTCATTGGTTGATTCTTCTGTGTGCCCTGACTAGGGATTGAATCCACACCTTTGGCCTATAGGGATGATGCTCTAACCAAGGCCAGGGGTGAAAATTCTGTAAATATATGATTGTTAAATCACTATGCTGTAGCCCTGGCCGGTTGGCTCAGCGGTAGAGCGTCGGCCTAGCGTGCGGAGGACCCAGGTTCGATTCCCGGCCAGGGCACACAGGAGAAGCGCCCATTTGCTTCTCTACCCCTCCGCTGCGCCTTCCTCTCTGTCTCTCTCTTCCCCTCCCGCAGCCAAGGCTCCATTGGAGCAAAGATGGCCCGGGCGCTGGGGATGGCTCTATGGCCTCTGCCTCAGGCGCTAGAGTGGCTCTGGTCGCAACATGGTGACGCCCAGGATGGGCAGAGCATCACCCCCTGGTGGGCAGAGCGTCGCCCCCTGGTGGGCGTGCCGGGTGGATCCCGGTCGGGCGCATGCGGGAGTCTGTCTGACTGTCTCTCCCTGTTTCCAGCTTCAGAAAAATGAAAAGAAAAAAAAAAAAATCACTATGCTGTACATCTGAAACTAGTATAATATTGAATGTAAACTGTAATTGAAAATTAAATTTAGATAATTCAGTATAAAATTTGGATTGTATACAAAAAATAAAAAATGAAATTGATCTAGCATATACAATTCTACGTATGATGTATTTTATGATAAATACATAAAGAATTTAATACTCAGTAACTACTCATAGGGTTTTAAAATTACACAAAGGTTCCTCAGTGTAAGGTGAGTTTTTGTAGATTCTCCTTTTCAGTCTTGAAATACAAGCATTCAACAGAGGAAAAGTAAGTTAAGGTCAAAAGTGTTGTTAGAATTAGTTAATATGAGTATTTGATTGAAGGTATATTGACTAAAACTGTCTGGCTGCCAGTTAAACATTTTTATAATAATAATAATAATGATAATAAAGCTAGTCTTTATAACATTTTGAATATTTTACAAATCATGATAATATAATCCTGTAAAAGCAGCTCAAATGTACAGATATATATAAGATTTTAGAGTAAAGTTTATAAAAAAGAATGTAAAAAGAAATAAGCCACAGACATGCTCTAGAAACTCAGAACTTTCCAAGGTTATGAATGTGTATTCAGTTGGTTGCTTTCAGCATTCTCCTGATATAACTGGCTATTACTAAAGCATTAGGGGAAGATGAAGAGAAACCTGCAGACTCTTAGAACTCAGTGGTCTTTGTCCATCTGTCCCATAGATCATTGTATGTGAGAGTGGGTTTGGCATTGAGGATAGAGAAAGGAAAGATGGGTGTATTCTTTCAGCTTTTAATTCTACAAACAGCTCTGGAGTGTTTTTGTTTTGTTTTGACTTCTTTTCTGACCCTTTCTCCTTCTGCCATCTGACATTTAGAATATGACCTTGTGTTACCCCATTTCCCACTTTTATAAAGTTAGAGGCTCTCTACGAAGTTAGAAACTATAAAGAAATAGACATGTTCAAGAGTTGGGGAGTTTATTATGGTATGGTCACGCAATTAACAGAAACTCATCAAAGGCACTCACTTCTAAAGCCAATACAGAAAAACAGAGGGGGTGTGATTATAAGATGGGCGTGGGGATAATTTTATATTGTTGCTGTTGCTGAAAGAAGAACCCACTCATTAATACTTGCGTTACATAAAATACAAAAAAAAAAAAAACAACAATAACAAAAACACCAGCCAACAATAAAACACAGACCCAGAATTAGTCCTGGTAAAAACTTACAAATATTTCTGAAATTGGGCAAATGTCTTATATACTGTTGATCTCAAATTACTTTACAATGTGTTCAAGTATTCCAGAAATAGAACTTCAACTCTTCCTCTAACTTGCCGCAAAATTTTGTAGCACAGTTTTCAACTGGTGTGCCAGAGAATTTTTAAAACATGCAATTTTTGACTGTTTAGTCAGGGGCACTGACTTAGATTGTCAAGTTAAAAAAAATGTTAACAGCCAACACAATAGCTGGCCGAATTTTTTTTTTTTTTTTTGGTCATACTAGCAAAAAACATACCATATTTTTCGCTCCATAAGATGCACTTTTTCACCCCAAAAGTGAAGGGGAAAATACCTGTGCGTCTAATGGAGCAAAAAACACGGTATTTTATTAAATATTTTAACACACCATTTGGTTCAAAATATTTCTTTCTCATTTTTCTCCTTAAAACCCTAGGTGTGTCTTATGGTTAGGAGCATCTTATGGAGCAAAAAAATACGGCAATATATTTTTTGGTGTGCTGCAGAACTTTACTAATTAGTTTATGTGGGCCATGAGCTGAAAAAGGTTGAAAATCACTGTTCTAAAGAAAGAAGTTCCAAGTATGGAGTACTAAATCTGTAGATTGTCATCTGTTTTATTTCTCACCTTTTTGTATAATTTCATAATATTAAACAGTTTAGAGAGGGAGTGTTAGAGACATCTCAGGAAATTATAAAATATAAAGTGCTTTGCCACAGGGGAAGTGGGAAAGCATTGTTACCAGGTCATTATTCGCATTTGTTAAGGTACAAATCCTTTGTTAGAAATAGGCAGAACTTGGATTCCAGAAACAATGGTTGGACCCAACCAGTGCCTCAGTTTTGCTTTCATTATTGAGAAACCAAAAATATTGGAGACTAGGAAATTGATGTCAGTTTTATTGGCAAGTAATGCATGCTGATCTCATGTTAATAGATTCTGATTTAAATATTGATTCAATTTTTCTATCATATACTGATTATGCTATTTTTTTTCCTCCCAATTTTGGAGCAGGTCAGTGGAGTAGTAGAAGGAAATATTTATTTCTGAAGTACTTTAATATCATGAAATCATTTTAGCCTATGTTAGAGTGAGCAACAGGATATAAGGGAGATGAATATAGAGAAAGTGGAAGCTAGGACCAAGGACCATTGCACACTGCATGACAGTAATAATCCAATCCACGCGCATGCCCACATATGCACAACTATAATCATTTCTTTTCCATATGGAGTATTACTCAAGATCATTCATCTAGAGTTGAACTTGCTTCTTTTTGAGATTTCAGCCCACAGAAGACTTTTAGGATTTGGTTTTGTATTACTCACTTTGGTTACCTCATTATTTAATCTATTGATGATTCATACAGCTTGTGTTCCTCCTTTCTCTCACTGTATGGTCTCCTCCTGATTACAAATGAAGATTGCTGTGTCCACTGTATCCTGGCCTGCTTGTTCTGTGAATTCCTGACCCTCTGCAACATTGTCCTGGGACAAGCTTCCTGCGGCATCTGCACCTCGGAGGCCTGCTGCTGTTGCTGCGGAGACGAGATGGGCGATGACTGTAACTGCCCTTGTGACATGGATTGTGGCATCATGGATGCCTGTTGTGAGTCATCGGACTGTTTGGAAATCTGTATGGAATGCTGTGGCATTTGTTTTCCGTCATAGATATTTATCTTTTGTTTGTGTTAAAACTGGAAAGTTGAAAAACAAATTAAGGAAGAAGAAAAGCACATGGTAAGATTCCATGAAGCAAGCAACCCAGTATTTGCACTGTTAACTCATTTTAAGTAATCTCTGAAAGTCTTTTTTTTTCTTCTAACGAAATGCACATGGTTTAATATGTGAAATTGTAACTACTTTTAAACTTCTTAATAGGATACAATGACTTAGGGGATATATTGACGAAAAAATGGCTAAATATCTCCTCCTTCTCGAACTTATTTCTGGTGTTTTTGTTTTGTTTTGTTTTGTTTTTTTAATCATTCTCAGGAGCCTCTTGCTCCAAATGTATTATTTCTCGGTGGGTATTAAAAGCAGACTGTTTTTGATGTGTATCTATTAATGGTTAAAAGTAAACATTTTTACCTTAAAATAAACTTTGGGAAACAAGTCCCACCCATAGCTGGGCCCGATGTTGATCCGCGCTCTACTCCTTGTCCCCGACATCCCCCTAGTGTTCGCAGACAGGAGCGCCTGCTGCGTGTCTTCTGGGAGAGACAGAGGTGGAGCCGGTCAGGTCACGCCCACAAGAGAACACAAGAGACTTGTAAACAGTGAGCCACTCTAGGAATACACAGAAAAGAATAGCTAATATCTGCTGGAATATTCAGAAAGCTTCAAGGAGAATGTGGCTTTGACGAAGCCTCTTAGGATGAGTGATTCATCTGCTGCTCGAATGAATTATTTAGATTTAGGACAAAGTTATAGGTGAATAGCCTGTACTGTGTGTGCCTTTAAGCAGTTAAGGGAAAAATACCTTAAGTATGTATTTTCTTTAGATGTAGGACTATAGCTTTAAAAAACTATAAAATTTAGCTAAAAATATGCACTTCTATGCATAATTTAAAGGTCATGATAAAGTTTTGGATAAAAACATAGGGCCTTATTAAAAGAATATCTTATAAAGGAGGTGAAATGCTTTGGACAAATTGCATTTAAATTAGGATATTGTTAATATTAAAATCCCAATAATTTGATTCTGATTTATTAAAAAAAATTTTTTTAATTTGAAAACTGTGTTTTTCTCAAAGAGGGGGATGTATGTTTGGTTTGACTTGTTTGTAAGCAGTGTTACAGTTTGTAAACACAGTTCATCTTTGATGCACACTACTTCCAATGCAGTGGCAGTCTAGACATCCACCACTGTGACCAAATTTCAGTATTGCACTTTTATGTTAAACTAACATGGCAGATGATAAAACCTTAAGTGTACAGAAATAAGTCAAATTTAAGACTGAGTGTACTGACATAGTTACTGACGTAGACTGGATGAGGACACTTTCCCACATGTCCTGTCCTAAGTTTCATCTTCCCCAAATTGTAGTTTGCTTTGATCTAATGTCATTTCTTGTAGAAATTTTTAAAATAGACTTTGGATTCATAGTTGTTGGGTTTTTTTTTTTTTTCAATTTTTCCAGTTGAATGTTAAGTTAATAGTAAAAACAAATACATAGTTTTAGGAAGCTTTTAGCAAACCTAGCCTTTTCAAGAGAGGATTCAAATCTAAAGCATGGTTTTTTTCTTTGAATGAAACCTAGTTTTTTCTTAGATCTTTACTTAAAGGTCTTTTAAATAGTTAGAAAATTCTTGAATCCCCCATTTACACACATACACACACAATATTAAATTTTCTGGTTTGAATAGAATTCTAATATCTGTCTTTCTCTTCCTTGTCTAAAGGGTTTGTTTCATTTGTTACAGAAAATATAAGAACAAATTTGTGTTATTTCTTGTAACCAGAAACTGAATACATACTTACATATACCCTGAGCTACATTAGGCATATATATTACGATAAAAGAGTGTCATCCATGTATCCACATACAAAGCCTTGCTAAAAACCTGAAATTCTTAAAATAGTTTCATTTTTCAACCTGCAAAATTTTTCAGCTTAGTGGTTTGTCTAATATTTGCGTATATTCGTCTACTATTCACAATAAAAACATTAGCACTTTAAAAATAATGTTTCTCTGTAACAGAGAACACTAACAGGACTTTTATTTTCATATTTGTACCCACAGTACTTTTCCTTTGTTTTCTACTTTGCAGTCATGCCATAAAGGACCTTGTATTATTTTTTAAAAATAAATGAAAAAAGTCTAAGTAGCAAATGTGAAAATAGTTTCAATATATTTTAGAATTTCTGTATGTAAAATGTTTTGTTGAATGATATGGCCATCATGACTAAGTGCTATAGTTTACAGTTATCAATTTGGTCTCTTTATACATGTGGAAACTTATTCTTAATTATTTTAGAACTCAACCTGTATTATCTTGAATACATTATTTTGAAATAAAAAAATGACCTCTCTCTTGTGCTTAGAATATTTTCTAGATATGGTCTATGTAATTGTTATGTTAATTGATATTTAAAGAAATTCAACTATAATTTTAAAACCTGAGGCTCTTATCTTATTACTTCCCTTTTTGAAGGTTTTTCTAGTCTCCTTATGTAGATCATATGACTCAACACACATAATGAACTATGAGAAAATTCTGAACAGCTTATACTGCAAATGACAGTTTCAAAACAATGTTCTTTAAAATATTTGTAATACATCAAAATGCAACTTTCGTACCTTTTTTAGTAACTTGTTTTCATTTATTTACTTTGGAATATTCTCCCAACTTATAAAAATTAAGGTGTTCTTTTGTATGTGCTTAGGTTAAACATGAAAGACCTATGATATTAAGTACCATATTAGATTTAATAAATTTCACCCAAAAGTAAATCATCCGAAGTATTTTCATCTAGGTTTTTTCTTTGGCACAATTTTGTAGTAGAAAATTTTTCAGTTAGTTTTTAACCCTCTCCAAACCACTTTAATTGGGAGAAGGCTTTTTACTTAGAAATATAATAATTTATTTTTGCAATCTTACAGTATATCAAATATATCTATTTTTCTCACCTGAAGTAGTGTTTATTTAAACAGTTCACAAAGTAACCAAAGCAACATTATGTGATACCATTTCATTCTTTTATTTATTTATTTATTTACTTATTTATTGTGTTTACATAGATTCTAGTGTCGAACGGCATTTTCCCTTCCCTGTATTCCCCTCAACATCTCCTTAACCCCCCTCCCAACAGCTCCCTCCCCCCTTCCCTTCAGGTTTAATTCCATTCCTCAGTTCACATCATATGACCTCACTCATTTGAGGAATCCAAGGAACAATGTGAACCATTTCATTCTTTATCCATACAAATTCTATCAGTGCCCTAGATTCTAATGCTATAAATGTCAGAGTCATTGCCTAACATAAATAAGACTCAAGTCCATAGTCTTTGTGGCTACCTTCTTCACTTCTAGTTTAAATGCTTAGATATACCCAACCACCTAATGGATAAGTTTATTTATTGCTAAGATTATTTTTTAGATTAGTCAACACCTTTATGCTCTTTCCAATTACTTGTGATTTGTAGGCCTATAGGTTTGTTACATCTAATCTGACAGGCAAGATAAAATTTCATCAAATACTAAAATAGTGAATGTTCTCTTCCTTTCACACTAATGTAATATAGCATACCATTATTGTTTTCAAAGGTGGTTAAAATATTGATAGGTTTATTCCACACAGTAATTATTTTTTTAAATAAAAGATTTAAGTATTACAAGGAGAGTCCTTTGAACCATTTCTGTGCCCCACTATAACCAGTGAGTTTTTAGTGACTTTCTCTGGGTAACTCAAAAGAATCATATGACTCAGGAAGTTTCAAACTAGGAAAGATGTTTGGTACGTCCCATGAGAAAAATTATAGTTTCAACAGTCTTACTGCTAATATTTACTTGCCTATTTAAGATTACCTGTTAAAGATTTGGGTTAAAATGGAAGAGGTTTTGGGGATAACATTATGATACAGTTGTAATGTGGAGGATGGTTTTTATGAGTTATCATTGATGACTAAATCTACCCTGTATCTTCACATTGTAAAATTCTTCATGAATGGGAATTAAAATATTGTATAAGTGATCAAATTTTGACAAAGACAGTAGTTAATCTGAAGGTGAAAAGGATTATAAGAAATGCCACAACCCTGGCCATTTGGCTTAGCTGTAGAGCATGTCTTGGTGTGTGGAAGTCCTGGGTTTGATTCCTGGTCAGGACACATAGGAGAAGCGACCATCGGCTTCTTCACTATCCCCCCCTTCTCTCTCTTCCCATCCCACAGCCATGGCTCCAACGGTTCAAGCAAAAGTTGGCCCCAGGCACTGATGATGGCTCCATGGCCTCAAACTCAGGTGCTAAAATAGCGTGATTGCTGAGCAATGGAGCAGCAGCCCAGACAGGCAAAGCATTGCATGGTAGGGGGCTTGCTGTGTGGATCCCACTTGAAGCATGCATGCAGGAGTCTGTCTGTCTCTGCCTCCCTGCCTCTCAATTAAAAAAAAAAAAAAAAACACAGCCCAGCCCCACCTAGAAAGCAGGGTCTCTAAGCAAGCGGGATTGTGCCCCACCCAACTCTTCATAGAACTGGGACAACAGTGTGACATTTTCCACTGGTGCTGCAACTAAACCTCCCAAGCTGCCAGACGTCAATGTGAGTAGCTTCCTGTCTTCGAACTGACTTTGGCTACTAGTCAGATTTCCATTGTTTGTTCGGTCATTTCTTTCTGAAGCTGGAAACGGGGAGAGACAGTCAGACAGACTCCCTCATGCACCCGACCGGGATCCACCCGGCACGCCCACCATGGGGCGGCGCCCGGGCCATTTTTGCTCCAATGGAGCCTTAGCTGCGGGAGGGGAAGAGAGAGACAGAGAGGAAGGCGCGGCGGAGGGGTGGAGAAGCAAATGGGCGCTTCTCCTGTATGCCCTGGCCGGGAATCGAACCCGGGTCCTCCACATGCTAGGCTGACACTCTACCGCTGAGCCAACCGGCCAGGGCTGTTCGGTCATTTCTTATCCAGGGGTCCCCAAACTTTTTACACAGGGGGCCAGTTCGCTGTCCCTCAGACCATTGGAGGGCCGCCACATACAGTGCTCCTCTCACCATGAAAGAGGTGCCCCTTCTGGAAGTGCTGCATGGGGCCAGATAAATGGCCTCAGGGGGCCGCATGTGGCCCATGGGCTGTAGTTTGAGGATGCTTGCTTATGCCCTCGATGCCTTACCTCAGTGCTTGCTATAGGATTCCTGAATTTAGGTGTGAGGTGACCATCAAGAAGCAATTTTAGAGAGCCATCTTTTGGCACATTAGCAAGGTGAGGTACAGATGTGTGTGTTACAAAGTACAGCTCTGCAATTAAATCTTTCCTTGCAGGCCCATCTTCGTGTGAGTTTCAGTTGAGAAAGTAATTTTTAGGAAAACAGTGAAAAAGCAAATTCAAACAAATTCTAAGTTTAGCTTGAAAAATTGAAAAGGTTCTTAAGTTCTGTCTGATGCATAAAGTGATAGAAGCAAAGGAATTACGTTCCAAAGCCAAGAAAGAGAGTGTACAAAAGCAGTTGATTCACTTGACATAGTTCATAGCCTTTTGCAAAGGAATAAAAAAGCCTGTTGAGCAGGGAACCAAAAGATCTCATTATAGGATGAAGCAAAGCCATATTAAAGCTTGTGCACTAGTAACTATGTCTAAAAACAGCCTGCTGTTTCATATTGAACCAATACATTTCTTAACTTGGTAGGTTGCTGTGTAAAGATGTACAGAGCCTGTCTGCTGGATGCTCTGCCAATTACAGATGTGCCGGAGCGGCGTCAAACACCTACAAATAGTTAGGCTCTCAAGCAATCTCGAGTGAAACAAAAGTTTCAAAATGTCATCTCAAAACCTAGACAGCACAGTTCATCCTGCGAGTCTGACTCTTAAGAGTCCTGAGATCACCTTTATTATATAATTTAATGTGTATTCCTCAATCAGAATGCACAGTTCTTTCAAGGATATGAATAGTGACGGAGAGATAAGGAGAATATCTTTCAAAAGTAACAACTTCAGATGACAAGGGGTCTGTGATCAGCTCTGCAGGAACTGTGTTTTATTGGTGTTGAGGTGAAGGAGGAGGGAACGACCCATGAATACATATTGTATTAGATTTTGTTAGATCATCAGAAAGATTAATGGGGCATATTTACACAATTATACTTTAGTAAACTATTACATTAACTAGACTACGTATTCTGGCAAAAGTATATTAAATTGCAATCCAAAGCAATTTGACTACTAAGGACATTTTTTTGGCCTAATTATTCACAAATTAATGAATAAAATTAAATTCCAATCACTAAAGAAAATGAAGCAATGGTGAGAACCAGAAGTACAGATTAGTTAAAGCGAAGATATGCAATGTATAACAGAATGAAAGCATTTCTTTTATTCAAACTCAGTGCTTAAAAAAGAACAAATCCATCATCTTGAAATTTGACTTGTAGGTTGACATTAAAAATAATACGAGTAGAATTTTCAGTGGGGTAAGCACAAAACTAGCTCAAGTTGTGTCACTCTCAATTACTGTGCTCAGGTGCTGTGCCCATTAAAATTCCCACTTGTGGGTTTCGCTCACTATGCAAATGGGGTCATTACCTGGAGAATTTAATTGGTTATGACACTGGGAGTAAGACTTTTCCTTTCAAAATAAACCTACTTACACACATTTTCACTAGAAATTTGATTGTTACATATCCTTTGGATAGTTTTGTTTTCTAAATATTTACCAAAATTAGACTATTTGCTTATTAAAGTAATTTGATACGGTGTTCTTTATCTATAAGGCTAGTAGCGGAAAGAATGTTTTGTAAGTCATATTATCAAAATAATATAAAAACGATTTCTATCTTTCACGCCACCCATCAACATGGGTACATTTCCTATAAAGGTTTTTCATCATACAGTTTTCTCTTTCATAATAGTTCTAAATATTTCATTCAAAAGGCTTCTCCCATCTTTCTCCTTCATTGTCCCTTAAAAAAAATTTGACCAAGTTAAAGAGGTAAGCTTCCCTCTTGGATGTATGCTATATATAATATTGCCAAGGATCCGTGTCAATAACACTGGCAAGGTCTGCGTATGCACTGATCAGGTGGGATAAGGACAGAGAGCTGATTGTCAGAATGAGTTCTAGAGACGCTTCCACCAAGAGCCCCGAGAAAACTGAATCTAAAGAGAACAAACAACTAAGGTTATCAGGGTGATTCCTTGATTGTATAAATGTCTAATCACTATGTTGTACACCTGAAACTAATATACTATTGTGTGTCAACGGTAACTGAAAAATAAATTGAAAAAGAGAAAGAGAACAGCAATAAGTATGAAAAAATGTAGCTCTCCATATACCTATTATCTGTTTTCAGTGGTTGTTGTGACTTCAGCTGGAGAAATCCTGAATTTATAGTCATCCTAACAAGAATATGAATAATAGCCTGAATGGACTATGAACACTGAAAGTGTGGATTAGTGGATTTAATATTAACCCGGGAAGACAGAAATTTAGTTCCTAGAAACTAACTGACTCTCCCAGCTCCCAGAGTCAACTTGAGGTAGAGACAGGACTGCCCTATGTGTTAATGACAATCTCAGGGAAGCACGAACAATTTCTTGAAAGAAAGAGCTATGCAGCCTAAATTTCTATTATTATACCAACTTGTATAACAAGTATATACTTTATCTGTAGCTTAGCTGAACCTAAAGATAATATTTTTCTTCAATGTAAAAAAGAAATATTCTAAAAGCAAAGAAAAAAAATACTAAGGATTATAGAAGAAGAAATACTACAAATTCATAGCTGGACCATTGGGCAGGATTTTTAACATCTGTAACTCTGGGAAATTTCCCACAGAATATCAAATATGAATCCAAGTCTCTAACATTCATTTTTCTATGATATTTCTAATTGTGCCCAGAGGATAAGAAGGAGTTGGCGCATCCAATAAATATAATCATTTACATGCACGAATCTCCCTTTGAAGTTAATAGGACCTATGGAAAGGAGACTATGCACCACGAAAACGAAGTTCAGCAGAATCTAGTTCTTTCTTTTTAATATGCAGCAATATTGCAACACATTGGGATTTTCTTACTGCTTATCTCTTCTTTGTATGTGATGTCTAAGTTGGAGTTGAGTGAAGTGCTCCATGTGGAGAGGAAAGATAGCCAAAAAGAGAGGCTGTGATGATTGGCAAACATATATACTCAGAGACCAGCTTTGCAAGATAGTATCCAAAAATGATAGGGCAGGATATTTGAAGAGCTTGTTTAACTTTTCAAAAGGAAACCATATCCATTTTCTCATTTGATCTTCACAACCCTATGATTCATCTAAGGTATATATTTTTACTTCCATTTTACAGATGAAAAAAGTTGGGACTGATTGTGTGAAGTCATTTACTAAAGTAACACAGTTCCTGACAGACCTAAGAAACCTGATTTTTATTCCCAGATCTTGCTATTAAAATGATATTAAGTTACCTTACATATAACTTAATACAATAAATAGATTTAATCACAACTACTCAGCTTGAAGCTGGGGTTGGGGTTATGGGCATCTGAAGTCCTACATGTTGTGTCTTGTCCTCTGTCTCTCCTACCTTGAGTGGGTGAGTGTCCTGTCGTGGGCTCTAAGGGAGACTGAAAATCACAGCTTCTGTGCTATTTCTCTTTTATCTGTGCACTGGCCTAAAAGTCAATTAACCCACCATTTCTCACTGTCCTGTGCCTGCTTATCAATGATTTGTCTTTTTTTTTTTTTCTTTTCAAGATGGATTAAGAGTCGAGAGTTAGACAATTTTCCCAAGACTATTTGCTGGTAATTCTCCATTTGTCTGTCCAGATCGGCCCACAGTCTTTCTGCTTTGTGCCGGGCTCCGTTGCATTCTGATTTCTGGTTAGCTTTGGCTGATGGCAAGTACTGACAGGAAATCAGCTGGTGGGAGAATGGAGAGAGGTCAGAGTGTTAATTCCTAACACACTCCCTGCCAGGCATTTTTTACAACTGTTCCCCCACGGAAGGTGCTCCTGCTCAGCGACCCCGCCCTCAGCTACAGTGCCCTGCTCTTGCCCCTTCCCACATGGAGAAGTAGTTTCCCACTGTTGCTAGCGTCTGGCACTTCAAATTCCCTTTTTGGTTACCTTACAATTGATTGTTCCTCTGTAAACAGTCCCTTTCATTAAATGCTCTTCAATTAAGCCCTTTGAATGAGCCATCTGTTTCCTGCCAGGACTCTGACTAATGAGGGAGTGAGGAAGAGGGAGTTTGCGTGTAGACAAATGCACATGTTGTCTGAGTCTAATCTTGTCACCATGCAGTTCTAAGAGTTAGAAAAATTTAATGTACATCCTGGTGGTCACTTAGATGTTTGCCTCTGTAACGTGGACAGTTAGTCAAATCTGATATCAGAAGCTAAGGTTTGACACTGTAACAAATTTTGTGTAGGGCGGGGTGGAGGGGAGGAGAGAAGGTGTCCAAAGATTACCACAGAGTTTACAGAGCTTTAGGATTTCTAGGGATGGTGAGGCTTTTCTTTGTTCTGTACACCTGAAATGATTCAATCATCACTATTAACATAAGCAGGCCCATTATAGGAATTTGAGCCTGGAAATTAATCCGTCCAGAAATGTCTGTTTGCTGCTGACCTTATGTGAATGTAACCAATAGTAATAAAACAATTTGTCATAGCATCTATATAGCCTTCAGAGTTCAATATACTGCTCACAAAAATTAGGGGATATTGCAAAATGAATATGAAGCGACAAAATATCCCCTAATTTTTGTGAGAAGTATAGTTCTAAGCTTAAGTAGGTCCAGTATCAACCTTAGACATCCAGTTCAACCCTAAGTTAGTAAACGGACAATATTTTAATTGACACTTTAAATATTCAGTTAAGTTGAGGAGCATTTACTAGTTATCTTTTTGTGCCAACTTTGTGCTGGGACTAGTGATATCAAGATGTCCATCGACTTCTAAGTTTAAAGAGAGAGAATGCACACTGATTTGACAGAATTGGAATTCATTATAATAGAGACAGGTGGAATTGTTATAAGAACAGAGAGGTAAGAGTTAATGAGGCTGCCCAAGGTGGGTCAGGAAGTCTTCCTAGAAGAAATATACATTCAATCTGGGAATTGGAAAAAGAGTGAATATTAATTTGTATGTTCTGAAGCTGCAGTACTGGTGGAAAGCATAGTGAGGAGAGGGTGATGGAAGAGACTGAACTGAGTCCAACAAGGAAGTACCCTAAGATCCTTGCTAGTGGCCTCTGAACTTTAACCTGTAGGCTGTAAACCTCCTGAGAATTACAGTCAAGAAAATGGTGAGATCAAATTTATATTTTGCTAAGAGCAGCAGGATGAATGATTTACTAGTGGGGGTTAAGAATAAACTTTTGTAGACAGTTAAAAGATCATGCATGCACTTACACAAAAGATGGTGATGGGAGGAGACTTGACTTAGGTGGGGAACAGGCAATACGATATACAGATGGTGTGTTACAGAATTGTACACCTGAAACATATACAATTTATTAACCAGTGTCACCCCACTGTAGTCATTAAAAAACAGAAGTGGAGCAAAATTAATTAATTTAATAAAGCTATAGAAAATGGGGAGGAACTATACTAAGGCATTGACTGTAGGGGCAGATAGAGGAGGGAGAAATAAACATATTTCTGGAAGAAAATTGAAAATGACCTAGGGGAATGGACATATCAAAAATGCCCAGGGTTTGCATACAAAACCAACTGAATGCTAAATAATAGTCCAGTTTATAGAAGTTTTCAAGTACATCCATCTTTCAGGCCACAAATGTCATGGTTTTATTAATTGAGACAATGAATTTGAAAGAACTTATGAATAGTTTCACCAAGGTTAGGAAACTTCATCAGAATTCCATTTAGGGTTTGCAGGATGGGAATGGTAGGCTACGTGGGATTCAGGTGGGTGAACTAGTGAGACAAATGCAGAGTCAACCTTGCAGTTCACCAGTACGTGAGGAACATAGGTTGGTACATGGTAGCAGGGTGGGGGTACTAAGAGCAAGACAGGAGCAAAGTGACTAGGCAAAGGATCTCTCATATATATATATATATATATATATATATATATATATGAATATATATTTGCATATATATATAGTATATATAACAATGTTTAAAAATGGATATGTATTACTGCAATACACAGGTTAACAATTATTAGCATAGTAACTGAAAGAGGAGAAATTTCCACTGCACTAGAAACACAGTGGTTTGATCATTTTAAAGAAAATCAGCATGTCACTAAACCAGTTACTGATTACTGATTGGTTAAATGAATTATTCTCTAATTGGCTTAATAAACAAGCTTAGCCCAGTCATGTGTCTTAAGTAACATATGACCCGATCTCTTTGGTTGGTATGCAGTAGCTCTTCAACAGTGAGGGAGTCTCCAAATTAGACTCTTGACCATCTTTGTCTTTTTGCACAACCTGAGTCAAACTTTCAATTGATTACATTCCCAGTTTTGTTAGTCTGGGAGGTTGTTTACCAGTCCCAAGAGGTTCCCTAATTTGTCTTAAGTTCCATCCATCACACATCCTCTTTTCCTTAGTTCTAGTAAAATGACCTAATCCTGCTTTAACTATTTTATTTTTCACCAAAAATAACAAAAAGATCATGGAATTAAATTTGTTTCCTTAAAAAATAATTATGTTAAAATGTAAATGTTTAAATTCACATTGTAAATATTAATAAAGTTTCAAGAAAGCCTTTAAAATATAGGTGCTTCCTAAGAATTACAAGGAAGAAGGGGAGCCAGCAGGGCACAGGGAAGCCTCGTGGGCTCTTGTTGTCCCTAGTGGTCAAGGCTGGTACATGCAGCTGCCCGGACAGGAGCTTGATTTGCACCTGGAGACTGAGTCATAAAATACGAGCTTTTATCTGTTCATGAAACTATTTATTAATTGTTGAAAGTATGGAGGATGAGGCCGTTCAAACCATGATATGAAAACTGAAATGGGCCAAATTTTTAAGACTTTGTATATACTCTGATTCTATGAGTGTTTTGCTTTCGGTGAACATGTCTTAGAATAGGAGAGCCCCGTGCTGAGGCTTTCCTGTATTACAAAGTCAAAGGGTTGCTGTTCATTGGGATTACATTTTATTTTAAAACACTTTTTCAGGTTCTTTGACCTAAAATGATAAATTGTCCTGGAGTACCTAGATAGAACAGATAATTAGGCAGAGGTTATCCCCAAACCTACCTACTTTTAAAGATATAAGATGGGCCCTGGCCAATTGGTTCAGCCGTAGAGCGTTGGTCCAACGTGTGGAAATCCTGGGTTCGATTCCCGGTCAGGGCCCATAGGAGAAGCGTTCATCTGCTTCTCCACCCTTCTCCACCCTCCTTTCTCTCTAGCTATCACTTCCCCTCCCGCAGCACAGCATTGGCATTGTAATCATTTCTTCTATAAAAAAGAAGTATCGTATGATTCAAGAGAAGTATATGATTTTACTGGTATGTGGAATCTAAAAAACAAACAACAAATCCTGAACAAACAAAACAAAGCTAGACTGACAGACACATAGAACAAACTGACAGTTGCTATGGAAGAAGGGGGTCAGAGGTGGGCAAAACAGGTGAGAGATACCAGGAGGTACAAACTTCCAGTTATAAGATAAGACATTGAACTGTGATGTACAGCCCAGACAGTATGCACAAGAACCTTGTATTAACTTGTATTGTGACAGATAGAATATAGACTTATTATGGTGATCATTTCCTAATGTATAGAAAGGTTGAAACACTACACTGTACACCTGAAACTAATATAATAGTTAATTGCCAATTAATTATACCTCAGTTTTAAAGAAGAGCATCTGCCTAGGAAAAATGAGGAACACAATATTTAATAAGAAAAAATATTTTCAAATTTATGCTTTCTTTAATTTCAACAATTAAATGATTTTGAAAAGTACTAAAATGTTTGCATATCTTTGTGATGAAAAAGTTATATTTATTTTCTATATGCAGAAAAATTCCCATTATTTGCAATTTAGAAATTTTCATCAAAATCTTTTTCTAAATCAAAAATACATTGTAGGATAATACATTGCATAATTATAATCTGAGTTTACATTAATAAAATCTCATAAGTTTCACAACTAGAAGTTTACTGTGGTTGTCATATATTACAGTATACACAACTTGATTGTTACAGAGCAGACACCTGCCATAAACATTTCAATTTAGCATGATGAATTTAACTTAGCCCTGTCAAAAATCACATTACAGTACCAAAGTATTGCTTTGAATATATGTTGAAAAACAGAAATAAATTTTTGAGGTAGAATTCCAAATCCCCTCAGAATCCTGTCATCCTGGTAATGTGGCTAGGCACATGTGAGCTCAGGTTACTCCATGGGGGACTAGCAAATATGAATGCCACTCAGTTAATCACTACAGCTGAAGAAAAGATATTGTTGACTATGGATAACACAAGGAGTTTATAGGCATCACAGCAAGGATTCTAGCATATTCAAGGTACATAAAAATAAAAGGATATGTAAAACTGGATTCCTGTTCTAAACCACTTAAGCACATTTCACATTGGCAGTTGTCTGTCTGCAGTCCATTTTTCTGCTTAATGGTAAATCTCCCTGGAGACTTAAGTGAATGCTAAATAATAGAGACCATATTTACTCAAAAAAACCCCTAATTGTAGCCATAATTGTTTGCTCAAATAGTGCAGTTGACACTCTCTTAGTGTGTGAAGTATAAGGTTACAGCAGGAGATGCAAACAATTTGGGAGATTGTTTCAAAAACACTTAAGAACCATTGACAAGTCCATGTCCAGTACCTTTGGGAGCCTAGGTAGACCAGTTTTCTCTACTGCTTGCTTCGGAAATGCCAGGAGAAATTTTACTCTAATTTTTGGAGAGACCTATGAATTCTGTCAAGAATTTGCTGCACAGTTGGGAGAGATTTTACGGAGTACATATGACCACATGATAGGCTTCTTATATCCATAGCAACTTTTAAAGTCTGAGATGCAAAATAAAGACTTCTGCCTTAATAATACCAAAGGGCCACATCCACACTGGCAGGATTGTGTGTAAGGCTTACAGTTTAACTACCATAAAATTCAGCTGCTGCTTTCACTTGAGAATTGTGGCAGATAAAAGCGGTTTCAATATGCACCGTTGCATTAATGTAGATGTAGCACAGATATATTAAATTTTTTTCCTCTCAACACCATGCTCCAAGAAGGTAGTAAAAGTATTATGTTTGCATGATACTGATTTGACATGTATTCTGAGAAATATATGAAATGTTGTATTTTTAAAGGGCTTGGCTTATGAAAAGTTATATTTGAGAGAGTGTGGAATCAATTCACAGAGATAGTTTATGGTCTAGGAACTCTTACTAGGTAATGGGAAAAACTGGTATGTGTGTGTGTGTGTGTGTATATATATATATATATATATATATATATATATATATATATAAATGTTCTAACAGAAGAAACATTAATAAGCTGTGTTGAACTTCATCAGGGGAGAATATTAAAAATAATACAATTTCTGAGTCCGTATCTGCAGCGTATCAATAGTATTTGCTTAGCCTAAATACTGTGTTGATATCATTTCCCAATTTCCCCTGTATATCTTCTGGTTGCTTCCAATTCAGCTAGAAATACAAACTGCTAACACATTCAAGTAAGAAAAGATATTGTGTAAGAATATCCCAGAAAACAATGAGTTTTATGGTGCATTGATTGAAAACAAGGATGCATCCATCTGTATCCTGGAAGAACATTCAAAATAACTGACTAAAGTTTTGCTGACACGTGTCTAGCAAAACTTGACTATCGCTCAGGTGTGAGAATCCTAGTGGTCTCCTTCTATGAGGAGAAACCCATCTCAAAATGGCCCAGAGAAACAGAAGACGTGGTTAGGTAGAGAAACAATTGATATTGTGATCCTGTACTAAGGATATATTGGCAGAGTATCCAAAACAGGATTCATAGAACACCAATGATGACACAACAGACAATCATATTACTGCAGGACAGCAAAAACAAGCATGGCATTCATTGGAGAAAAAGTTATTTTTACTAGAACTCTGGGAAATCCTTTTTCATATGAATTCAGAAAAGTTTGAATATTGTAAGAAGCCTGGTATCCAACATATCTTCTATATTAAATTTTAAAAGTTTCAAATTTTTTTCTACTTGCCTGCTATAGTTTTGCTAGGGGAATTAATAGTATAAATCAAATTCATTTCCTCTGAAGTCACTTGTATGATGGAGCATATCAAACTTTTTAATTGTGACGGTTTCAGTGACTTTTGGTAGCCTGATGCCTGTTCATGGGACTCTGTCTCTGGCTTTTATAAGTGTAAGACATCCATCTCTGGCTTTTAGATCAGGTAAAACATTAGATGCTCAGAAACTGATGCTCAACATTCTTTCTTAGATAAAAGCCTGGAAAAATCAAAATTCTCAAAAGGGAAATTCCAGCTGTGGAACATTTCAAAGTAGAAATTATCATTTCAATCACTTAATATTTTTGTGTGCATGTTGCCTTTATATAAAAATTTTTTTTATAGAATAATTTGAATGTTAAATTAATTTTTATAATACAGCAGTGTGTATAAATTACAACAGTCCTTAGAAAATGTAGCACTATTAACCTGTGGGCTATATATTCTTTTAACTATAGTAACATCCCAGAACCTGAACATCTGTCTGCATTATCTGTATCTTTCTTCTCTTCGCATTCTATCTCTGGACATTTTTTTTCCCCACAACTTCTGGCTTTCCTTTTATTAAGCTCTATTTTATTCATCACTCTTCACTTCTTCCAAATTGCCTGTTTATAAATATCCTCTCCTAAATCCATCATTCTTTTCATCTTGTGCTTTTACTTCAATGTCTAATTCCCTCTTGACATTCTCAGTACCTTTCAGTTAAGTTTCTAAGTGGCAACTTTCTTCTAGGAAATGGGAAGATGAGGTAAATCAGAGTTGGCTTCTACATTTCTGGAGCACATAGTAGACTGGCGGAAATAAAGATGTGAATAAATTATGAAAATACATTGTGAGAAGACTTAGAGAAATGTGAAAATTGTATGGGATTACAAACGACGGAGGTTTAGCAGGAAAAAGAATTATGATGAAAATATCATTTGAGTCAGTTCCTGAAGGACGATTTCAAGTTTCCCAGGCAGACAAGGGAGAGAAGAGAAGGCAGTTCAGGCAGAAGGAACAGCATCTACAAATATATGAAGCTGTGAAAGCACATGTCCCAAGACTAGAGAACAAACAGTAAGTCTAAAACACAACTCATATGAGAGAGAAAAGGTGGACCACGAGACAGAAAATATAAACGGTGGCCAAATGCCATACCAAGTAATTTAGATTTTATTCTCTGTGCAGTGCAATAATTTATTTGCAAAGAAAAGGTTTTAGATTTATTTTAAAGAGATATTTTAGGCAAATCAATATTGGAAATAAGAGAGCATAGGGAGAAACTGAGCCCAGATATGGTGCTATTGTTTTAGAGAAGTCAAGGATTGTCTAGTACCAAGACCTTGACAGTGAGCTTAAAGAGAATGGAGATGAACCATTCAGAAGATATAGTGATGATCAAATAGGTGAAACTTAGTAATCAGATGATAATAAGGGAAAAGGGTGTCAAAGATTACACCAATGTGTTTATTTGGAAGAACTGCCTGATGATAATGTCACTAAGATAAACAACATTAGATGAGCAGACTGTGTTGAGAATGAGGGCCCCATACACATAGAAATTAAAGTGTATGGGGCCCACACAAGTGCAGGCAGCTTGACATGAGAGATGGGTTCTCAAAAGAGAGGGCAGGATCCAGAAAAGTAAATTTGAGAGTGTTTAAAAATTTGGATAGGGTTGCCCTGAATGTAGAGTGAAGCAAAAAATTGTATTTAGTTTATTTAGGAAATGATACAGAAAGCAGGATTGAGGGGTCAGGGAATGGGACTCAGGCAAGGAGGAAAACACAATTTGAAAGTGTTACTGAAGTTGTCAACATGGGCAGTAGGACTCAGTTATGTCAGTACCAGCTAAGAAAGGCACAGAATGATTCCTGGAAATGTGTACCTGACAAGAACAGGTGGGAACATGAATCTATGAACTCTTACTCCATTTTATATCCAAGAAAGTTTTATAATTTATAGTACATTCTCCAAGGAGTCATGCTTTAAGAATCCATATATTCTGGATTTATTTACTGTAGTAATCCTTTACTCGGGAATATCCTGCTGAGACATTTCTGTGGATAAGGTTTCTTTCTCTTAGCAAATATTATTAGTCTATTTCTATGTCAGTTCAGTTTACAAGGAGATTAGATCAATTCACTTTTCTGTATTTTCTTGCACCCACCCCCAAGAAGGCTTAATGGATTATGAGCCAACTGCTTGAACTCTTCTCCTGAATACCCTACTTACTGTTCCACCCACTTCAAATGCCCAATAGAAATGCCTATTTCTCTTCCAATAGATAAGTAATTACTTTTTTTATTTGGTGTATTTCCTTTCAGAATTTTCTTTAATTATTTGTATACTAATATGTGTATGTTTGGTTTAAATACTCTCTATACTGTGTGTGGTATATGTGTGCATTCATACATACATATTTTATTCCATAATAGTATGTCTTGGAGAGCTTCCCATATCGTATCATAGAAACTTACTTCACAACTTCTTTTAACAGTGTTAACAAGTATGAAAGGTTTGAGATTTTATGTATTTGCAAGTTAAGAGGTAGCCTACCACAAAGTCATGGATGCTGGTAAAATACACATGATTCCTGGTTAGAAACAAAAAACTTTCTTCCTAACAGAAAGCAATATCCAGAGTATTAGCATTTATACCAACACCATGTGCTCCTGTCCCCATAGGTAAGACAAAGAATAGGCAATGCCCATGTATACTGAAAGTTGAGTGACCCAAGCATAGAAAACCCAAATCTTTGTTAATTGGCAGTAAGAAAACCTGCTTTATTTTTTTGCCCTCAAGGAAATTTGATGTTTAATATATTGGAGAGTAAAGAAACACAGCCTGTGCTACAGAGGAAGGCACTGTATTTTCCCAGGCTATTCATTACACAAACATTCTAGCCAGATATGCAGATGTGAGTGGTGCCCTGAAAGATCATCTCCCAACAAAGAAGTTTATACAGTTATACATGGTATGGACATTAAGTAACCATTCTCTTATTAATAGCTATTAACAGCAAAGGTAGAACAAATTCTTCTTTTTAAAATAATTAACTACTTTCCCAGGTAATTTATTGAATAAAACAAACTTTTAAAGTCATTGTGAAATTTTTAAATTATTTTTATCTTCTTTGATGTGAACTCATTTCCAAATTTTGATTTTATTGGTAATCTTTTTTAATAGTAGTTTTTATCATATATTACAAATGCTTATTCTATATATTTCTCTGGAATGCTAGTTTATTGTTATTTTTCTTTTTTTCTCTTCATTTCTGTTCTCACTTTCTACTGTCTAGAAATTGTTGAGTTGTTCCATCTGGTCCCCTAACCTCATCTTGTCAGAATCAGGTCTTAATTTGATGTCTACTTGCTCCTGATTGGCAATATTTCAAATTGATTCATTGAGCAAATATCTAAGTGAGGTTCTGGCTTAGTTTCAAATAAATATGACTTCTTTCCCTTCTGCTTCTCAAGGTATATGCTATCATTTAAGCCAGTAGCAGTCAACCTGGTCTCTACCACCAACTGTGGGCATTCCAGCTTTCATGGTGGGCAGTAGCAGAGCAATAAAAGTATAAATAAAAAGATATATTTAACTATAGTAAGTTGTTTTATAAAGATTTATTCTGCCAAATTCAGCGACAATCTGACATAAAGTACTTGGTAAGTAATTATTATTATATGGTTTAACTTGCTGTAACTCTGCTTTATAAATTTTATAAAGTAAAGTTACTTCCCTACTTTATAAATCACCATTACTGTGGAACCAGTGGGTGGTTAGAAAGTTTACTACTAAACAGAGTACAAAAGTGGGCAGTAGGTATAAAAAAGTTGACTACCCCTGATTTAAACCATAGTCCTTAGTGATCCAAAGTAGCTATTTTTCATCCTATTCTCAAAGGACAGTGGGATCAGGGAGCAGAGAATAGAAAAGGACACGTCAGACCTTTGTTTTAAGAATTGAGGCTGATGTAATTTTCATTACATGACAGTAAATGAATTTTTTGGTATCTCGATTTAAGTTTGGAACCCAGTGAACCCACAGCCCCAGCTTCTCTCACCACTTTGTATAAATGTTATGTGTTCTGGTCTAGACCACAGAGCCATGTAGCTTTTCTTAAAGAAAAGAGAACCTTAAATGTTAAATTTAAAATGCTACATTACTGGAAGTAAACATAACATAATAAAAATTAATTTATACAACTCAATAGCAAAACAAACAAAAAATTCTAAACAGATTAAAAAATGAGCAGAGGATATAAATAGATATTTTTCCAAAGATGACCTATGGATGGTCAACAAGTACTTGAAAAGATAGTCAACATCACTAATCAGGGAAATGCAAATCAAAACCAGAGTGAGATATCATCTTATACATGTTAGAATGACGATTATAAAAAAAAAAACCAAAACAGAAGAATTGAATCAGGGGACCTGAAGATGGCAGAGTAGGCAGATGCACAGACTCCCAGCTCACACCACCGAACTGGATTACAAACTACTTTATGAACAATCAGTGTGAAAAACCAAATCTGGACTACAAGAACAGCTCTCAAAAACCAAGGAGCAAAGAAGAAGCCACAACAAAACTGGTAGGGAGTGCCTGAATCTCCCCTGCTTACAGGAACAGAGGGGGGTTGAGGCTAAGAGCCCAGAAGTGATCTCAATCCAAGAAAAAGAGCAATAAATACTACTCACAGCAACTTGTCTGGTGACCAGGGAATGAGGTGTGTTGAAATGGCTGGCTTGTCTTCCAAAAAGAAAGGGGAGAGAGAGAGACAGATGGTGAGGGGCAGAGGAATGCAGGGGACAAACTGAGAAGCTGACTCATTCAGTGCTGGAGAAGCCATAGCTGGGAGAGGGGTTGATCCTTCCACAAAACAAAAGTCAAAGTGCTTCCAGGGCACAGATCTCCAGACATCTCTCCAGCTCCAATCAGTGCAACAAGGCACAGGTGAAAACAAGAAGTGGGGAGAAGGGGCAGTAACTCAGGTCTCCATGGAGATCTGAGATACACCTCCCCTTACTGAAGCTGAGAAAACAACCCGCCCCCAGAGATTAACTGGCAGAAGAGGACTTCAGAGTCTCGGGTTACACCCACCACATTCCTGGATACAGTTTCAAATAAGCCCCCTGCTGAGATCAGTAAACAAGACAATCACCTGTTAAGAAAACAAACAAATCAAGACTTCAGAGCAGCCCAAATCCGAAAGAGGATTACAAATAGTAGCTGATACCAACCAAAGAAGACCTAGAAATAACACAATTGAAAACTGGAGACAGACAACACAAAGGCTAGACTCAACGAGCTTTACAAACAAAACACCCAAACACACAGATATAATGAGAAGACAGAGAAGTGCAATCCAAATTAAACCACAAATAAAACATCCAGGAAATGAACTGAGTGATATGAAAATAACCAAACTATAATGATTGTAAGGATGCTTAGGGATCTTAGAACAACAATGGATGGTCATTATGAACACCGAAATAAAGAAATAGCAAGTATAAAAAAGGATATTAAAATATTAAAAAAGAATCAGTCGGAGATGAGAAATACAATATCAGAAATGAAGAACACAATGGAAGGAATTAAAAACAGGATGGATAGAGCTGAAGATAGAGTCAGCAAATTGGAGGACAACTGGAATGAAGGCATGAAAGCAGAGAAGAAAAAAGAAAAGAGACTCAAAAGGTATGAGGAAACTCTTAGAGAGCTCTGTGACAACATAAAGAGAAATAACATCTGCATCATAGGGGTTCCTGAAGAAGAAGAGAAAGAACAAGGGATAGAGACTTTGTTCAATCATATCATAGCTGAAAACTTCCCTAAAGTCACGCAGGAGAAACTCTCACAAGTTCAAGAAGCACAGATGACTTCATTAAAGAGAAACCCAAAGAAACCAAGGCACATCATAATTAAAATACCAAAGCTAAGTGATAAAGAGAAAATATTAAAAGCTCCTAGAGAAAAAAAGTCTAACACCTACAAAGGAGGCCCCATAAGGATGACATCAGACTTCTCAACAGAAACACTTGAGGCCAGAAGGGAATGGCAAGAAATATTCAAAGTAATGCAGAACAAGAGCCTACAACCAAGACTACTTTATCCAGCAAGGCTATCAGTTAAAATCGAAGGAGAAATAAAAAAAAAGCTTCCCAGACAAAACAAAAACAAAAACAAACAAAAAAAACCCTCAAGGAATTCATTACAACCAACCCAATGCTGTAGGAAATGTTAAGGGGCATGGTGTAAACAGATCAAAGTGGGAAAAGAATATAGCAAAAGAGGAATACAGCTTTAAAGAATAAAATGGCAAGGCCTTGGCCGGTTGGCTCAGCGGTAGAGCGTCCGCCTGGCATGCGGGGGACCCGGGTTCAATTCCCGGCCAGGGCACATAGGAGAGGCGCCCATTTGCTTCTCCACCCCACCCCCCTCCTTCCTCTCTCTCTCTTCCCCTCCCGCGGCTGAGGCTCCATTGGAGCGAGGATGGCCCGGATGCTGGGGATGGCTCCTTGGCCTCTGCCCCAGGCGCTAGAGTGGCTCTGGTCGCGATGGAGTGATGCCCCGGAGGGGCAGAGCATCGCCCCCTGGTGGGCAGAGCGTCGCCCCTGGTGGGCGTGCCAGGTGGATCCCGGTCGAGCGCATGCGGGAGTCTGTCTGACTGTCTCTCCCTGTTTCCAGCTTCAGAAAAATACAAAAAAAAAAAAAAAAAAAAAAAAAAGAATAAAATGGCAATAAACAACTACATATCAATAATAACCTTAAACGTAAATGGATTAAATGATCCAATCAAAAGACATAGGGTAGCTGCATGGATAAAAAAAACAGGACCCATACATATGCTGTCTACAAGAGACACACCTTAAAAAAAAAGATACACAGAGACTGAAGGTAAAAGGATGGAAAAAAAAACATTTCATGCAAATGGAAATGAAGAAAAAGCTGAGGTAGCAATACTTATATCAGACAAAATGGACTTTAAAACAAAGAATATAGTTTGAGATAAAGAAGGCACTACATAATGATAAAGGGAGCAATCCAACAGGAAGATATAACTCTTATAATTATCTATGCACCTAATGTAGGAGCACCTATATATATAAAGCAGACTTTGATGGACATAAAGGGTGAGATCAACAGCAATACTATAATAGTAGGGGATTTTAATACCCCACTAACATTGATAGATAGATCTTCAAGAAAGAAAATTAAGAAAGAAACAACAGACTTAAAGGACACACTAGATTAACTCGATTTAATAGATATCTTCAGAGCTTTTCACCCTAAAGCAGCAGAATATACATTCTTTTCAAGTGCTCATGGTACATTCTCTAGGATAGACCACATATTAGGGCACAAAAGTGGTCTAAAAAAATTTAAGAAGATTGAAATCATATCAAGCACTTTCTCTGATCACAATGGCATGAAACTAGAAATCAACCACAACAGAAAAGCTCAAAAATTTTCAAATACATGGAAACTAAATAGCAGGTTGTTAAATAATGAATGGATTAAGAATGAGATAAAAAAAGAAATTTAAAAATTCCTAGAAACAAATGATCATGAGCATACAATTTAAATTTATGGGACACAGAGAAAGCAGTACTGAGAGGGAAGTTCATGGCACTACAGACACACTTTAAGAAGCTAGAAAAAGCTCAAATAAACAACTTAACCCTGCATCTAGAAGAACTAGAAAAAGAACAGGTTAAGCCCAAATGTAGTAGAAGGAAGGAAATAATAAAGATCAGAGCAGAAATAAATGACATAGAGGCTAAAGAAACAATACAGAGGATTAATGAAACTAGGAGCTGGTTCTTTGAAAAGGTAAACAAGATTGATGAACCTTTAACTAGACTCACCAAAAAAAAAAAAAAAAAAGAGAGAGAGAGAGGACTCAAATAAATAAAATTAGAATTGAGAGTGGAGAAATAACAACTGACACACAGAAATACAAAATATTGTAAGAAAATACTATGAAGTACTGTATGCCAGAAAACTAGACAACCTAGATGAAATCGAAAAATTCCTTGAAATATACAATCTTCCAAAATTTAATCTGGAAGAATCAGAAAACATAAACAGACTGATTACACCAAATGAGATCAAAACAGTTATCAAAAAACTTCTAACAAAGAAAAGCCCTGGGCCAGATGTCTTTAAAAGTGAATTCTACCAAATATTCAAAGAAGAACTAACTCCTATTCTTCTCAAGCTATTTCAAAAAATTCAAGAGGGAGGAAGACTTCCAAGCTCCTTTTATGAGGCGAGCATAATTCTGTTTCCAAAACCAGGCAAAGACAACACAAAGAAAGAAAATTATAGGCCAATATCCCTGATGAATTTAGATGCTAAAATCCTCAACAAAATATTAGAAAACTGGATCCAACAATATATGGAAAAAATCATACACCATGATCAAGTGGGATTTATGGGAAGGCAAGGCTGGTACAATATTCACAAATTAATCAATGTGATTCATCACATAAACAAAAGAAAAGAGAAAAACTACATGATAATTTCAATATATGCAGAAAAATCATTCGAAAAAATCCAGCACCCATTTATGATCAAAACTCTCAACAAAGTGGGAATACAGGGATCATACCTCAACATGATAAAATCCATCTATGACAAACCCACAGCCAACATCATACTCAATGGGAAAAAATTAAAAGCAATCCCCTTAAGATCAGGAACAAGGCAGGGGTGCCCCCTTCCACCACTCTTATTCAACATAGTCCTGGAAGTCCTAGCCACAGCAATCAGACAAGAAGAAGAAATAAAAGGCATTCAAGTTGGAAAAGAAGAAGTAAAACTATCATTATTTGCAGATGATATATTGTATATTGAAAACCCTAAAGCCTCAGTCAAAAAACTACTAGACTTGATAAATAAATTCAGCAGAGTGGCAGGATATAAAATTAATACTCAGAAATCAGAGGTATTTTTATACACAAGCAATGAACAGTCAGAAAGAGAAATTAAGGAAACAATCCCGTTCACTATTACAACCAAAAAAATAAAGTACCTAGGAGTAAACTTAACCAAGGATATTAAATATTTGTACTCAGTAAATTATAAAGCATTGATAAAAGAAATCAAGGAAGACACAAACAAGTGGAAGCATATACCGTACTCATGGTTAGAGAGAATAAACATCATTAAAATGTTCACATTACCCAAAGCAATCTATAAATTCAATGAAATACCAATGACATACTTTAAAGATATAGATCACATATTTCAAAAATTTATATGGAACCAAAAGAGAACACAAATAGCCTCAACAATCTTAAAAAAGAAGAATAAAGGGGAAAGCATCACACTTCCTGATATCAAGCTATACTACAAGGCCATTGTACTCAAAGCAGCCTGGTACTGGCATAAGAACGGGCATATAGATCAATAGAATAGAACAGAGAACCCAGAAATAAACCCACGCCTTTATGGTCAGTTGATATTTGACAAAGGAGGTAAAAGCATACAATGAAGTCAAAACAGTCTCTTTAATAAATGGTGTTGGGAAAATTGGACAGGTACATGAAAAAAACATGAACCTAGACCACTAACTTACACCATTCACAAAAATAAACTCAAAATGGATAAAAGACTTAAACGTAAGTTGTGAAACCATAAACATCTTAGAAGAAAACATAGGCAATCAACTCTCTGATATCTCTCATAGCAATATTTTTGCTGATTATCTCCACGGGCAAGTCAAATAAAGGACAGGATAAACAAATGGAACCATATTAAACTAAAAAGCTTTTGCACAGCCAAAGATAATAAGAACAGAATAAAAAGACAAACTACACAATGGGAGAACATATTTGACAGTACGTCTGATAAGGGGTTAATAAACAAAATTTATAAAGAACTTGTAAATCTCAACACCAGAAAGACAAACAATCCAATCAAAAAATGGGAAAAAGAAATGAATAGACACTTCTCCAAAGAGGACATACAGATGGCCAATAGGCATATGAAAAAATGCTCAACATCACTAATCACTAGAGAAATGCAAATTAAAACCAAAATGAGATATCACCTCACACCAACCAAAATGGCGCTCATCAACAAAACAACACAGAATAAGTGCTGGTGAGGATGTGGAGAAAAGGGAACCCTCCTGCACTGCTGGTGGGAATGTAGACTGGTGCAGCCTCTGTGGAAAACAGTATGGAGATTTCTCAGAAAACTGAAAATTGAACTGCCTTTTGACCCAGATATCCCACTTGTAAGAATGTACCTCAAGAACAACATAGAAGTGTTCCAGAAGGGGAAATGCACCTCCATGTTTATGGCAGCATTGTTCACAATAGCGAAGATCTGAAAACAGCCCAAGTGTCTGCCAGAGGACGAGTGGATTAAAAAGCTTTGGTACATATATACTATGGAATACTACTCAGCCATAAGAAATGATGACATCGGATCATTTACAATAATATGGATGGATTTTGATAACATTATATGGAGTGAAATAAGTAAATTCAAAAAAACTAAGAATTATATGAACCCATACATAGATGGGACATAAAAATTAGACTCAGAGACATGGGCAAGAATGTGATGGTAAAAAGGGGTGGCATGGTGGTGAGGAAGGAGAGAGAGAGGGGTGAGTGAAGGGAAGGGCACAAAGAAAACCAGATAGAATGTGACGGAAGACAATTTGACTTTGGGTGAGTGGTATGCAACATAATCTATGTCAAAATAATCTGGAGACGTTTTCTCAGAACATATGTACCCTCATTTATCAATGTTACTGCATTAAAATTAATAAAAGTAAGAAAAAAAACAAACAGAAAATTACAAATGGAGAACAGGAAACCCTTGTGCACTGCTGGTGGGAATTCAAGTAGGTGCCTCACTATGGAAAACAGTATGGAGGTTTCTCAAAAAAAAATAGTAATAAAACTAACATATATTCCAGCAAGTCTTCTTTTGAGTATTTATCTTAAGTAAATAAAAACACTAACACTAAAATATATGCATCCCCACCTTCATGTAGCAATTTTATAATTGCCAAAATACAGAAGCAACCCAAATGTTTATTGATAAATGGATTAAGGAAATTTCTCTCTCTCTCTCTCTCTCTCTCTCTTTCTCTCTCTGTCTCTCTCACCCACACATGTATAAATATTATTCAGCCAGACAGAGGAATATTATTCAGCCACAACAAAGAAGGAAATACTGCCACTTGCAACAATATGGATGGACTTGAGGTCAATGTAGTAAATGAAAGAAGCCAGAGAGAGAAAGACAAATCTTGTTTTATCCCACTTATAGGTGGACTAGATGGATAGATAGAGAAAGATAGATAGATAGATAGATAGATAGATAGATAGATAGATAGATAGATAGATAGATAGATGATAGATAGATAGATATAGATAGATGATAGATAGATAGATAGATAGATGATAGATAGATAGATAGATAGATAGTAATATAGATCTGTCAGTCTGCCAAAAAGCAAACTTGAACTAATAGATACAGAGCACAGATTGGTGGTGGCCAGAGGCAGGAGTGTGGGTAAAATGAGTGTAAATGGTCAAAAGATACCAACTCTTACTTTTTTAAAAAAGGAGCTAACTTGCATAGAATTGTGAAAATTTATATGATGTATTTCTTTTCATAAAGTTATAAATTGACACCTAAAGTTAAGGATTAGTTTTGAGCTGACTTATATCAATGACTATACAGGAGAGCAGTCATTGATTATATTTCCAAGCTCAGAACTTTCTTCAATGGTCTAATAATTTGATGACCTTAAAACACTTAAATAATTTCCATATATAAAATATTACTGTGCAAAAGCTTTTTAGTTTGATATGGTTCCATTTGTTCATCCTGTCCTTTATTTCACTTGCCCATGGAGATAAATCAGCAAAAATATTGCTATGAGAGATATTGGAGCGTTGACTGCCTATGTTTTCTTCTAAGATGTTTATGGTTCCACACCTTATTTTTAAGTCTTTTATCCATTTTGAGTTTATTTTTGTGAATAGTGTAAGTTGGTGATCTTTTCATGTTTTTTTTCATGTATCTGTCCAATTTTCCCAACACCATTTATGAAAGAGACTGTTTTTACTTCATTGTATGCTTTTACCTCCTTTGTCAACTGACCATAAAGGTGTGGGTTCTCTGTTCTATTCCATTGATCTGTATGCCTGTTCTTATGCCAGTACCAAGCTGTTTTGAGTACAATGGCCTTGTAGTATAACTTGATATCAGGAAGTGTGATACCTCCCACTTTATTCTTCTTTTTCAAGATTTCTGAGGCTATTCATGTTCTTTATTTGGTTCCATATAAATTTTTGGAATATTTGATCTATATCTTTGAAGTATGCTATTGGTATTTTTATAGGAATTTTATTGAATTTATAGACTGCTTTGGGTAATATAGATACTTTAATGATGTTTATTCTTCCTATCCATTAACATGGTATATATGCTTCCACTTGTTTGTATCTTCGTGTCAGGTCTACCAAGTCACAATTACTTACTCTAGATCTAACTTTCTGGGAAGTGGGGACAGTGAGGCAGGAAAAATTGGGTATCAGTATGCGTCATTTTTGAGAATATCATTTTCATAAGACTGAACATTACTTTTTTAGAGTTCAATGTTAACCATATATGTATTACAAATAAAATAAAAAATAACATTTGAATTAAGCTCAAGCATCCAGTTAAAGCTTTTCAGTACTTAGAATTCAGGCCTGACTAGGCAGTGGCACTACGGATAGAGTGTTGGCCTAGGATGCTGAGGATCCAGGTTCAAAACTCTGAGGTCACCAACTTGACCATGGGCTCATCTGGCTTGAGCATGGGGTCTCTGGCTTGAGTGTGGGATCATAAACATGACCCTATGGCTAATAGTTTGAGCCCAATGGTCACGGGCTTAAAACCCAAGGTAGTTGGCTTGACTCCTATGTCTCTGGCTTGAGCAAGGGGTCACTGGCTCAGCTGGACCCCTCCACCCAGTCAAGGCACATATGAGAAAGCAATCAATGAACAACTAAAATGCTGCAACAAAGAACTGATGCTTCTCATCTCTCTCCCTTTCAGCCCATCTGTCCCCCCCTCCTTCTCTCTCTCTCTCTCTCTCACTTAAAAGAAAATGAAATAAAAAAAAAGAATTTTGGAAACATTTAAAAATTAATTTGTCTTTAAAATATATGTTAATGGAGGTTTTAAGATGGCAGTAGAGGAATCTGAAGATACACTCGCCTCCTCCAAAGACTAAACTGGAATTACAACTAAAATATAGAACAATCAACCTGAATAACCAACAGACTATCTGAACAAAAATTTTATAACCAAGAATTATCAGTCCTATTGAATCTGGTAGGAAGGATACAGTCAAGAACCCAAATACAGTGGTTGAGAATCTGAAGGGTTATCTCAGCTTCAAAGGTCCACCATAAGGAGCATAGGGTATCAAACTCACATGAGGCTTTTAAGCTTGGTGCACCTTAGCTGGAAAGAGGAGCCCACATAACACCTGATTGTGAAAATCAGTGGGGATTCTACTAGCAAAGAGAGATGGTAAACTGCTAGAGACCCAGGCACTGTCTTAAATGGCCAATGCACTAAACTTCATTTGCAGCCACTCACTGTGTGCTTTGGCAGAGAGAAGGCGGCTAGAGCAGAGAAGAGTCATGTGAGAAGACACTGGGTTGTGTGGCTCTGGGGATATAGCTGAAGAGATAGCCACTAGGGTGTCTGTGGTGAGTTATCTCCCACATCACCTATAGATGCCATCTTTCCTGGGTCAAGCAATCCCTTTTACACAATATTAGCCTGGGATATACAATAGCCCCACCCTCTGTACACAATGTCACCTCACCATGTGGACCTAATAGATTGGGTGTAATGTGCCTGAGCCAAGAGTATAGAGATCCAAATGAACTAAGGGGTGTCACAGAATGAATTGTATGGTTTTTAGAGTTGTAGTCATTTCCCTTTTTCCATGAGCCTGACCAACACAATCTCCTGCCTTCCCACCCAATGGGAGATACACTGGCTTCATCCTCCTGACTTCTAGCAGCCTTACCCTGTCAAGTTCAGGCTCTCCAGGAGTTCTGAGAAGAATCTGGAACAGAGTTGTTTAGCTCTAGGCTGGGGGACCATTTTTCCCTTGTACATACAACTGTTGCAGAGCACTCCCTTCTCATGGTCAACTCTTAGTCTGTTTGGGCCTGATAAAGTCTGATGGCCTCACCCTGACCACTCCAAGAGACCTTGATCTATCACAAAGCCCTGTAGGAACCCAGTAGGCAGAAGCTTGTCTTGATGTGCCCTGAGACTTTTGCTTGTGTACTCAGACCCAGAACTAGCACTGAATTTGAATCTTTATCAATCTAGCAAATACCACTCACCCTTACCTGATGACTCATTGAGAACCTACCTCACATACCTTAGTACAACTGAGTCTCTTTCACTGACTGAGCTTACTAGGAATCTACTGACAGAGGCCAGTGGAAGGCAAATTTCAGGGTGTCTTCAGTAATTAGCTGAATAGCCTCCAGGCTTGGTACTGGATAAAGCCAACCTTGGTAGGCTGCTTGGGCCCTCCCAGCATTACCTAGGCTCATTAGATGCAGTCACAAACAATGGATTGCTTTGTAGCACCAAATAAGCTGCCTAGGACCAATTGAAAGCAGCATATGGTATTGACCTGCTCCAGTGTTCCTCCTAAGAGGCTCCAGAAGAAGCAACATACCTATTGGCCAGATTAGACAACATCAGAGCAAGGTCCAATTAGTTCATCAAGTGGCACATCCAATAGGAGATCTCAGCAGGCATCAGACACTGCTCAGGCTAATTCTGTTTTATGTGGTCAGCATCTACATACCAGTTTGTATATGGTAGTCAGGGTCAACTCCCACAGTCAACCAGTCTGTGAGTTGACTCCAGACATGAATGAGCCAACAGACATTAAGACTTAATGACAACAAAAGGACCTAACATAACCTACACAAGGGGCGTTCCTAGAACAGCAGCTCAGATGATCAGGAACACTGCACCACTGGGTCCTACAGATATCTATTATATAAAGTCAATCTACCAAGACTGGGAGAGTAAGCAGATTGACCAAATATACAGTAACAAACATAGACAGACAGCCAAAATGTGGAGACAAAGAAACATTCTCCAAATGAAAAAACTGGAGAAATTTCTAGGAAAAAAGCTAAATAAAATGGAGGCTAGAATTTTATTAGATATAGAGTTCAAAGTAATGGTTATAAGGATGCTTAAATAACTTAGCAAGAACTACAACATCATGATAAAGGACATTGAAACCATAAAAAGAAGCAGTCACTAATGAAGAATACAATATCTGAAATAAAGAATGCACTAGAAGAAATCAAAAATAGGTTAGATGAAGCAGAGGATCAGATCAGTGATTTGGAAGACAAGGAAGCATAAAACACAAAATCAAAGCAGCAATAATAAAGAGATTTTTAAAAAAGAATACTTTAAGAAACCTTTGGGATAACATAGTGCACAACAATATCTGGATCATATGGGTATGAATATGAGAAGAGAGAGCATAGGAGATTCAGAACTTATTTGGAAAAAAAATGACTGGAAAATTTCCTAAACTTGTGAAGAAAAACAACACACAAATCCCGGAAGCACAAGATCATATATAAGATGAATCCAAAGATGTCCACACCAAGAAATATTGCCACTAATATAACAAAAGTTAAAGACAAAGAGAATTTTAAGAACAAGAAAAGAAAGTTACCTGCAATGGACCTCCCATGAAACTGTCAGCTGTTTTCTCAATAAAAACATTTCAGGCTAGTAAGGATTGGCACAATATATTCAGTAATAAAAATCAATGACCTAACACCAAGATTACTCTATCCAACAAGGCTATTATTTAAAATTGAAGAGAGAATAAAGAACTTCCCAGGCAAGAAAAAGCTAACAGAGGAGTTTATTAACAACAAGCCAGTATTACAAGAAAAGTCAGTCATCTTTAAGAAGAAAAAAAAAAAGAAAAAAGAGAGAAACATAGTTATAAAGAATAAAATGGCAATAAATACTAACCTATTAATAATTACTTTAAATATAAATCAAAAGATATAGGGTAGGTTAATTGATAAACAAACAAATAAAGAAAAAACACCAACAAGATCCATATATATGTTTTTTATAAAAGACCCACCTCAGAATAAAAGACACACAGACTGAAAGTAAAAGGATGAAAAAAGACATTTTATGCAAATAAAAATTTTAAAATAACTGGGTTAGCAATTCTAATATCAAGCAAATAGAATTTAAAACAAAGGTATAAAAAAACAAAGAAAGACATTACATATAATAAAGGATCAATCTAACAAGAGGATATAACCTTTGTAAACATTCATGCCTCCAACATAGAACTACCTAAATATATAACACAAATCTTGATGGAAATAAGGGAGAAGTTGATAAGAATATATTCACAGTAGGGGATTTTAACTGTCCACTGACATGAAAGGATAGAATTTCTAACAAATAATCAATAAGGAAACAGCAGTCTTAAATTACACACTAGGTCACATGGATTTAATTGATATCTTCAGAGTATTTCACCCCAAAGCAGCAGAATATACATTTTTTTTCAAGTACACATGGAACATTTTCCAGGAAAGATCACTTATTCAGACACAAAACAAGTCTCAGTAAATTTAAGGAGTTTGAAAGCATATTAAGCATCTTCTTTCACCACAGTGATATAAAACTAGGAATAAATTACAAGGAAAAAAAAAACCCTGGGAAACACACAAACACATAGAGGTTATATGACATGTTACAAAACAATAAATGGATTAACAATGTGATCAAGTTCGAAATCAAAAGAGAGCTTGAAAAAAGTGAAAATGGGAACTCAAAAATATGGGATACAACAAAAGCAGTCCCAAGAGAGAAGTGCATTACGTTATAAGTCTACCTCAAGCAACTAGAAAAATCTTAAATAACCTAACTTTACAAGCAACTAGAAAAATAATAATAAACAAAACCCAAAGTGAACAGATAAAGAAAATAATAAAGGTCAGAGTGAAAATAAATATAAATAAAAAACAAACAAACAAATAAATAAACCACAAACAAAATATCAATAAAACAAGAATTGTTTAAAAAGATAAACAGATATGAACTTTAACCAGATTCATCAAGAAAAAAAAGAGGATATAACCCTTGTAAACATTCATGCCTCCAACATAGAACTACCTAAATATATAACACAAATCTTGATGGAAATAAGGGACAAGTTAATAAGAATATATTCACAGGAATAAGGCAGGGGTGTGCCCTTTCACAACTCTTATTTAACATAGTACTATAAGACTTAGCCAAAGCAATCAGACAAGGAGAAGAAATAAAAGTCCTCCAAGTTGAAAAGGAAGAAGTAAAACTGTCATTATTTGCAGATGACAAAATACTGTATATAGAGAACCCTAAATATTCCACCAAAAACTACTAGAACTAATAAATGAATTTATCAAAATAGAATAATATAAAATTAACAGAAATTGGTTTTATATTTAAATACTAAAAATGATCTATCAGATATTAAATCTTAGAAAATACTCCTATTTACCTTTGTTTCAAAAACAAAAACAACCAAAGAATGAATTTAAAGGAGATAAAAGATTACTCAGAAAATTAGAAGACAGTGAAGAGTGATGCTTTATTATATGTAATGTCTTTCTTTGTTTTTTTATACCTTTGTTTTAAATTCTATTTGCTTGATATTAGAATTGCTATCCCAGATACATATAAATACAAGCATATACTCTGCTCATAGGTTGAAAAAATTAGTAATGTTAAAATATTCATGCTACCCAGAACAATCTATGTATTCAATGCAATTTCTATCAAAATACCAATGGCATATTTCACAGAATTATAACAAATAATCCAAAATTTATGTAGAACTACAAAGACCCCAAAAGAGCCACAGCAATTTGAGGAAGAAGTACACAGTTGGAGAAGTCACACTACTTGATATCAAACTATACTACAAGGTTATAGCAATCTAAACTGCATGGAACTGGTATAAAAACAGAGTAATGGAAGAGAATAGAGTCCAAAAATCAACCCATATCTTTAGAGTCAATAAACATTTGATGAAGGCAAGAACGTACAATGGGGTAAGAACAGTCTATTTAATAAATGGTGTAAAAAATTGGATAGGTACATGCAAAAAAATAAAAATAAAATTAGACCACCTTTTTGCACTGTATACAAAAATAAACTCTAAAGACAAATGTAAGACTCTAAACCACACCTTCTAGAAGAAAACAGGTAGTAAAACCTCAGATATGTATTTTAGTAATATTTTTTCTGCTATATCTTCTTGAGCAAGGGATACATAAGAAAAAATAAACTTCCGAAGTTTCATCATTGGCATATACAAAAGCAGGATAGACGTTTGTATGTTGATTTTGTATCCTGCAATTTTACTGTATTGGTTTGTTTCGAATAGTTTTTGGTGGAGTCTTAGGAGTTTTTTATATACAGGATCATGTCATCTGCAAAAAGTAATACCTTTACTTTTTTCTATCTGATACGTATGCCTTTTATTTCTTTCTCTTGCCTGACTGCTCTGGCCAAAAATTCCAGAACTATATTGAATAAGAGTGGACAGAGTGGGAAAACTTGCCTTGTTCTTGATTTTAGAGAAAAAGTCTTCACTTTTTCACCATTTAGTGTGATATTAGCTGTTGGTGTATCATATATGGCCTTTATTATGTTGAGGTATTTCCCTTCTAGTTTGATTTTACTGAGTATTTTAAACATAAAGGGACATTGTATCTTATCAAATACCTTTTCTGCATCTATTGATAAGATAATATGAATTTTGTTCTTCATTTCATTGATGTGGTGTATTAACTTGATCAATTTCCATATATTGAACCATGTGTTTCTGGAAGGAACCACTTGATTGTGACATATTATTTTTTAATGCGTTATTGTATTTGATTTGCTAGTGTTTTGTTTAGTATTTTTGCATCTGTATTCATTAGAGATATTGGTCTGTAGTTTTCTTTTTTTGTATTGCCCTTGCCAGGCTTTGATATCAGTGTTATGTTGGCCTCATAAAATGTACTAGGGAGTGGAACTAAAAAAAAAAAATCTTTTTACAATGGCAACAACTACAAAAAATACTTAGGAATAAACTTAATAAAGGATGTGAAGGACCTATATACTGAAAACTACAAAACATTATTGAAAGAAATTGAAAAAGACACAATGAAATGGAAAAATATTCCAGGGTAATGGATTAGAAGAATCAACATAGTTAAAATGACCATATGATCTAAAGCAATATAAAAATTTAATGGAATCCCTGTCAAAATCCCAATGTCATTTTTAAATAAATAGAATATAAATCACCACGTTTGTATGAAACCATAAAAAATCCTGAATAACCAAAGCAATCCTGAGGAAAAAGAATGAAGCCAGGGGTATCACACTACCTGACTTCAAATAGTACTAAACACTGGGGAACAAAATTTTTGTTGCATCCACAAAAACACTTGTTCTTACTTAATTCGAGTGTGCTGATCTCAAATCTGACATTAGTTTTTCTCTGGAAGCTACAGTTTTTTTGCAATTCAAGATTTTAAGTTTTCATCTTATTGTAAAATTTTCAACATTTAATTTAACATAAGTAGAATGTCCTCTTGGGCATCATCTTTGTAAAAATATAATAATTTATATAATTCAGTAAATATAATAATACACTAAAAGATATGACTGCATCAGAATTTGTCTACAATTTCAAAATAGAACATATTGAAACACTTATTTTAATCATAAAATTTGCGCAAAACATTTAAATTCTATTCAGGCAAAAATTTGCGTTAGTAGCTCTTGCATTTGTGTACTTGTTGAGGAAAATCTTGTTTGATGCTTTAGCAGTAGTCTGCTCATCACCAACAGCTCCAAGATTTTTGGGAAACTTATCAAGGTGACTGTTCAAGAAGTGAATCTTAATGTTCATGTAACATCCAATGTCGCGGAAAGTCAACAGCATCCTTTGAACCAGAAGTTCATGGTTTTCTGCTTTTTTGTTGCCAAGGAAGTTCTTTGTAACTGCCACAAAAGACTGCCATGCTGCTTTCTCCTCCTTATTTATCTTCCTGGCCAATTCTTGTCATGTATGAGGGTTCGAATTTGAGGTCCATTGAATACACCTGTTTTTAACTTCTCAAAAAACAAGGCAGGAAAAGCAGAAATAATATGTTGAAAGCATTCACTTTCTCTATTCAAAGTCTGAACAAACTGCTTCATTAAGCCAAGTTTGATGTGAAGTGGGGGAAAAATGATCCTGTCTTGATTAACTACAGGTTCATTCACAATATTTTGCATCCCTACTTCCAGAGCTTCACATTTCGGCCACTCCTTCTGTGTCAAGTGTTTCTCCCAAGCTCGGCTGTCCCACAAACACCGAAAGCAAGGATACTTCGTGAAACCTCTCTGTTGTCCTAGCAGGAAATTTACCATTTTAAGATCCACACAAATGATTCAGTTATGCTCCTCATACTCCAGAAAGTTGAGGACAATTTTTATGTCATTATAATCTTCTCACAGATGAGTTGAATAACCACTTGGAACCACTGAAAATAGGCAATATATGCACGTGTCACAAATGATGAAATATTATGCCTTTGACATTGAAGTATGTAACAACCACATATATAACAGAAGGTGTCAGGACTATTCTTACATTTATGCCTACTCGAAGAAGCCATGATTCAATCCTAAAACAAAATAAGATGGTATTTTTATCAGATAATAGTTTTTTACATATAAAAACAACTACAATTATGTAAAAGTGATGTTTGTAAAACATTAATTGCTTTATGGTTATGCTCAATCCAAGAGTTGTTGCCCTTTAACTCCAATTTAAAAACCAATGCATGCCATTAATGGTAACAAGAAGAAATTAAAATTACATAAAAACAAGAGCATGCACCAAATAACAGATTTCAGATTTGGAATCAGTGATGCAGAAATATATAGAAACAGTTCTAAAACCTCATGCAACAGAAAATGAAAAAAAAATGTTCCCCAATGAATCCAAACAGCATGGTATTGGAAAAAAAACAAAACAAAAATTACAAAGAAACAAATTTTAAAAAGCAGACATACAGACTAATGGAACAGAATTGAAAGCCCAGAAATAGAACCACATATATATGGACAAATCATCTTTAACAAAGTAGCCAAAAACACACAGTGGAGAAAAGAAAGCCTCTTCAGTAAATAGTGCTGGGAAAATTGGAAAACCACATGCAAAAGAATGAAACTTGAATATTGTTTGTTCCCCTGCACAAAAACTAATTCCAAATGGATCAAGGATCTAAATACAAGATTTGGAACAATAAATTACATAGAAGAAAATATAAATACTAAACTCAATGACCTTGGTCATAGAGAACAATTTATAAATTTAACCCCAAAGGCAAGAGAAGTAAAGGCAAAAATAAATGAATGGGACTATATCTAACTAAAATGCTTCCACACAGCAAAAGAAACTGACAACAAAACAAATGGACAGCCAACTAAAGGGAAATGCTATTTGCAAACAACAGCTCTGATAAAGGATTAATATTCAAAATATATAAAGAACTCATAAAGCTCAGCAACAAACGAGCAATCAATCCAGTTAAAAAATGGAAAGAGTACCTGAACAGACACTTCTCACAAGAGGACATACAAATGGCCAACAGATATGTGCAAAGATGTTTATCTTTACTAGCTATTTGAGAAATGCAAATCCAAACTACAGTGAGATACCACCTCATACCTCTTAGATTGGCTCTTATTAACAAGACAGGTAATAGCAAGTATTAGAAAAGCTGTCGAAAAAAGAACCCTCATTCATTGCTGGTGGGAGTGCAATGTGCACCCTCATGTTCATTGCAGCATCTTTTTATTCACAGTGGCCAAGACATGGAAACAACCAAAATGTCCCTGGTTAGAGAATTGGATAAAGATGTGGTACATGTATATTATGGAATACTATTCAGCCATAAAAAATGACATAGTGCCATTTACAACAACATGGATAGACCTTGATAACATTATAAACTCATTATACTGAGTGAAATAAGTCAATCAGAAAAAGTAAAAACTGTATGATTTCACACATAGGTGGGATATAAAACTGAGACTAATGGACACAGATAAAGACGAAGTGGTTACCAGGAGGAGGGATTTGTAGGAGAGGGGTGGGGGAAGGATGTAAAGAGGAACAAATATAAGGTGACAGAAATGATCTGACTTTGGGTGATGGGTATACAACATAATCAACAGTTCAAATGCTATGGAAATGTTTACCTCTTATGAATCAATTTCACCCTGTTTAATTGTATTTTCTAAATAAAATTTAAAAAAGAAAAAATAAACTACATCAAACTATAAAAAGTATTTGCACAGCAAAGGAAATGAAAATATAACCCAATGAATGTGAGAACATATTCACCAATATATCTGATAAGAGGTTAATATCCAAAAATTATAAAAATTCATATAACTCAATTTCAAAAAATTCAATTCAATTAAGAAATGGGCAGATGACCTAGTAGACACTTTTCCAAAGAAGACATACAGATGGCCAGTATATATACATATATATGAATGTCATTAATCATCAGAGAAAAGCAAATTAAAACCACAAAAATATATCACCTCCCAATTGTCAGAATGGTTATCATGAATAGATCAACAAACAAAAAATATTAGCAAGGGATGTGGAGATCCCTCATACATTGTTGGTAGGAGTATAGTTTGGTGGAGCCACTACGGAAAACAATTGGGAGGTCCTAAAAAATGAAAAATGGAATTGTTTATGATTCATTAATTCCACATGTAGGCATAAATCTGAAGAAACCCAAAATACTAAATTGAAATAATAGAGCTCCCCAATGTTCATTGCAGTGTTATTTACAATAGCCAAAATACAGAAGCTACTGAGATTTCCATTAGAGGAGTGGATAAAATAATGGTGGTCCACACATACAATAGAATATTACTCTGCCATAAGAAAAGCACAGTGAGGGGAGGGAGGTGTACGTGTGGGAAGAATAAAAAGGGACAAATATACAGTCACAGAAAATGATTTGACTTTGGGTGATGGGCACACAACACAATCAACAATTCAAATGCTATAGAAATGTTTACCTGAAACGTACCTATGTACTCTTATTGATGAATGTCACCTCATTAAATTTAATTTTCTAAATAAAATAAATAAAAATGAACTAGAGTAACAGATGAAGTTATATGGATTCCAACTAATATTAGTTCTTCCTGGGTAACTAACCTGCAGGGCCTTGGAGCAAAGCTGACTATTCCTTTCCCTGCCTAGATCTCTCAGACCCCCATTCAATGTAACCATCTCACTTACATGCTTCTGCAGATATAAAGAACAATATTTACTACACAGCATACAAATATCAGTTTTTCTGACGCACTGACGGACTGTGTCTAGTGCCTAGTACAGTGTGTGAGTCATGACTGACACAGTAAAAATTTGTTAAAGGAAAATTATTGAGTGAATGACTACAATGTCTTATATTCTTAGGAGCATTTCTGAAATGATAGAGAGCTTTTTGTAGGGGCTTTATTATGAGGCTGAAATCTCCACAAAGGAAGCAAAACTCAAGAGTATCTCAAAGTATATTTAGGAATTTTTAGGTAGTAAAATAGCAGGTAAAGAAATCCAATTAACTGAGTAAGGTTTGTCTAGCATCGAGAGGATATGTTTTGCCTTCGTTGGAGACATCTGAAAATGCAAATAAAAATGCAATATATCATGCAGAAAGAAAAAGAAAGGAAGAAGAAAGAAAGAAAGAAAGAAAGAAAGAAAGAAAGAAAGAAAGAAAGAAAGAAAGAAAGAAAGAAAGAAAGAGAAAGAAAGAAAGAAAGAAAGAAAGAAAGAGAGAAAGAAAGAAAGAAAGAAAGAAAGAAAGAAAGAAAGAAAGAAAGAGAAAGAGGGAGGAAGGAAGGAAGGGAGGAAAGGAAGAAAGGAAAGAAAAAGGCAAGGAAAGGAGGAAGGAAGGAAGGGAGGAAGGAAGGAAGGAAGGAAGGAAGGAAGGAAGGAAGGAAGGAAGGAAGGAAGGAAGGAGAAAGAAAGGTACAGTGGACCTGAGAATATTTTGTTAAGTGAAGCAGATCAGTCAGAGAAAGACAAATACCATCTTATGGTTTCAGTTATCTGTGGATCTAAAAAACAATATAAAGAAACAAAAAACCCAGAAACGGAATCACAGATACAGAGAACAGACTGATGATTTCCAGAGGGTAGGATGGATGGGGGATTGGGTGAAAAAGTGAAGGGATTAAGAAGTACAGAGTGGTAGTGGCAAAATCGTCACAGGATGTAAAATACAGCATAGAAAATATAATCAATAATATTGTGATAACTATGTATGGTGACAGGTGAGTACTGGAAATGTCAGGGAAGACACTTTGTAAAGTATATGATTGGCTAACCATTATGCTGTACATCTGAAACTAATACAGAATAATATTGAATGTAAACTGTAACTGGAAAAAAAAGCATGGAGTCATGAAAAGCAAAAGAAATTCAGTAATACAAAAATATAATAACATAGTCTTTCATTTTCTATTGTTATTTATAAATGTGGCAAAGCATTTTTTTTTTCAAAAATCTTTCAATGTTTGAATAAATTGTTAGGCACAATTAGTGAAGGACAATGCAATTAGACCTTGAAGGACGTTTTTTTCTCTAATATTGTGTACTTTTTACTTAGATGATCACTTATCTATTGACAATGGGAATTAAAATAAGAAATATATATATTTATAATAGCAGAACTACATATTCATATGAGTATAAATTAGATAAAAATAACAAGTACATCTTTTAACTAAATCTTTGTCTTGGAAAAAAACGCCTAGAATCTATTTCCAGTCTGCTTTTCAATTCTACAAATGGAGAAAAATAATGCCCTTGAAGAAGATAAGATTCACTGAAGGGTTTTTTTAACCTGAATCTTGAGAGAAGATACCAGAACTATAAGAATTACAACTTGTATTTCTACTTCACATCAGCAATATTTACATTAATGGTTGTAGCCATTGAAATGTCATCTCAGACAGATATTTAGCAGTATATTTTTTTCATAAATCTCTCTAGAACCTTGTCACACACAGAAGTTAAAATCAAACTTTTGGATACCTTAGACCAGTGAAATTTCCAGAAACAACTTTGAAATCAAACAAAATATTTTAGATTATTTTGTTTTGCTAAGAAAAGTCATTTAAAAATAACCCTACCAGTTAATATCATCAAAAATTTTTAACATATACAATTAATGAAAGACATGATGTCAGAATAAGTTATAGGTTTTCCCTAAAATAATAATTTCCAGCTTTATAGTAAAACATAAATATATAATACTCACATGTTTTACTTGGAAGACAATAACGTTATTGTTAACTAGCATGTTTATGTATTTATTTTGAATAACAAGTGATAGTGCTAGGTTCTGTTCTAAATGCTGAGAAACAGCAGTAAACAGAACCAAGTCTCTACTTTCAAAAAGTTTACATTCCAGGGGGAAAAAATAATAAACAAGTGGATAAGTAAATACATCAGCTGGTGATGTTACAGTGCAGGGGAAAAAATAAATAAATTAGGCAGAGTAAATGGAATTAAGAGTGTCAGAATGGGACATGTTGTTAGTATTTTATTTAGAAGGGCAAAAGAAAACTCTTGTAGTAGGATGAAATTTTGGTTGAAACCTAAAGAAAATCAGGGGATAAATCATGCCGATATCTGGGAGAACGTTGTTTCTGAGAGAGGAGAAAGCAAGTGTAAAGGTCCTGAGGCAGACACATGCTTAGTGTGTTAGAAAAACAACACAGAGCCCTGTATTGCTGAAGCAAAGTGAGCTACAAAGAAATTGTGTACAAAACAATTAGAAAGTTCATGAGTTACCAAATTATGTAGAAATCGTTAAGTACTTTGACTTTAATTTTGAGAGGAATAGCACAATGGAGAATTTTGAACAGAGTAGTAAAATGATAGACCTTATCTTACCCCTCCCCTCAATAAACTTCTTTTTTCTTTTTTTCCAAGTTAGAAGAGGGGAGATAGACAGACTCCCACATGTGCCCCCACTGGGATTTACCCAGCAATCCTTGTCTGGGGCCAATGCTCTGCCCATCTTGGGCCATGCATGGCAACTGAGCTATTTTTAGCACCTGAGGTGGAGGCTCCATGGAGGCTCCATGGTGCCATCCTCAGCCCTGGGGGCCTATGCGCTTGAACCAGTCAAGCCCTGGCTGCAGGAGGGGAAGGGGGGAGAGAGAGAGAGAGGGAAAGAAAAGGGAAGGGGAGGGGTGGAGAAGCAAAGGGTCACTTCTTGTATGTTCCCTGACTGGGAATCACACCGAGGACATTCACACGCTGGGTTCATACTCTGCCATTGAGTCAACTGGCCTGCACCCTCACGCAATACACTTTTTAACTTAAAATAACTTTATTTCAAATATATATCACTTGGTTTTTTCTTTTTAAAATCTCTTTTTACATGATACCTTTGTCAAAAATAAAATAACCACATTCCAGACTTATTTGGATTTTATTAGTTTCTCCATTAATATTGTTTTAATAGTGTGTTTCATGACCCAATGCAAGGTACCATTACTTTGGGTTGGCTTAGCTCTCCAGTCTCCTCTGGTCTGTGACAGTTTCTCTGTCTTTCCTTATTTTTCATAATCTTGATCGTCTTGAGAAACAGTGGCCTGGTTATCCTGTACAGTGTCACCCATTCTAGGTTTGTTTGATGCTGTGATTAGACTGAAGTTAGGAGTTATGAGAAAGAATATCATAGAAGCGAAGTGCCCACCCTGTCATATCATATCAATCCGCATGCGACCTCACTGGTAATGTTACGGGAATGTCACCTTCCTCCACTTAAAGTGCCTCTTTACCCTTTTCATACTCTATTTTTCTGAGGCATTATTTACATCTATTTTTTTTAAAGATTTTTATTTAATTGTTTTAGAGAGGAGAGAGAGAGAAAGAGGAGTGGTGGAGGAGCAGGATGCATCAACTCACACATGTACCTTGATCAGGCAAGCCCAGGGTTTCCAACCTGCAACTTCAGCATTCCAGTTCAACACTTGACCCCCTTGTGCCACCACAGGTTAGACTATTAATATTTTAAAAGGATCATTTTTATTACTATTGTGAGAATGAGTAGATGTAAGGAGACAGCTGGGAGGCTGGTGCTACAGAGAGTAAGCTGCCTGCAGTGTGGTCGTTTAGAATGAACCCCACAGATATTAAAAGGAGGGGCCATGATTTCACTAGAGAATATCTTTGATGAAGCAGTAATACTTATTAATAGTGCTAAAACTCAACCCTTAGGTGCAAGTCTTTTAAAACACACGGGCAAAATCAGAACACTTCTGCATGCTGAAAGAAAATAATTATCTTGAGAGAAAACACTTGTGTGATTGAGCTGTGAACTGAACAAGACACTTTTTCATGGTGTAGCATTTTTATTTGAAGGAATTACTAATAGACAGACTATGAGAATTCAGACTTGGGTATTTCGCAGGCATTATCTTGAGAATGGAAGATGTAAGTTTATCATTTCAAGTAACACAGCTGTTGGTATTTGTTGCCAATAACATTTGAGCTTTCAAATAAATATTAGAATTTTAAATTCTTTTCTAAAAAAATTTGCCAATATAGCAATGAATATGATTTAAAAAACATTTGTAATAAAAGTTGTTAACATTTGGAAGATCTTAGAGAACCAAGTTTTCCAAAAACTAATGAATGATGTTAAAAAGCATGTATGAGTAAAACATGGTCCTAAATGCAAGATGGGTCAATGTGGGTTATGATACAACAGTACACAGAATTATAAAACTAAACTGCTAGTTGTTACCATATACAAAAATTCACTCAAAATAGATCAGAGATCTAAATATTAAAACTTGAAATAATAAATTACCAAAACCCCCCACAAAACCATAGGTACTAAACTCATGGACCTTAATGTTACAGAAGATTTTATTAATTTGACCTCAAATGCAAGAGAAATAAAGGCAATAAATTAAAAATGAAATGATATCAAACAAAACAGCTTCTACATAACAAAAGAAATCATCATAAAAAACAACAACAACCAAATGGGAGAAAATATTTGCCAACAATAGCTCTGATAAGGGGTTAATATCCAAAATATATATATAAAAAACTCACACAACTCAACAAGAAAATAAAAAACAGTCATAAAAAATGGGCAGAGAACCTAAACAGAAACTTCTTTCAAAAAGACATACAGACAACAAATAGATATATGAAAAGGTATATAGGGAAATGCAATTCAAAGCTACAATGAGATACTATCTCACACCTGTTATAGACAAGTAATAACAAATGTTGGTGAGGTTTGTGGAGAAAAAAAGGACCCTCAGTTACTGCTGGTGGGAATGTATACTGGAACATCCACTATGGAAAACAGTATGGCAGTTCCTCAAAACATTCAGACTAGAGTTACTATATGACTCAGTATCTACCCCCCAAAATTGAAAACAGTTATCATAAATATATGTGTATACCTATCTTCATTGTAGCATTATTCACAGGGGTCAATACATGGAAACAATGGAAGTGTTCTTTGATAGAGGATTGTATAAAGAAGATGTGGTACATATATACAATGGAAAACTCCTCAGCCATAAGGAATGAAGAAATGCTGCCATTTGCAACATTATGGATGAATCTTAGGAATATTACCGTATTTTTCGCTCCATAAGATGCAAGTTTTTCCTCCTAAAAGTGGAGGGGAAAATGCCCGTGCATCTTATGGAGCGAAAAATACAGTATTTTATTAAATATTTTAACACACCATTTGGTTCAGAATATTTTTTTTCTTATTTTCCTCCTTAAAACCCTAAGTATGTTTTATGGTCAGGTGCGTCTTATGGAGCGAAAAACACAGTATTTTAAGTAAAATTTGCCAGAAGAAAAAAAGTCAAGAACCATATGGTTTCACTTATATATGAGATATAAAACTGAAAACAATAAAGAACAAACAAGCAAACTGTCATAGACACACACAACAGTATGGCGTTTACCAGAGGGAAGGGGGTTGAGGGGTAGTAAACAGTAAAGGGGTAAACATATGGTGATGAAAGGGGATTTGACTCTGTGTGGTGGGCACATGATGCAATATGCAGATCATGTATTATAATATTATACATTGAAATTCTATAGAATTTTATTAACCAATGTAACCTCAATAAATTTAATTAAAAAATCTTTAGGCAAGAATAACATGCCTTCTAGATTTACAAAAAACAAAACAAAACAAAACAAAAAAAAACAAAAAACCCCCAAACCAAACAAAAAACAATGACTGACTAATAAAATAAAAGAGGCAGGGAAATAAATACAAACATTCACTGCAGGAAATAGCCTGAAAAAAATATAGAGAAATTACATGTGTTTTTCAAAGAAAAAGAAAAGAATGATTAAGATAAAATGAAGTTATATTGGTGGCCTAATTCAGTATGACTCATGTCCTTAAAAAAAGAAAAAAGTTGAACAAATACACAAACAAAGGGATGTCCATGTGAGAATATAATAAGGTGGCCATCTGCAAGCTAAGGAGAGAGAAGCCTCAGAGAAAACCAATCCTGTCAACACCTTGATCTCAGACTACCAGTCCTGTAGGACTATGAATAAATCCCTGTATTTTATGCCATCACATCTTTGGTACTGTGTTATGGCAGCTTGAGTGACTAAGAAATTTACAAAGCACAACTACCTTCCTGAAATCAAACCAAACTATCTTATATAAAACTAAATTGTTACAATAGTGCGTTAAAACAAACAAACAAAACATTCATCCAATGTCTCCTCAATTATCACAGGGTTTGAATCATAATGTTTACAATTAGGAACCAAGAAGTATAAAAGGAGCCCATTTCTACCTGGTCTCATCACCTCTCTATCCAGATTACTACTGCTGATGATAGAATCCCCAAATGTGGCTTCCACAGTAACCACACAGACAGATGTTAAAGGGGATGCAGAAGAAAGCCATGAGGAGTTTCAGTGTCTTTTCACCTCCTTCTTCCTAGATTTCTCAAGAGTCACATTGTTTTTGTCCTTAAACTTACCTTCATATTGTTGAAATTGTCAAATATGTGCAAGTAAAGAGATTAGATAAAGAAAAATTGTTACTATGTGATTAGATGCGATTTAAGGGATTAGCCTGATAATTTGAATTGTAGAAGGATTTGAGTTGTTTGTTTTGTTTTATGTTCACTGTTATTTCAGTACAAGAAGGTACTGATAAATGAGGAAGGGAACATTTTAAATTAATTTAAAATTTTGTCTTTTATTTACATATTAGCATTTTAACATTTCCATAATTTTTAACAATTAAAAATTTGAGAGAAAAGTTTAAGATGAAAAAACAAAACACCTTATTTGATATCTTCTCTGCAATGAAGTAAGATTACAACTTTGTTCTACAAACCATCTAACCTGACAGCAGAACTTCTGTGTGGTTAAATATGTTGGTTCTTGTCCTTTTTTTTTTAATCAAATGAGAGGCAGGGAGGTGGAGGGACAGACTTCTGCATGTGCCTCAACTAGGATCCACTGGGAAACCCCCATTTGGGGCTAATGTTCTGCCCATCTGGGACTGCTGCTCCATTGCTGAGCAACCGAGCCATTTTAGTGCCTGAGGTAAGGCCATGGAGCCGCCCTCAGCATCTGGGGCCAACTTGCTCATTAGAGCCATGGCTGCAGGAGGTGAAGTGAGAGAGAGAGAGCGAAAGAGAGAGAGGAGGAGTGGAGAAGCAAATGGTCACTTCTTCTGTGTGCCCTGACCAGGAATCAAACCCAGGACTTTCACACACCAGGCAACGCTCTACTGCTGAGCCAACCGGCCAGGGCCAATGTTAGTTTTCATATAGTTTGAATTTCTTTTTTTTCTCTTAGAAAAATAATAACTAACCAAATTTAGCGAAATTCAACCTCTTTCTTTCCCAAACAGTTTGCAAGTGTTTTAAAAAATATCTGCTTTTGGAGAACTGGAAATGAATACCTTGGCACCACCTCTTACATTCTTAAGTATTCTGGTATTCTCTGAGCAATTATACAGTGAGTTTATTAACAGTACCCTCAATTCCAAATTTCTCTTACCTGTTCCAAAGTCTGAAGAATAAGTGTGCTTCTATTGATTGGGTTTGTGAAATCACCTTGTGAGAGTTGTCTTTAGAAAGTTTTATGTGACATTCAACACCCAGCAGAGTAGTTATTTAGGTGCTTAAATTTACAATAGTTATAATTACTTTCTCTTGTGTTACCCAATAATTAGAGCGTGCCTATTTCCATTTTTACTAGCAGCAAAAGATTCCATTTTTATTGTGGCTTCCCACAGTTAGGAGCCAGAAGAACTTCTTATCCATTAGAACTGCTCTTTATGTTGAAAACCCAGCCTCAGTTCCTTCCCTTTATTTCCCATTGTTCCATTTCTCACTTGTTTCTTAATTTTGTTCACTTGCTGGCATCAGTATTCATCTTTTCATCTGTGAGGCTGCCTCAAAACAGATCGCCATGCGTTCCGAAGGAACAAACTTCCTTTAACTTTAGTTTACAGCTTTCTTAGCTAAGCCAATTGCACTTATGTTCATATTTGCTGTTGAGGAAGTTACGCAACACTGTAGAAAATAATTATTTAGGGGTATTTCAACCTTTGATGGTTATTCTTCTAAAAGTAAAAATCTTGAGGCTGTTGAAGGAGAGTTGTTTTTTCTTCTTTTATCTTCTTGTCTGGTTTCATTATTTGTCTACCCTCATAGAGTTATTGAAGCAGAATTATTTTTTATGTTTATTCGTCCCAAATGGAATAAAGACATTCTGTATATCTGCATTCAACTTTGCTCCTATGTACATTTTTATTTTAATCAAAAGCTTTCTTGGAGTGAGTGAAGGCCACCTATGGAGCTAGTTTATATCTTTAAAAGCTTTGTTTATCACCAAGAGTGATAGTCTATCCTAGAGGATTCATTTTGATTCAAAGACATATTATTGTCTTGATTGGGCTTACACATCAAAGGGAAGAATTAAAGGGTGTTGGAAAACTTTCCACCTGGCACGCAGGTGGCTGAAAGTATGTGCTATCCTTTCTTGGGTCCTTTTGTCACCTTTCTTAGCTTTCTTGTTTTGAAACATGATAATAGTAGTATTTGAGTTTTCTGGGGATTTTTGTTCTATATTGCATGCTGTGAAAGGATTTTTCTAGGTTCTGCTTCTGGGCTCCCTCTGATCTTGTGATGTTAAACACACTGCTGTCTTCCCTTAGCATTACTCTCATCATTTTCTTCTCCACTTGTTCCACTTCTGTCCTGTGTATGTGGGAGGGGATGTATAGAAGATGTGAGAGGAAATTCAGTAGAATGGCAGAGTAGGGGTATGTCAGGAAATCACACTGCTGAAAAAAGGGCCTCCACAACTTCTAAAAGAAGAAAAGGATAGGCTGTACTGCTCTTTGCATTTTTTTCCAACATAACCACAAAAGTTAACTTTTCTTCCGATGAAGCCTTTACAAAGAAATATTGTCACTTACTTATCTTTGAATTTTGATATCATCTAGTTCCTAGAGTTGTGTCCCAAATTTATGAAAACTCACGGTTTATTTTCTAAACAGTAGAGAATGATTTATGCGATGCAAATTCCATATTTTCTAGTAAGACTAGTGTCATTTTGACCTTGAAGAACTGTGCAAACTGTAATGAAAATAAATACTTCAGTAAAGGATGACATCATGTCTTGATTCATTTTGCATTGTGTGTGTTTAAGGAAATACTAGAACTTCCTTCTGATGGTTTTAATACCTTGGGAAATATGCTGTCTTTTTTTTCTGTCTTGCCCCAGGGTCATGTTTGGAAATTCCACTCAGTATTAGAACCAGATTTAGTTCAGTCAATAACAACATAGAAAAATAATGTTGGGATATTTTAGGACTAAATACTGCTTTTTAAATACTTTTCTTATGCCAGTCATTTAGGTGAAACTTATACACACAGATAAATGCAAAGGGAAACAAAATGTTGACAAACTTCTTGATGAATCATTTAATATGAATCACTTTTTGTTATTTGGGCCACAGTTTAATATTTCTTTGATATTATTCCCTAAAATGATTGGCTGGGATTATAAAATTAAAACAACTTGCATGTGCTAGCATAATTTTGAGTGTTCTAGACATTAGAACTAAATTTAATACTAACCATGATAAGCTTGGTAAAAAGAAAAATCAGACTTTGAGAGTACTTCATTTTCAAAATCATCAAAAGTATTTTACATTCATTAAATAACTTGGCATCATTTCTGGCACATAGAAGGGGATAGATATAATTTCATTGAATTTAATACATAAAAGATTACTTCAAGCCAATAAATATGTAACAATTCTTCTTTTCAGAAATGTTCATCCTTGATAAACACTGCTTAAAAATAAACTTGTACAAGACAACTAAGAATATTGGAAAATAAACAGTGAGAAAACCATAAATTGACAAAATTAACTGCTCTCTCAGCTCCCTAGAGAAACATAAATGCATTTGCTAAAATCTCAACTTCTGGCACCTGGTGCTTTAATGCACACATTCTGGAAAATTAGTACTTTAAAACTTCAGAGGGCAATTCGTAATTGCTCTTATTAACATATTCCAATGCTGGCACTCTCCATATGAAGGAAACCTTTTGCTATAACTAACACTTTGTTTTATTCTTTCTCTCTTCTATATTTCTACTTCTTTATCTCTGACATATTATAATTAGTTCAGAGAAGACCCTTATTTAGTTTCATTCATTCATTCATTCATTTCGCCATTCAGTTTCTTTTATCCACATCCCCCATTCTTATCTGAACCAGTTAATCATCTTAATATATATAAGTGTGTGTGTGAATGTGTCTCATTGAGATTTATTATAGTTTTTAATTCTAGTAAATGATATTGCATATTGAATTATTTGTTCTTTGTCCATCAGATCAAGTTTTTAGAATCCATAATGCTGCTTTATATATATCATTCATTGCTCTTGCATGCAGTTCCTGCTGTTACACTAATTATTGGTTATAGAATAATGGGTAAATTACTTAAACTAAGACAATTTCTTCATCTATAAAATCAGGATGATATGTTCACCTCATAAAATTGTGCAAAAATTAAATTAACACCAGCATAACAGGTATCCTACACTTAGGAGATTCTCAGTGACTAGGAACGCTTAATATGCATCAAGTAGTTCCCTATGGCTTGGCAGAGTAAAGGAAAGGATGGAGCGAGAACATGAAGTAACACATATAATGAAACAGTACAGTTGGAAGCACCAGGTCATAAAAGGCTTTTCTATACATAGCAGGAAATTTGTACTTTAAATTTTAGCCTAGAATTTTCATTAAAAGCTGAGATCAAGAATTCATATTTACAAGCCCGGCCCAGAGAGATTTTGCTTACCCATATGATTTACATAGGTTTTTCTAATGCAATAGAGTTGATCTGATGTTTCTACTATGTGTCATGTTGACTTCTGCCCTTGAAATTAGTGGTAGGATCCTGACCAGTCAGTGGTGCAGTGAATAGAGTATCAGACTGGGATGCAGAGAACCCAGGTTCAAAACCCCAAGGTTGCCGGCTTGATTGTGGGCTCATCTGGTCTGCTGTAGCTCCCCGGGTCAAGGCAGATATGAGAAAGCAATCAATGAACAACTAAGGTGCTGCAACGAAGAATTGATGCTTCTTATCTCTCTCCCTTCCTGTCTGTCCCTAGCTATCCCTCTCTCTGTCTCTCTCTGTCACTCACACACACACACACACACACACACACACACACACACACACACACACACACAATGAAATTAGTGGTAGGAAAGAGATAGCATTCCTAGATCTGAGTTTTAAAATCTTAAAACAGAATAGAAAAGCACTTAAAACACTGTGTTTAAAACAGGGTGAACAGGCCTTTGACGTGAGTGTGGCCTCACTTTTTTGAGCCTAAGCCAAGGCATTACTCTCCTTTCTTGGTTTTGTCCATTGCTAAAGAAGAAAAACAATGATCATCTTATCTAGCTTATTACCTTCATTCTCTGAGGAAAAATGACTATTAGTCTAGTAGGTCCTCAACCTTTTTCAACAAACAAACAAACAAAATAAAACCTCAGCATCTACTTTTCCAACAAGGTATTCAGAGGGTCATGCCTACTCAGGCATAATAAAATTTGAAAACTTTTTGGCAATGGGGAACCATCAAAAGGCATATATATTTTAAAAGTATGATGTCCAATATTGTAGCCACCAGCAGCTATTTAAATTTAACATAATTAGAACTGAACACAATTAAACATTTATTTATTCCATTGCATTAACCATGCTTTACCTGCTCAATAGTCACATGTGTCTAGTGGCTACTATACTGGACATTCCAGACATTGGACTTTCCAATCAATGCAGAAAGCATCATTGCGAACAATGTTGGAGAGAGCCCATTCTAGTGGCAAGCATAAAGGGTGCATTAGAAGAGAACCAGACTAAGATCCAGTTAGAAGAACATGTTAGAAATCCTGACAGCAATGAGTCAGCAATGGTACAGAAAATGTAAAGAGTGAAGATGAGATGACAATGACATTTTTTTGTAACTAATCTATGGAAACATATTTATAAGCATATTTTTCCCTGAAATTCTTTCTTTAAAAAAATGAATAAAACTTTATACTGTCCCTGGGACTTCTTAAAAGCTCTGAATAGGTATTGCCATATTGGTTTATAGAAAGGTTGTATTCATTTGACCTCCTGCCAACTCCCCATTGACAATGAATGCCATCACTGAAAACAACTTTTCCAATTTGATTATGGTAACACAAAATCTCATTTTTAAAAACTTTGATTTTTCCTGCAGTATTTTTCAAATTATTATATATTTGGTAATATAATCAAAACAACTGATTTTTTCTTTTTTTTTCTAACAATATTTGTGCATTTAATAATCCTTTTACAGATGCTAAATTACACACTGTAGACCTTTAAAGTATTCTGCATGTAAATGAAAATAGTGTTTATGAGAGTATCATATAGGATCAAGTAGGATGGATGAGCTAACTCTTGGAAACTATTATAGAAATACAGGGATAAGATGTATTTTGGTCCAGGTAATAGATATAGAAAAGAGAAGCAATAATTTTATACAGGAGATATTTTGAAGGAATCACTAATATCTTTCAAAGATTGCCTACATATATGGAATAAAAAACTATGAATGAGAGAGGTTTCTGATTTTAACCCAGGATGACTGGCAGACTTGTGGAATCATGTTTAAGACAATTAAATTAGGTAGTGACATGAAATATTTTGTAAACACTGATTTGAATAAATGGACATATGACCAAGTGGAAACTGGTAGGTGTTTGGAGGTAAGGCATTAGAGCTCAGCGTAGAGAAAGGGACCAGCAATACAGCTTTGGATTCAGAGGAGAAAGAAAGCACTTGAACTAAGAAAATAGATAAGAAAATAGAAAAACTCTCTTTAGGAGATGTTTAGAGAGAAACGAGGAAAATCTCCAGTTTTAGGCAACTCCCTTACCCCTTTCTCTCTTCCTAAGTCCACCATGTTTTATGTGCACTTAGATATGAGTCACAACTCTTACATCTTCATCAACATTATATTGCTTTTTTTTTCTATACTGCCTTAGCCTCCTAATAGGTTACCCTGCCCCTCTCCCAGTCTATTCTCAACATAGAATCTAACTCCTCTGTGCAAATGATGTCATTTCTCTGCGTGAAACCCCAAATAAAAGGCAATATTCTTTTCCAAGATGGCATCCAGTCTCAACTTCGGTTACATAGTCTACTCCCACCACTAGCTTTCTGATTTTGCTGGTTGCCTACAAGTTCCCCACTCAGCTTTGCTGTTTCAGCCACACTCAAGTTCTCGCTCTGCCTTCACATGCCGTGCACACTCCCGTCTCAGGACTTTGGCTCTAGCTGCTCCTTCTGCCTGGAACACCTCTTTCCAACTTAACACATGTCTAGTGCTTTCAGATTCTCAAGTCTTTGCTTAAATTTCAATGACTCTTAGCCTGACTAATTTGTCTATATATTCCTCAAGTAGAACCAAATCCTCAAACCTTTATTCTGTTTTTGTTTATCCATTGCAGGTCCTCTTCTAACATACCATCTAATTTACTATTTTTATTCTCTGTTTTTCTCTTCCTTTAGATTATAAGCCCCGCCAAGGCATCTGAAGCACAAACTCTGGCACATGATGTGTGCTTAGTAAGTATTTGTTGAATTATTTATTTCCTCTAAACCGAGTAACTTCAGTTTTCTTTTCTCTCTAATTTTCTTGTTAAGCAACTTTGCCATTTTAACTGTAGCTCAGAACCATGCTCTTAGCTCTATCTTTAACTTTATTTTTTTCTGAAAATAGCCTAATTGGAGCAAATAACTCGATGCTATATTTTTATCATTTTGTATTTGCATTTTATATAATCCTCTGGCCCGCTTGTCTGAATGACATGTGTCAGGGAAATGGTGCTTACCAGCCGCTCACACCTGTCTTGCTGATGTTTGATAGCTTGGCTTATTTTGTCTGGTTCACTTCATAATTCCTTGGGAAATTTGGCAGGGCCTTTTCCACTGGTGTAAAAGCATTTTCTATGGGCTTGCTGATGGTGTGACTATTTCCCTCTGGTATTATAGCTTTCCAGTGGCTTAAAGTAAAATACTGAATTATACCTATACCTGGCAGTCTTTATTGCTGCACTTCATCAACTCAGCCCTACTAAATCACTAATTTATTTTACTTACATGCCTACACAGGCATGGTGAAAAGAATCTGCAAAAATGCCACCAAATAAAGTGCCTTCTTTATTGCACCACTGGCATTTGTATAGAGCAGAATACTTCACTTGCAAATTCGCTTAATTTTTTTCTATAAAACATCTCCCTCCATTTGAAACTGGCAACAAAATCACTTTTATCACTTTGAAAAATATTAGAGAAAGACATTGCATTGTCATCATCTGCCTCAGGTATGCTCCTACAATCAGTGGGTGAAGAAAGGCTTGAGACCATGCCCATGGCTCCTCTTCTCAGATACAGGGCGTTGTCTTCTCGTCTTTCTAGAAATTCAGTATGTCAGTTTTCCCTGATTCTTGCTACACTCATCCTCCTGAAAGTATCATATTGCATGATGCTGAATTTTGAACTTTAGAATTAAAGGAAAATTAGAGATTATTTCATTCTTGCATCATTTGAAATAAACTGGACCACAAGGCAATGGACTCTGTACTAATGCTTTTTCTATACTATATCACCGTGCATGGGCATGTGTGTATGTGTGTGTGTGTACACTGAATGTTTACAAACATGTATATATGTGGTGATATAGTATAATATACATACTTAAAGACCTACAGTACAGGGAAAATCTGGTTCAGAATCATTGCTTCCAGGTGGATAAAATATTATGTTCTTCAGCTTACAGAAAAGACAACTGAGATCGGGAGACTTTATGAAACACTCCCAATATTGTAGTTAAATTATTGCTGGAATTTATGCTGCTCAATTCTTCAAGCCCTCCAATTTATGACATAAACAAAACTACAGGGGGTCCTCGGATTATGACACAGTTTCGCTCCTACGACATTGATGTAACCCAAATTTTGGTGTAAGTCAAAACACACCCTAACCTAAGTCACTTACCTATCCTAACACAGTTGTAAAATCATAATCTAGAACATAAAAACACAACTAAGCCACAGAAAAAGAACATGAGTAGACTGTACTGTACACTGTACTGTAGTAACAGGAAAAATGACAAAACGTAAGTGTAAAAAAATTCCTTACCTTTATTCCTGTGGTTGGCTTGCACACTGGAAGGTGCATTGCAAGGTGGGAGAGAGTGACCTGTTGGGAGGAGGAAGCTGGAGAGGCGGGAGAACCTGCAGAAGGTCCTGGAGATACTGGTTCAGGTGAATCATGATTGTCTAAGGAACAGGCAGGAGATGCTGGAGATAATTCTACCTGTCCTACAGGTGTTTCATCTCTAGAATCATTTGAGAGGGTGCAGGATCTGTTGCAGGCCTCTCCACCTTCTTAAAGAATTGTTCCAGGCTAGTGTGGAAGTACTATGTACTCTGTAAGTACAATGCTAACAGCGTAAGGCAAAACACTCACGTCTCAATTTTTTTTGTTTTTATGGGAGTGAGCATCGTAAACTTGAAATGGTGTATGTCAAGACTGTCGTAACCCACGAACCCCTGTACTTAACATTAAAAATAATTGCAACTCATAGTAATTAATCTTTTACTCAAATTAATTATTTCATTTATGAGTATTTACAGAATTTTTGGCACTCGTGATAGCCTGAGGTTCTATTTTATATTTTGGAGGAATACCTACTCTTCAAAGTATAGGCACTATAATTTTTGGGTTTTTATAAAATATGTATTAATGCTAATGCCAATAAAACAATACCAGAGTGATTATGCTATTTAGTTAGTAATGCCCAAAAAGACATAGTTTGTAGATCAGTACACTATAAATCAAAGTATTAATTCACCAGTTGTGTGTAACAAATCAGGAATCAGTGTATGTAGCAATCATATTTAATCTGTTGTCAAATCTTGTAGAACAATTTCTACAGTGTGTCTCACATATACTCCCTATTCCCTTCATTGTATTACCACTGTTGCCACCCGAATGAGGTCTTTCTTACCTGTTATTTAGAGAACTGCATTAGTAACTGGCCACTTTGCTGTCATTCTGCCTATATCCAAACTGTCCTATAAAGCTGCCATACCAGCCTTCTCTAAATATGGCTTTGCTTCTCCATGGGCTCCTAAGTGAAATTCAGACTCTTGGCCTGCCCTTGGACACCGGTATGTGTACACATACACAATGATCACCAACACACACATATACACACAGACATTCTCAACCTTAATGCACTTTAGAATCTTTCGTAGAACCTCACACATACTGACTCTGAGTGACTGATGAGGAGTGTGATTTGGGGACTAGAAGTCCATAAACCTTCCCAGGTGATTCTAACATGCACTCAGGGCTGAGAACCACCTACAAAAAACACATTAAAAGAAGCAATTTGTTGTAAGAGGGAAGTAATATGTCATAAAAGTTAGTAGACTAGTACTCACTACAGGATTTTTCCCTGAAGATCTCCAATACATCAAGTGCAATTTCACTAAACCTTATTTCCTCATTTGTAAATGCAACATTAAGAAACAGGGCGAGGTTAATATGTTTAATGAATATTCACAAAGCACTAATCTGTACTCAGCTCTGTAGTTGAAGCTGAAATATTTGCATTGAACAAGAAAAACAAAGTCTTTGCTCTACTCAACTTTACAAAGTATAAGAGACAATAAGTTAAATAAAATAATTACAAATTATCATAAAATTATGAAAGCAATAATTGATAATATTATGATTAAAGACTTGGTGTGGGGATGGGCACTATAGGAAAGAGAAGAGTCAGGCATCGTAAGTCTCACATTTTAGATGATCTTCATCTCAGTTTTGCAAAAATCAACAAGTAGACCACACCAACAGGAGGAAAGCATAGATCCCTTTGGGCTTCGTAATGAATGCATGAGCTCATAGACTGTCAATTCTTGTTTGGCAGCATTCACCAAGAGATTCTGCTTCATTGCTTTCTCCACTTCATATACCAAAGTTTTGATGAAATAGTAGAGACTTTTGGACTCTTTGAAAGTAACAAAACGATTGATTCAGGATGATTAAACTCAAAATAAACAATTGTCTGTACTACACAAAGAGGTTCTAGTAAAAAATATCCACTCTTTACTGGAGATTGAGGAAAACTGAGTCCATTATTCCTGGAGCACAGCCTCTGAATAAACAATGTTTCTCAACCATATAAATTATCCAGACATTGCTAATCTTTGCTTATTTTCCCACTCTGACAGTACTAAGATGCCACTTTCTTCTGCAGGGGCTGATCTATGGTGGGAACTCTCAGAATCCCACTCAATTCTGAGAGCAGCAACACCTGGGACAATTCCTAGTGTTAGGGTGCCCTGGGAGTCTCACAAAGCACTTTATAAGCTACTCATAAATTAGAAACTCTGGATCCTTGTTAATAGGTCTAAATGGAACAAGACACGAAGTGTGAGCCCAGATTCTAAGCCAAGCAAGTCTGCTACCATAAGTTTGTTACCATCTGGAAGAATACCACAAACCAGGGAAGAACAAGCAGGTTATTGAGGCTGAAAGTGGATAGGCATCTGAAAGTCTAAGAAAATGCTTAGGCAGTGAACACCCACTTTTTAACCAAAGTGGTTCAATTTTGCTGTAGTTCTCCCATTTACTATAATTCTCAACTTTTTTGGATACTATTATTTAAGAGATTTGATTTCTCCAATGCTTATGAAAAATTATCTCAGGGAAATTTTTTCTGTCCTTATAAATGCTTACCCTATATCTTCAATCACAATAACAGTAATTATAATAACAATCACCATGATAAAATAATAGCATTTATAGAAGACTTGTCATCTGTGTGGCACTGTACTAAAATCTTAACCCTTGGGCTTGTGCTCTGCATCTCTCTAATCTGAAGCCTAAGCCTAAACTATGACTTTAAAAAAAAGTTTTGATAGCTAGTGGCAGAAAAAGAATATCTAGAGAGAGTAGGTTCATTCTCTTATGTATGGTCTCTGTATGTTTTTGAAAAGCTTTTTGCTCTCAGGGTTTTGCTTCAAGAATTTCATGTAGACACAGAATGCCACATGCCTTGTAAGGGACACAGTCTCAGTGTTTTAAAACATTCTGGGCAAAAAAACAGCAAGCATAGGCTGATTGGTTCTGCTTCGTGACGTCAGAGAGCAAGACCAGGGACTGGCATCGAGGAGCTAAAGCAGCAGAGTACTAGGGTCTGCAAATTCAGGAGAGAACAGTGCTTCACGGTAATTGCCCTGAGAGTCCCACAGAGCATTGCAGCCTTCTGGCTTAGATATCAGTCCCCCAAGACTTATTGTCTTCTCATGGATCATGAGAAGATCTGACCCCCTGGGGCATCTAGCACCAGCTCCTAGATCCTCTGATCTCTGCCACCTTTCTGCATGGACTGAGGAGAGCCTAGTCACAGGGTCCCGACACCTGTTTGCTTTTCTGATTCAGCATGTGGATGTCTTTTCAAGTTCACAAGCTTCACTGTTTAAAATATACAAAGATTATGTATTACAACTCCACAGGAGTTCAGACTTTAGGGAAAGGTAGAAATGCAAAACAGCAGTACTGTTACAAAGACGTTAGATACATTAACTCATCTAGTCTTCTTAACAGGCTGATGAAGTAGGTTCTATTATCACTTCGGTTTTACAAATGCAGAAACTGAGGCACAGAGAGATGAAGCAAAGCCCCCCTCCCACCCAGGTCACAGAGTCTCTTGTCTCTTGGGGCATAAGCAGGACTTGATTTAGAAAATCTGACTCTACAAACTGTCCTTGTAACCACTACATTCTACAGAGTGTTGTATTTAAATATAACTTATAAATTTCATCCATGTGTGTTGTTTATGTAGTATTTCATAAGGTGGACGAGGTGAGGTCTTCCACAGTCTGCCACTTGGACACAAGATTAATGTGTAGAAACATCATCAGGTCAACTATCCTGCTGTTTATGAGTTAATCTTGCTTGTTCTCTGATCACACTGTGTTGGGAACTGGAATGCTTTTCATCTGATGTTTCCTCATTTACTCAAGGCAATGCCAGCTGTGCCCCAAGTGCCTTACTTTCTGACTATAATCTAACAAACACTGCTATAAGCTTGTATTTATTTTATTCAGAAAATTGAATGCAGTTATGTAGCCTGGGAGGTACAAACATACAAAAGGATCTAGGTGATGTTTAGCAGTGTAATTTAAAGAAAATACTCAAAAACATTTAGCGAGAAATATGCCAGGTTATTTAGAAAGCATATGCCTATAAGGCCTTTTGCTCTGTTATTTCCATGAAAAAAAAATTGTTTTGGACACAAAGGGTATCATTTTTAGTTAACTGCCTGAGTAAAAGAATTATGAAATGGTTTATTTCAATGTGTCTCATCCTAGTGAAGGGTGGCTACTCCTAATATTAAACAACTTATCATTTTGTAAGGAGTAGCAAGGGAGCAGTTAGCACATGTAAGTAAAGAAACACTATCACGCACAGGGCTGACACAGTGGCATGGAGCTCTAGTCTATAGAGTAGACATTGAATCGGTTAATGTGCACCTACATAAATAATTTGCATTAGACTTATCTATCTATCCTTATTTCAGTGAAGAAACTTTATATATGTTTATTACACCCATTAGTTTCACTTTGCAATCTATCTCATTTCTGATTGTAAATACCACATTTAAAGTCGTTCCGAAATGACCCCTTTAAGATGCCACTTTTCTATGCCCCTTTCATAGGAAACTGATATCCTTCTACTTAAATCTGATGAAATCTCTCTCCACTGGGATTGTGTCACATGATAATTGGAAATTTTTTATCAAGGAAAAGCTGAGTTGGTATAAATGAGAAACTCAGATTTATGAAGTACTGAATCCATTCCATAAAACTATTCTTAATCAATGTTCATGCTTTTGTCCAACTGGTTTTACTTTCACTGAAACATTTGTTCATAAGTAAATAATGAACTTAAGATATTTAAGTCAAAAAGTGAGAAACACACCAACAAATTCAAACTAAACTAAGCAGGTGGAAAGGATTACTAAGGTAAAAGTATGCATGTTTTTGAAAACAGTAAGTTTCTCCAGTAAATCCAAGCACTCATTCATTGAAAAATCAATAATATAAACAAACCATCAATGTAGTTTTATCAAAAAATTAAACACACGTGCACGCGCGTGCACACACACACGCGCACGCACACACACACAATGATGCCGTGACCTTCTTTAATTTACTTCTCTAACATCTTCTCCTGCCATTAGCCCTGATACTTACTTAATGAGAGACAAAATCTAGTACTTGGATATGGTATGGCCACAAGGCTGACACTGGTCCCAAGAGAATGACTCTGCATATTCGCTAAAGAAAAAGTTCCTGCTTTTTAAGGCTTTATTTGCAATGGAAACATTGGTTCTTGGGAGATAGTGGCTACCTTCTTATGACATAAGGAAGAACCTATTTGACATTGTAGTCAGAGAAGAGGCAGTGAATATAAAAGAGGGAATTTTTTTTCTGAAATATTTTGAGCCTTTGTATTTATTTAGTAATGCCTACAGTGAGACCTAATTTTTTTTTTTCAATTTAAATCAATGAAATGCCACTTTGGCTTATACTGATTTGAGGTTAGTATTCTGTCACTTGAAACAAAAAGCATTCTACCCTGAGCATACATCAAATTAGGCATGCACACTAAATTAAGTATGAGGGAATAAAATCATAGACTTGGATTTCTGTTTTAATGCAGAAAAGGTATATGTTTGTTGCTAAAAACATATAAAAATAAATAAAGAATAACACTTTCCTGTGCTGCTTGAACATATATACTGCTCACAAAAATTAGGGGACATTTATAGCATCATATTCATTTAAAAATATCCTCTAATTTTTGTGAGCAGTGTGAGGTCGGTTGGCAATGGGGGAAGGTCACGTGAAGAATCAGACCCGGGAACTTTGGCTGGAACCGCCCACACCCATGAGCGCCAAAAGAAACTTCCCAGGAATCCTTTGGAAAAGAGCGACCGTCTGTCAGCCAATGAAATTTTGCCATGTCATATCAACTCCACCACCCTAACAACCCTTTAAACTACCCCCATGTGGATCCCCTCATGCAACATCTCTGGCCCCTGTCCCTTGGACCAGAGAACATTGTCTGTGAAGCACTGTACTAAATAAAGCTTTTGCTATTTTACACTTCTTGGCTATGCCTTTCCTTCTTCCTCGGTGGGGAAAAATACCTTACATTTGGTGCTGAAACCCGGGAGGAGTTTGAAGCCGGCTGGGGTTGCTCCTCTCCCCTTCCCTTCTGAGGAAGAACTAGGATCTCGGACTTTCCACCCACTTCGGTGCATGGTGCAGTAAGTCCCGTACCTCCAGCCTCCACTCAGTTCTTTCCACCAAGACACCCTGTTCGTAATCACAGCTGCGTCAGAGACCTCTTATCCATTCGGAGTGTGTGCTCGTGGAGACGTCCTGGACACATCCACTGTACCTAACCATCTGGTGGCCAGAGTTTGAGTTGTGGGACGCCAATTCTCATCTCTGACCACTCCGAGGGCTGAGGGCGGCCATAGAGGCACAGAAATCTAAACCTGACTCAAAACACTCCTGGAATTGCCTTATCTGAAATCTCTCCCTCCCTAAAGAAGAAGAAACAGTTCTTCTCTGCTCTGGCCAGGCCACAGAACCCACTGGATAATTGGACCAGGTGGCCTCCTGAAGGGACTTTCAATTTTAACACCCTCACCAATTTATCACCAAAAAAACTGGTAAATGGTTGGAGATCCCTTACATTCAGGGCTTCTAGTATTTGCACTCCCGTCCTAATCTCTGTGCCACCTGCTCTAAGCCTAGGACCTTTTTGGCCAAAGAAACCTCAACTAAACCCTCTGCTCCTGGTCTTTCCTCTTTCACTGACCCCCAACTCTCTTCCCCTCCTGCACAGCTCCCTCTGTCCTTTCAGAATTCCCCTTCCTTCACTGGATCCTGTTTCTCATTCACCTGCATATACCAGTCCCTTTTTCCCCTTCCCTGTGGGCCAGGGGCCCTTTCCTTCTCCTCTGTGTACTTAAGCCCTTCTCCCATCAGGCCCTTCTCCGCCTGCCATTGGCCCTCATGCATTGGGGGCTGAGGTTGCCTTCCTGTTTGGGAGGGGCCATTAACTTGCTAATATTTACTGGGAGATTCTGCCCTACCACTGAGGTGCGGGAGGATTTCTTTCTTCTCTTCTCCCTGATCCCTTGCCCTCCATGGGAAAAGTGGGTTTTCAGCTTTTCCCTTGGCTTTTCTTGTGGCTTGCCTGTCTTGGTGAGACATCAATAAACAGAATGGCCCACCATCCTCTGACTCCACTGTTTCTTTACCATCTGCCTGAAATCCATGAGAACCTGCATGTGAATGGCCAAGGTGGCAGCGGCGGCCCCTTGCCTTACAACTGGCCTAGTTTGCGGCAGGATTTGGATCAGATCAGTATGGAGTCACCACCCTTGAGTGGTGGGGTAGAGGACTGGTTGCTGTTATGGCTCCCCATGGCTGTGCTTTTAGGGGCCATGAGCTGGGTGTTTTTATTCAAGAGGAAACCAGGAGTTCTGTGCGAGAAGCCACCTAAAGTCAAAAGTTTCAGGATGTATTGCAAATCGAACAGCAGAAAAGGCTGGAATTGTAGCAAGCACAACTAGAACTGGAGCAAACATTGGGAAAGGAAGTCAACTGTGTTCAAGAGTTTGTCCTAGAAATGGAGCAGTCTCTGGAGAAGGCATTATGGGTTCGCAAGTTGCAGTTTGCCCTGGAAGCTGAATGTTGGCACCAGCAGTTGTTGGAGAAACAATTGTGGATTCAAGAGCTCGAGTCTCAGCTTCTGGCCAGAGGCCAGCAGCCACAGGAGCCTAAATGGCTGCCAAAGGAGCAGCAGCATCCATTTTAGTGGATTGGCTTTGAGTCAGGGGGAGCAGGTGCTTCAACCTCCTCTTCTGAGGATGAGAAGGCTCAGGCTGAAGCTGCCATTCATACACTCAGAGCCCAACCAGTGGTCGCCAAGAAGGTAAAATCTCAGCAGCAAAGAGTCCCTCAGGGGAAGCCACAGCCTCCTGCCCAGGTAATGGAACACTCTGTGGTCTGGCCCTATACCGAGGCAGAGCTGATGGAGTTGGGGGCACAATTTAGGCAGAAAGCTACTGAATCCCTGGTAGTCTGGTAACTATGATTATGGGACATAGGGGTGGATGGTATCATGCTCTCTGGAACAGAGATGGAGAAATTGGCTGCCATTATCACACACTCCTCCTTGAGGCAGCGTCTTCAGAACTGCCGTGACAACCCAGGAAACCATACCTATTAGAATGGGTGATGGCTGCCATTCGTATGGTCTGGCAGAATGCTGGAGAATTGCTGGGGGCAGTGAGTCAGTGGCAGTGCTACGGTGAGTTAGTAAAGGTCCTTCGGGAACGAGGTATGAAGAATGCTGTTTTCAACCCTGGGTCCCGAGGCCCAGATGAGAAAATGTTTACAGCAAAAATGAGGGACTTTATCCTTCCCAGCGCCCTGTCAGCCCCTTTTTTGGTCACTTGTGGCTATCTTTGGACCCTATGTGGGGCAGCCCATCAATGCAGTTATGCAGATGGTAGCAGATTTGGGAGAGCTGGAGGCCGCTCAGTGTCATAAAGCAGTGAGGGCTGCTGCCTATGTCCCCCCCCCCCCAACTAACTAGGGAAGCGGGCCTGTAAATGTTACCCGAACACAGATGTGGGTAGATTTGATTGTGGCTGGAGCAGATAAGGGGAAATTAGATGGACAGTCTAATAAAATTCTTTTGGAGCTTTGGCAGCAGCTTGAATCAGAACAGAGGTTCCAGCTACAGAGATGAAAGGCCCCAGCAGCTACCAATAAAACATTTGGTGCTCAGGCAGCTCAGTTACAAGATTATATGATAGAGACAGCTGAGGGAGAGGAGAACCACCAAGACCCATTGTACGAGTTAGAATAGGAAAAATGCCAAGGGACCCATCTAACAGGGAAGGGTGGGGACCAGAAGCCACACGTGGAACTGGCTATCCACTGGTCCCCTTCCAATTTACAAGGGGTGTTGGCCTTGGTGGATACAGGTACAGAATGTTCCCTCCTGTATAGGAACCCAGAGTGGGTTTCTGGGTTCTCAGTGGCCATTGATGGTTATGGGGGTTAAACTGTACAAGTGCAGTCAATAACTATTCCATTGGGGATAGGAAGACTGCTTCCTAAGCCATATAAGGTGTATGTATCTCCTATTCCTGAATATATTTTGGGGGTAGACCATCCTGGGAATGATGAGGCAGATATGTTGGCAAGGGTGCGATGGTTGGAGACTGCACCTGCGGGTGATGTGGTGTAGTGGCTCCACCGGCACCTGCTCCATGCAGGACAGAAAACTATGTGGGCTACGGTTAAGGTGTGGAACTTGCCTGTGTCCTATGCAGAGGTACTTGCAGCATGAAGCAATGTGCAGTGTGTTCCAAGGAGCACCCTTGGAGACCACTGGTGTCACCTGGACAGATTCAGAGGGGTCATGTTCCACTGACATGATGGCAGATAGACATCATTAGACCCTTACCAAAGTCAGATGGGTACCAGTATGCAGTCACATGTGTAAATACTGCCACTGGTCTGCTTGATGCTTATCCCGCCCATAACTCTGACCAGAGGGCAGTCATACAGGCTATGGACTGCCTGAGTGCTGCATATGGGTGACCACTTATCCTTGAAAGTGACAATGGTATCCATTTCACTGGTTCAATGGTGAGGCAATGGGCTCAAGAGCTGGGGGTGGACTGGAAGTACCATGTTCCCTACCACCCCCCGGTTGCTGGTATCATTGAGCAGTATAATGGACTCTTAAAGCAGAGACTGCGACAGGAGGGGGGAACCAGCTCCCTTACTGGATGGACACACTGCTTATGGACAATACTCTGAATTTTGAATGAGAGAACTCAACGGGGGAGCCCAGCTCCAGTAGAGGCCCTCCTACATCGAGCAGCTGCTCCCATTCAGTTGCAGATATGCTCCAAAGACATTTTTCTCAAGCCAGGTTTTGGACAGCAGGGCAATGTGCTCTTGCCTGCCCCAACAGCCCTCCTTAAAGGCCAACGGCTTCGATGGACTTGGCCCTGGACCATACAGGTCTCCCATCTGAGATGGGTGGCCTTGTTGGCACCATGAGGAAAGGGGCTAGGGGTAGACTTCCAGTTAACTCCTTGGGCAACCAGCACCTGGCCATCTAAGGTAGAAGTGTATTATCCCTTGAGTGCTCAGGAAGACAGCATTTTGAAGGGCACCTTCGTAATTTCTTTATGGCCAATAATGAGTTCTCCTATTTTACTACACAATTTCCTCTTGGTAGACATCTTGGGAGAGGTTTGATGAAAAATATCCAAGACAGGGACTAAACTAAGAGGACTCTTCAACCAAGGAACACTGAAGAAGCCACACTGAGACTGGTAGGAAAAGTGGAAACGCGGAAATGCGGAGAGGGCAGCCCAGCTCCTCGGAGCGAATGGCAGCAGGGAGAGACTCGTGTGGCGGGAAGTGAGTTTAGCAGAGGGGGAAGGGTCCTGAGCCCCAGGAACAAAGCCCCAGCCTGCAGCCCCAGAGCCCAGAAGAGGTGTAAGGACAGTATTTAGCTGGAAACAAGTCAGGATACTGTTTGTGAGAGAGTCTGATTTCTCAGACCCAGGATCCTTCTTAAAGGGACCGCGCAGAACATCTCTCTCAAAAACAATCACCTGGGGCTCCTGGGGACGGGGGTAGAGAGGAGAGGACCACAGTAACAGGAAGAGAGTGTAATCTAAGAGGCATAGGGAGAAACATTTTGGGAGATAGCCACCCTAACCCCTGGGACGAGTCACGCCCCAAAGCTGAAGTGAATATTTCCCCCGGAAACAGCAATACCAGCAAAGGGAAGCAGGAGAACAGCCAAACAAGCTCCCCCGCGGCATTCAGAGCAGAGTCGCATAGAAGGAGGGAGCTTTTGGGTCTACAGTAGTGAGTCTTAGGGTCCGAGCTGCAACACCCCCACCCATGAGGCTGAGGGCGTGCCGGAGGGCGGGCGGCAGTGGGAAACAAAAGCACAGTTCTGCTGGCATTGGTGGAAGCTGGCTGGCCACCACTGGGCTCAGGTGTGAGCTCAATCTTGCCTGGCTGGGGAGAAGGGGGCATGCAAAAGCGGTCAAGCTCAGCTGCCGGCAGCCTGTAATCCAGCCTCCGGGAGAAGGGCGGGAACCCCGGAAAGGGTGGAGACCAGCCCCGGAGCAAGGGCAGAGGAGCACATCCCTGCCCCACCCGTGCAACCCAGGCTTGCGGTCTGACTTGGTAGCTGGCTCCTCCCACGGGGGTGGAGCCAAAAGCCCAGAAGAGGCGGAGTTCCACTATGGAGCTGAGCTTGGGCACGCAGCCCTGCCTGGCAGTAGAGCCAAGGCTAGCAGCTGTTCCTTGAGTGGGATTCTCCTGCAAGGGCAGGGCGAAAGCTCGGAAACAGGCGGAGACCCGCAGCTGAGCAAAGGTGCTCGCCAGTGCCCTCAGGACCGAGCATAACATCACACATGGAGGCGGGGCAAAGGCCAAGGCCACCAACCCTTGTGCACCCGATCACGTGATCATAGCCACTCCCATGAAGAGAAAATGCGGAGGCAGAGAAATACAACACAAATAAACCAAGAGAAATCCCCAGAAAAGGACCTAAGTGAATCAGATATAACCAAATTACCAGATGCAGAGTTTAAAATAATGATTTTTAGGATGCTCAAAGATATTAGAACAACCATAGATGGCCATTAAAAAAACCTAAATAAAGAGATAACAAATATAAAAAAGGACATTGAAATAATAAAAAAGAATCAGTCAGAAATGACAAATACAATATCTGAAATAAAGAATACAGTGGAAGGAATTAAAAGCAGGATAGATGAAGCAGAGAATCGAATCAGTGAGTTAGAGGACACAATAAATAAAGGCACGGAAGCAGAGCAGAAAAAAGAAAAGAGACTCAAAAAGTCTGAGGAAACTCTAAGAGAGCTCTGTGACAACATGAAGAGAAATAACATCCACATCATAGGGGTTCCTGAAGAAGAAGAGAAAGAACAAGGGATAGAGACTTTGTTCAAACATATTATAGCAGAAAACTTCCCCCAGTTAAGGCAGGAAAACATTTCACATGTTCAGGAAGCACAGAGAACTCCATTAAGGAGAAACCCAAAGAAACCAACACCAATACCCATCATAATTAAAATACCAAAGCTAAATGATAAAGAGAAAATATTAAAAGCTGCTAGAGAAAAAAAGACTATCACTTACAAAGGAGCCCCCATAAGGATGACTTCTGACTTCTCAACAGAAACACTTGAGGCCAGAAGGGAATGGCAAGAAATATTCAAAGTAATGCAGAACAAGAACCTACAACCAAGACTACTTTATCCAGCAAGGCTATCATTTAAAATTGAAGGAGAAATAAAAAGCTTTACAGACAAAAAAAAAAAACTCAAGGATTTTACTGCAACCAAACCAAGGCTGCAAGAAATGCTAAGGGACCTGTTGTAAACAGATCAAAGGAAAAAAAGAATATAGCAAAAGAGAAATACAGTTTTAAAGAAAAAAAAATGGCAACAAACAATTACATATCAGTAATAACCTTAAATGTTAATGGATTAAATGATCCAATCAAGAGATATAGGGTAGCTGCATGGATAAGAAAACAGGACCCATACATATGTTGTCTACAAGAGACACACCTTAAAAAAAAAAGATACACAGAGACTGAAGGTAAAAGGATGGAAAAAAAAACATTTCATGCAAATGGAAATGAAGAAAAAGCTGGGGTAGCAATATTTATATCAGACAAAATGAACTTTAAAACCAAGACCATAGTTAGAGATAAAGAAAGTCACTACATAATGATAAAGGGAGCAATCCAAAAGGAAGATATAACCATTATAAATATCTACGCACCTAATATAGGAGCACCTAAATATATAAAGCAGACTTTGATGGACTTAAAGGGCGAGATCAACAGCAATACTATAATAGTAGGGGATTTCAATACCCCATTAACATCATTAGATAGATCCTCAAGAAAGAAAATTAACAAAGAAACAGCAGACTTAAAGGACATATTAGATCAACTCGATTTAATAGATATCTTCAGAACGTTTCACCCTAAAACAGCAGAATATACATTCTTTTCAAGCGCTCATGGTACATTCTCTAGAATAGACCACATGTTAGGGCACAAAAGCGGGCTCAACAAATTTAAGAAGATTGAAATCATATTGAGCACTTTCTCTGATCACAATGGCATTAAACTAGAAATCAACCACAATAGAAAAATTGAAAAACATTCAAACACTTGGAAACTAAATAGCACGTTATTAAACAATGAATGGATTAACATTGAGATCAAAGAAGAAATTAAAAAATTCCTAGAAACAAATGATAATGAGCATACATCAACTCAAAATTTATGGGACACAGCAAAAGCAGTCCTGAGAGGGAAGTTTATAGCATTACAGGCATACCTCAAGAAGCTAGAAAAAGCTCAAATAAACAACTTAACCCTGCATCTAAAAGAACTAGAAAAAGAACAGCAAGTAAAGCCCAGAGCTAGTAGAAGGAAGGAAATAATAAAGATCAGAGCAGAAATAAATGACATAGAGGCTAAAGAAACAATACAGAGGATCAATGAAACCAGGAGCTGGTTCTTTGAAAAGGTAAACAAGATCGATGAACCTTTAACAAGACTCATCAAGAAAAAAAGAGAGAGGACTCAAATAAATAAAATCAGAAACGAGAGTGGAGAAATAACAACTGACACAACAGAAATAAAAAATATTGTAATAAAATACTATGAAGAACTGTGCGCCAAAAAACTAGACAACCTAGATGAAATGGATAAATTCCTTGAATCATATAATCTTCCAAAAATCAATCTGGAAGAATCAGAAAACCTAAACAGACCAATTACAACAAATGAGATTGAAACAGCTATCAAAAAACTCCCAAAAAAGAAAAGTCCTGGGCGTGATGGCTTCACAAGTGAATTCTACCAAATATTAAAAGAAGAACTAACTCCTATCCTTCTCAAGCTATTTTAAAAAATTCAAGAGGAAGGAAGACTTCCAAACTCATTTTATGAGGCAAGCATAATTCTGATTCCAAAACCAGGCAAAGACAACACACAAAAAAAGAAAATTATAGACCAATATCCCTGATGAACTTAGATGCAAAAATCCTCAACAAAATATTAGCAAACCGGATCCAGCAATATCTGGAAAAAATCATACACCATGATCAAGTAGGATTTATTCTTGGGAGGCAAGGCTGGTACAATATTCGCAAATCAATCAATGTGATTCATCACATAAACAAAAGAAAGGAGAAAAACCACATGATAATTTCAATAGATGCAGAAAAAGCATTTGATAAAATCCAGCACCCATTCATGATCAAAACTCTCAGCAAAGTGGGAATACAGGGAACATACCTCAACATGATAAAGGCCATCCCTGACAAACCCACAGCCAACATCATACTCAATGGGCAAAAATTAAAAGCAATCCCCTTAAGATCAGGAACAAGGCAGGGGTGCCCCCTTTCACCATTCTTATTCAACATAGTTCTGGAAGTCCTAGCCACAGCAATCAGACAAGAAAAAGAAATAAAAGGCATCCAAATTGGAAAAGAAGAAGTAAAACTATCATTATTTGCAAATGACATAATATTGTATATAGAAAACCCTAAAGTCTCAGTCAAAAAACTACTAGACCTGATAAATGAATTTGGCAAGGTGGCAGGATATAAAATCAATACTCAGAAATCAGAGACATTTTTATACACTAATAATGAACTGTCAGAAAGAGAAATCAAGGAATCAGTCCCTTTTACCATTGCAACCAAAAAAATAAAGTACCTAGGAATAAATCTAACCAAGGAGATTAAAGACTTGTACTTGGAAAATTATAAAACATTGATAAAAGAAATCAGGGAAGATACGAATAAGTGGAGGCATATACCATGCTCATGGTTAGGAAGAATAAACATCATTAAAATGTCTATATTACCCAAAGCAATTTATAAATTCAATGCAATACCGATTAAAATACCAATGACTTACTTCAATGACATAGAACACATATTCCAAAAATTTATATGGAACCAAAAAAGAGCACGAATAGCCTCAGCAATCTTGAAAAGGAAGAAAAAAGCGGGAGGCATCACACTTCCAGATATCAAGTTATATTATAAGGCCATTGTACTCAAAACAGCATGGTACTGGCATAAGAACAGGCACATAGATCAATGGAACAGAATAGAGATCCCAGAAATAAACCCACAGCTCTATGGACAACTGATATTTGACAAAGGAGGTAAGGAAATACAATGGAGTAAAGACAGCCCCTTCAACAAATGGTGTTGGGAAAACCAGACAGCTACCTGCAAAAAAATTGAAACTAGACCACCAACTTACACCACTCACAAAAATAAACTCAAAATGGATAAAAGACTTGAATGTAAGTCGTGAAACCATTAGCATCTTAGAAGAAAACATAGACAGTAAGCTCTCTGACATCTCTTGCAGCAATATATTTGCTGATTTGTCTCCACAGGCAAGTGAAATAAAAGACAGAATAAACAAATGGGACTTTATCAAACTAAAAAGCTTCTGCACAGCTAAAGACAATAATAACAGACTAAAAAGACAAACTACACAATGGGAGAATATATTTGACATAGCGTCTGATAAGGGGTTAATAACCAAAATTTATAAAGAACTTGTAAAACTTAATACCAGGAAGACAAACAATCCAATCCAAAAATGGGCAAAAGAAATGAATAGACACTTCTCCAAAGAGGACACACAGATGGCCAACAAGCATATGAAAAAATTTTCAACATCACTAATGATTAGAGAAATGCAAATTAAAACCACAATGAGATATCACCTCACACCAGTCAGAATGGTGCTCATCAATAAAACAACACAGAATAAGTGTTGGCGAGGATGTGGAGAAAAGGGAACCCTCCTGCACTGCTGGTGGGAATGCAGACTGGTGCAGCCACTGTGGAAAACAGTATGGAGATTCCTCAAGAAATTAAAAATCAAACTGCCTTTTGACCCAGCTATACCACTGTTAGGAATATACCCCAAGAACACCATAGCACTGTTTGAAAAGAAGAAATGCACCCCCATGTTTATGGCAGCATTGTTCACAATAGCAAAGATCTAGAAACAGCCCAAGTGTCCATCAGAGGATGAATGGATTAAAAAGCTTTGGTGTATATATACTATGGAATACTACTCAGCCATAAGAAATGATGACATAGGATCTTTTACAACAACATGGATGGGCTTTGATAACATTATACTGAGTGAAAGAAGTAAATCAGAAAACTAAGAATTATACGATTCCATACATAAGTGGGACATAAAGATGAGACTCAGAGACATGAACAACAGTGTTGGGGTTACAGGGTGGGGGGAGGAGAGGGAGGGGGTTGGGGGAGGGGAGGGGCACAAAGATCATGGCTTTTCAGCTTTGCCATATTCCCCGCTTAATCTATAGACAGACAGCAAATATTTACGTATGGTGTTCCCACTATAAAGACTGCTGTCTTAGGGACAAATGCTGATAAACTATTTCAGCAGTTCCTCCTTCTTCAAAGACTTATATGTCAACATAGAGCTCCATGTTTCATAGGACATACTCAAGCTCACTCCATGCTCCCTGGAGCTTTAGCACAAGGGAATGCCCCCCCCCTTTTTTGTAGTATTTTTTCTTTCTTTTATTTATTTATTTTTTGTATTTTTCTGAGGATGGAGATGGGGAGGCAGTCAGACAGACTCCTGCATGCGCCTGACTGGGATCCACCTGACATGCCTACCAGGGAGGAATGCTATGCCCAGCTGGGGTGTTGCTCTGTTACAACCGGAGCCATTCTAGCGACTGGGGTGGAGGCCATGGGGCCATCCTTAGTGCCCAGGGTGGCTTTGCTCCGGTGGAGCTTTGGCTGCGGGCGGGAGGAGAGAGATGAAGAGGAACGAGAGGGGGAGGGGTAGAGAGGTAGATGGGCACTTCTCCTGTATGCTCCAGCCAGGAATCGAACCCGAGAATCCTGCACATCAGGCCAATGACTCCGATGGGTCTACCATATCATGCTTTTTACTTAAAAAAAAAATTTTACATTTCTTTTGAATGCTGATGAACAGGAGACACCAAATCTTTTTCGCCTGCAAACTACTACCTTCTTTTTTAAATCTAGCTAATAACACTGTTTTGTCTCTTTCCAAATAGATCCAGATATATGGAAAAGATTTATATAGGCAGATGGGGATCCTCAAACCCCTCAGCGAGATCTTCTGAGAATGGCTTTTAAGGTACCTACAGGCAGAAAAAGCCCAATAGAGATCAGGGGAACTACCAGCTTTTAGAATACACCCTTAAAGGCTCCAATGCCCCAAAGGGGTCTCATAGGATGCCATCTGGGTCCTGCTTCAATAGTGGAAAGGAAGGTCATTGAGCTAAAGCCTGCCAGGCTTACACGCCTCTGCTGTGAGGAAACAGGGACACTGGAAGGTGGGCTTCCCCCTCGCTCCTCTAAGGGAGAGTTCAGTCTCTTCCAGCCCTGCTCCAGCCACCTATGACCTAACCTTGCCCAGAAAGCTGAGGCTTGCCACTGAAGGCTGAAGGTGCCCAGGGCCGTCGACCCCATCTACGACACTGTGGACGAGCCTAGGGTATTTCTTCCAAGAAGCAGGTAAACTGATCTCATTTGCACAAGGGCCACTTAACTATGTTTTGCCTGAATAGTCAGGTTTTTTATTCTTCCCTCAAAGATCTCTGTTGTGGGTGTTGATAGTCCTATTTTCTGCTGCTTTGCTTAATATATAGTGTTTCCTTTATCCCTCCTACCTCAATGCCCCACTCATATTTCAGGCTGGGACCTACTCCTAATTTAGAGCTCTCTTTCCTCCTTTTGCCAACTTGTATTATGAATTTACCTTTGCCACCCAGCTGAGTGTAGCCCAAGGTTCTCTTTACTATGCCACAGTCACAGAGCTCCAGGGAAAAGCAACCTGGTCTCAACTCTCCAGGCAGAGGAGAACAGAAGCTCCATATCCATGCATGCTGCAAATGGCTTTTGCCAGTCTACCTGAATCATTACCAGCTAGAAGCAGCAGTCATTGGGACTTGGACATGAGCTGCAAAGTATAGAATGGTGACAACAATTCCAGTGCCATGCGGACTTTTCCTGTGGGGAACTTTCCTGGAGTCCTGCTCCCTGTGACAGCTCCTAACAGACTGAACTGTGCTTGGGTTGCATTTTTCAGGGATTTGGCATGGTGAAGGGGCCAACTTGGACTTGGTGAACATGTTAAGGACACTACTCTTTTATGGATTCTTGCTGTATTAGCCAAGAGTTTGCTTAAAGGCTTTTAATCACTGTAAAAAAAATAGAGGACTGGATGAAGAAGATGGGGCACATATATACCATGGTATACTATTCAGCTAGGAGAAATGATGACATCAGATCACTTACAGTGGAATGGTGGAGTCTTGGTAGAATTGTGCGGGGCGAAATAAGCGAATCAGAAAAAAAACAGGAACTGCAGGATTCCATACATTGGTGGGACATAAAAGCGAGACTAAGAGGCATGGACAGGAGTGTGGTGGTTACGGGGGGTGGGGGGAAGGAAGGAGGGAGAGGGGGAGGGGGAGGGGTACAGAGAGAACTGGATAGAGGGTGGCAGAGGACGATCTCTCTTCGGGTAATGGGTATGCAACAGAACTAAATGACAAGATAACCTGGAAATGTTTTCTTTGAATGTATGTACCCTGATTTATTGATGTCACCCCATTAAAATAAAAATTTATTTATTAAAAAAAAATATCCAAGACACAAAACACAAATTGCTGTACTGAGTCTGGGATTACAGTTGAAATGGTGCACGTGGAGATGGTAGTGCTGCTTGAAACTGGTCCACACTGTCGTATGCCCAGCTGGGCAACTCTTGTGCTGCCAGATGTGGAGCAGTCATGGCTAGAGATTGTGGTCGTAACGTCAAATGGTCGTAAGTTGCATAGGTCGTAAGTCGATCAATACCTGTAGTTTGCATTGGGGGTTGGGCAATGCCAGATATATTGATCTGTGAGGTTGCAAGTTGCCTTCCTGCTTGAGAGGGGCCATTGTCTTGCTAATGTTTACTGGAAGGGAGATTCTGCCCTACCATTGAGGTGTGGGATGATTTCTTTTTCTCTTCTCCCTGCTCTCTTGCCCTCCATGGGAAAAGTGGGTTTTCAATTTTTCCCTTGGCTTTTCTTGTGGCTTGCCTGTCTTGGTGAGACACCAATAAACAGAATGGCCAACCATCCTATGTCTCCGCTGTTTCTTTACAGTCTGCCCAAATTCAATGAGAACCTGCATGTGAATGACCAAGATGGCTGCGGCAGCCTCTGGCTTCTCACCATGTTTTCTTCTTTTTGTTATACTTTTTCTATTGAGCATGCATTTGTTAAAATACATGTTAAAACTGAAGGATTGGACTTCTGGCTTTGTTGGGCAGATAAAATATTTTATGCTCACTTTGTTAAAGATGGCACTGCCCACGTGAAAGCCCATCACCCAGGTGAAATTATTAGTTGCCTTTCCTGCTTGGGATGGGCGTGGTTATGTTAATATGTGTTGGGGGAGGGCTTTCACGCCTAAAGGTTTTAAAGGGAAAAGAGATCACGTTGTTCTGGGGGAAGAGTCATTACATTCAAGGAGGAGCCCATGCTGTAGGAGAGAAGAGTAAGGCCAGGTGGAGGAAGCCAGAAGAAGCAGCCAAGATGGCAGAATGCTGAAGTAGAAGCCAGTTTGTGCAGAGTTTGTGCAGAGAGAAGGAGACAGGAAACAGAGGTAAATAAGGCTAGTGAGCTAGAAACCTTTGATTCTAGGAAACTCAGACAAATCAGTAGCTTTGTGAGCGCTGAATGAGTGGGTTTTGGAGCACAGTGTGTGTTTATACTTGCCCACCGGGTGCAAGCTAGTAATAAAGATGATAGCCCACCAGTTCATGGCTCTGTTGTTTCATTACCGATTGTCCAAATCAAATGCGAATCTAAACAGCCAGGTGGCTCTGATGGTGGCCGTGGCTACTAGGTTTACAGGCTTGCTTTTTTATTTTCCAGAGTTTGAACACAACAGATATAACTAGAGCATCTCTTTGTAAAATGAACTGATAGACATATCCAATTACTTTGTTTAACAATCACATACTTCACATTGTGTATACATAGACTCTCAGAATGCAGGCAGTGATTCTGCACCTAACATTGTTGCTGAGTATTAGGACTGGCAAAATTACTAACTTGCCCTGGCCATGTTTCAGTGGATGCCACATGAATGGATCATTCTAAAAATGAAATTTAGCTCTCTTTAGACATTTCCTGCTCCAAGTGAACTGCCTATCCCATTTATTTTTGTCTCATTTCTGTTGTTTTTCTCCAATTGCTTCTCAACACACACATATAAGCCTCATGTACAAGATTTCTTTCTCTGAGTAAAAATGCTCTTTGCTTTTCAGAGTGATCTTAGATAAGAGGATCTCAACATCTACTTCTGCTTAGAAGACTTTCATCATTCTCTGACTCACCTTTTATCCGAACTTTATGTTAAGCTTTTTTCTTATGTTTATTTTTTGTTGCTATTGTTATTGTTGACAGATATTAGAAGAATTCATACAGAGAAGGTGCATTCTTTTTTTTTAGATTTTATTTATTCATTTTAGGGAGAGGAGACACAGAGAGAGAGGAGGAGGAGCAGAAAGCATCAACTCCAATATGTGCCTTGACTAGGCAAGCCCAGTGTTTTGAACTGGGAACCTCAGCATTCCAGGTCAAAGCTTTACCCACTGAGCCACCACAGGTCAGGTGAGAAGATGTATTCTTGTATTGTATTTTTCTACATGAATCTTCTCTGGTCCATTATCGCTACATTAACTGCACCTATTCATTCATTCATTCATCTTTTTTTCTTCTCCACTTTTTTTTTTAATCTTAACTCCCAAGAAACTGACTGTTTGATTGTGACAGTTTTATATCCCATCTGCTGACAAATTGTTTGCTTTGACCTTTAATTTGTAGTTAGAAAATTATAAGCTGATCTGGTTTCTTACCCTGAGTCTAAAGTAAATTGGTCTCTTTATCCTCATTACAAGAAAGAAAATAAAACAGTACAACTAAGCTTTAGAATTGCTCAAGAATGTTTTTTTTTTTGGTTTTATTTTTACTTTGAGAGTTTAATTTAGTAATTATTAATATGTATTCTGTTCTGGACACTAACATGCAAGTTTCCTAAAGGCAAAGTGTTTTCCTTTATCTTCACTGCGGTATTCATCAACACACTACAGAGGTAATATGGCCCCGTGTGGAAGCCCCATACATACCTGACTGCATGAGCGACCTGTCTCTGCACTCACGGGCTGGGGCTGGCATACTACCGCTACCAACTGTTTTTCTGTCTACACATAGTTCACGTGTGGAATACTGCCCCCAACTTTGGTTTTAGTGGGAAAAATACACAAATATTTGCATTATATTGTTGCATTGTGTTTTATAACTAAATGGGTTACATTGGGAGCTAAGAAAGGGCCCTTATATTAGTCTGGTAGTTCTTATGAGGCTTCCTGGGGGAAAATTCTTAAGCTGAACCTTGACAGTGGTAGAGGAGTTCACTAGCTGGAAAAGACCACAGCTGGTGCACCTGTTCCTGCCGCAGACAGCCAGGTCTTGGTCATGAGCAATGGCAGGTTTGGCTACTGAATTTACAGAGCCTGCAAGTGCACAGGCTGAGTGCCCATGAAGCTGTTCTTGTCAAATAGGTACACATGCATATTCCCATACCCACACTGTGAGGTGGGGGCTGTGGTAACTGGAGAGCCCAGCTACATCTGAAGGGATAGCACAGTCCAGTCTCAGTGGAAAGCAGCCCCTATGCTGCCAGCATTTCTGATTCCTCAAAAGAAACTACAGATCAAATGGTTCAAGTTGAACTACAATTTTAAAATTTTAGCCTAACCAGGCGGTGGCATAGTGGATATAGAGTCGAACTGGGATACAGAGGACCCAGGTTCAAGCTCTGAGATCGCCAGCTTGAGTGCGAGCTCACCAGCTTGAGCGCGAGGTCGCTGGCTCGAGCAAGGGGTCACTCACTCTGCTGGATTCCCCTGATCAAGGCACATATGAGAAAGCAATCAATGAACAACTAAGGTGTCACAACGAAGAATTGATGCTTCTCATTTCTCTCCCTTTCTGCCTGTCTGTCCCTATCTGTCCCTGTCTCTGTATTTCTCTCTGTCTCTATTTCTCTTGTTTAAAAAATATTAACTCAATTACAAACAAATTGAAATATATTTTGCAAGTCAAAACAGCAAGGCTGCAGGACTCATCTGTCATCAGGGACACTGATTTGTCCCCTCAAGTCCAGAGAATTCTTTCAGCCTAAAGTTACTGACAAACTACAATGAATGAAGGATATTTTCTGAGAGAATCGGTTTCAGGTGTGTTGTGAAGCATTGTTAAAGTTCAGATGTAATAGTATTAGCAAAGTATTTATAATGTTCTTGAATGTTTCCCCTGCAAAATATTCAGAAATGTTCATAATACTTTTAAAAATGCTTAAAAAGAAAGGATTTAAACATTAGTCCAAAAGACCTTCAAGGGTGGGATGGCTACATAGCAGAGGTTGCCGGGTTGATCCCTGGTCAGGGCAAATACAGGAACAAGTTGATGTTTCTGTCTTTCTCTCTCTCTCTCCGTTCCTCTCTGGCTAAAATCAATAAACAAAAATTAAGGAAAAAAAATTATGCATACTTATTTTCAATATGAAAATTTCTAGGTATGTATAAATTACTAGATAATAAATTTAAATATACCAAAACCAGTTAAATGCTAGGAATAATTGTCTTAATAAAGTAACAAATATTTGACTAGTGAATTTTTAAAATTGCTTTGAGAAAGTAGTTCTTCTAGAAATCCTTTGGAACATTTTGGGGACAATTATAATCATGTAACAATGAGTGCATTTCAAACAAATGGCATTATTAGTGCATGGTTGCCAAGTTACAGAAACTTTTGAAGAACCACCCTTTTCTTAAATGTTTTTCAGTTTCAGTTACCATAACAACATAACATTGGTCCTTTATTTCTAAAGAGAAAAATTGCTGTATTTTTTTATTTTCCCTGAAGAAGCTTAAAATATGGTAGGTGAAATGTCACATTTAATAATACCAATTTGGTGCAATTAAAAAAGACAGTTGGGGAAAAATTATCTATACAGTTCCATTAATCATGTTAATTCCCCCTTTTCGTCTTTAGGTATTTCAACATGTTTGGCCAATGTTACATTATATTTGGAAGGTGTAAAATTACTTTGCTTACCAGAAACTATATTTTGGCCTTAATAATAATATGGTCTTGATAATGTGGTCTTAAATTGATATAACTATTATGTTAAGTTATAATTGGGAAAATATGTAAAAATATATAATATACATTATATATTGATATTTTTTTTTTCTTTAAATAAAGGAAATATTTAAAGAGTTGAGACCCAAATGTCTCCCCCATTCTAAGACTTTTTTCTGGACAGCATAATCACTTTAGATTTCCTACGAGGAAGAGAAGGTTATAGGTTAAATGGCTAAGATCATTCAGAACTAGTTTTAATTTTATGGAAATTCATTTAGAAAAGCTAGAATTAAATAAAAATAAATAAAAGGCTATTGAAATAAATAGAATTTTTTTTTTCTATTTATAAATCCAGACCTAAGTTCCTTCCTTAGAAGCCATCTCTCACCGTCCCTGATGAAAAGGGGAACCCTGGAGATGGGGTTGATTCTGTGTGTTCCTGATCCAATGAACTAGGTTTGAATATTACTGACACCCACATTTAAAATTTCATTAATGTAATTAATCACTTTCCTTGAAGTCAATACTACAAATAGAACTTGCCATGTATATTTTTTATGAGATAATTACTACTGCCGAATGGTGGAATACAGTAAGGTAACAGCGGCCAGTTACCTTACTGTCAGTATTCCTATCTCAGACCTGCACACTGTTCAGTGGTCCATGGAAGGGAGCCAAGCTTCCAAACTGCCATCTGGGAGCTCAAAGGACATGAACAACAAACACAGAGGAGTTAGTTTTGGCTCTTCCCATCTTCCTATCTTTGACTTAGAATATGTTCTGCTGAATGAGGAAAAGTAAGTAATCAAACATTCTTTCGTATTTCCCTCTCCTGATCCAAATTACTAAATGGGAGTTAACTATCTTGAATAATACAGTATTGATGATTTCTATATAGAAAATATTAAGTGAAAATTTCTGTTACATAAATTAATTATCTGGTTAGCTAAAGAGCTATTTTCCAGAGCATCAATTCCTCCCAAATTTTTTAACCTGTATTGTTATATACCGTATACATTTCCATGTGAATAATATGGATTTGATTTTTTATTTTAACTCTTTGTTTTGTATCTGAATAAATTAAAAACTCACTGTCACTTCTTTTCTCGTTGTTAATTTTATTGTTTTTCAAGTCTGAACTTTTAAACATTCATCTCTTGGAACAAGGTTTAATTATGTATGTTAAGATTGTTTATTACATTTGTTAGCTTTTGTTTTTATTTTTCTTCAGAACTTTCATACCTGCTGCATGTCCTCCATGAATGGTAATTTCTGTTTTCATTATTGTTGGATAATAACTTGGCTGAGTATACATTTTTGACTGATACCTCCTTTACCTCACTGGTTGGTAGTTACTGCTTTGCTATTTTTGGGCATAGACAGATGTTTTTCTTCTTTTACCCAAGCATCTCCAATCATGCATCTTTAGTTGGTTGGCTTTTTAACATCAACTAATGATAGGTTACATTTATGGAGTTTGCAAAGTAAACTTCGACTTAATTATAAAACATTATTATTCCTGTTCAAAGTCCTAGCTAGAATAATTGCAGCATTATACTTAAATACTGTATTTTTTAAATAGAGAAGAATCAAATAGAGTTTCTTGAACATATTTGTCTTTCCTCAGAGAATGTAGCAAGATAGGTCATCCAGTAGGCTGTAGGGCTCTGGCACTATAATAGGGCAGCTTTGAATCTCATCTTCTTTGAGCTATTTTGCATTCTTATGTTCTTCAACTTATAAAGGAAAAACTTGACTATGGTTAGTAATCTTTGTATGTAGCCTTTGAAAGAAAGCAGAGTGTTGATTTTGAAAGTGCCCAGACATAACAGCAGAGACTAAAAGATCTCTGAATTCAATTTCGAATTGTGCACTATGTTCACAAACAGCAACAGCAGTATGCTATGATCGACCTTCTGAGACAAGCCCAGAGCATCCACTCTCAGGAACTCTTGACTTTGTAAACTTCCTTGATACCAGACCTGGAGTCTTAGTAAGGCCTGTTCAATAGGGGTGTCACTCTAGGTTATCAAATTAATTTTAATTTACCTACACTTAGCAGGGAGGAATCTTTAGTACTACTCTCAAGCCTTAGGCCAAATGCAAAAGATGTTCAAAGAATCTATAAATTAGGAAAAATAAAAACAGGATGCCAAAATAAATAAATAAGAAAGAAAGAAAGAAAGAAAGAAAGAAAGAAAGAAAGAAAGAAAGAAAGAAAGAAAGAAAGAAAGAAAGAAAGAAAAAAAGAAAAAAAAATAACCAAATGCTCAGCTAGCTAAAGTGACAATTTGGCTCTAGGTCAACAGTAGCAACAACATAGAGAAAGCTCGGGTTTTACTGAGTAGACATAAGCAACAAGGTTTTTAAAGTAAATTAAAACATGTTAGGTCCAATAATTGCATTCCACAGTTTTAAAAGTTTAATAGTTATGCATTGCCTAGTGAATTTAACCCAATTTTTGGTTGGATTAATGTTTAAAGACCTCCAAAATTTGGCAAACCCACGTTTCCAGTCTCATTACACCAAAATGCTTTTTAAAATGTTCTGTCCAAATACCTCTATTGCCAGTAAAAGTCATGTTATATCACAGGAGCCTGCATGCCTAATACACTTTTGTCTTTATAATTTGTGCATTTTGTTTTAATAGGAAAAAATGTTTTAATAAGAAAAATCTTACTTACTTATTATTGAATTAGCCCATATTTCCAGAAACATGCCAATGTAACTCTGTAGCTCAAGTTAATTTCTAGTGCACTGTCTTTTGCTCCTGAGGATATTAGCCTTCCAGTGTAAGACGCTGGCAAGTAGAAAGAGCTAACACCTCGGGTTCTTGTCCCATCTGCCGTTCTCTAGTTAGGTGACACCGGCTGAACCTCTCATATTCTTCTTGGCACCAGTTCCCTATGTAAAAAATGAAGTCATACTACACTAGTACATTATCTTTTTCCTTTTTAGCTTGTGACATTGGTATGTGTAACAGATAAGTATGGGACTCTTTCGGTAGATGAGGCCAAGATGGTCATACAGGCAGTTGTGGGCTACAAGGTTGAAAATCACAGGACTGGGTGGTATGAGTCCCCTAATCCTTCTCTTTTGATTATGCTTTTATTGTCATTGCTTTCTCTCATTCTGATTGAAATATCTGCACTTCCTTGAAACCAGTATAGAATCCCCATATCTTCATGTTTCCCCACCACCTTGCCTTTGGGCTGAATTTGTTCTGCATATAAAGCTCTCCCATTTGTTCTTAAAATCCTGTGTACCTCTCATTGGCCTGAGTAATGTTATTATCTCCTGCAAGACTTCAGTTTTCTTTGTCAGAAGAAATCCCTCTGGGTCTGGAATGTCTCGTGACCTCCAATTCACAAACTCTGTGAAGGTCGAGTAGGGGTGGAGCTGTGGTTCTGCCCTCAACTGCAGGATGGGAAAGAAGAGGGACACTGTATGCTGGGTGGGCAGGTTGAAAGAGGAGAACGGAGGCAAGTAGCCTCATGTGAGGGAGCAGCTAAGGATTGTGATGGTCTTTTCTAGAAGGCCCTAGTTTTTAGCCTGCAAGACCAAAAAAGGATTCCCATTCTTGACCGCTCTGGTAAATTTTACTCTGCTCTGCTATGAATGAATTTTCTATTCTTCTACTTAGACCATGGTTTCATTCTAAAGAAACTTGTCGAAGCAGGACTCACATGGGTAATGTAATGTCCTGTTAGAAGGTAAATTTTACTCTGCTCTGCTATGAATGAATTTTCTGTTCTTCTACTTAGACCACGGTTTCATTCTAAAGAAACTTGTCAAAGCAGGACTCACATGGGTAATGTAATGTCCTGTTAGAAACAGGATGAGCCACACACATCCTCACTCCTATGACTACTTGACTCAGTGACCTGCAGGGTTAGCTGCATAGACTTGGAAACCCATAGGCCAAGAGTAACAGAGAGGACTCCACTGGTCAAAAAAGAGATGCAATCTTGAACATCCTTTTTTGGGGGGTAAGAATATGCACCCCTCACTGGTTCAGTAAATTTTCTCCAGTGAACTAATGGGACTACTAGGTAAATTAGCAATCTTAGTTCTAGTGTTTGTAAATTATAACATAATTGAAGTCTGATTTCTTCTAGGCTTGAGTAGACAACTTTTTACTTAAACTAAATAATTTACTTTAGGATTAAAAAAAAAGTTTGCTCAGGATACATTTCTGGTCCAGTTAATAGTCTCATCAGCTTAGTCACTAACCAGAAACCTAGTCCTTGTTGTATACCCTTCTTTTCTCTCCAACTTTAATCATTGCTTAAATTTTTGCATTTAAATAGTATTAAGTTCTTCATAGTTTCTTCATCAGCCAGAACAGAGTATTTCAACCTGAGCTTCACAACTACCTATATCATAACTACGTAGTTACTGGTTAAAAAATAAGCCAATGATTTACACATGACCCCATTATACAGGCACCCTGAATCAGCATCTCTGGGGTGTGGGACCAAGAGTCTGAGGGTCATTGCTTACTCTTCCACCCTCATCACCCTCATTCTCCTCCCTTTTCTCTCCTCCTTCCCTTTCACATCCTCAATTTTAATTTTTGAAGCCTTAGTTTCTTCTTTAGAATATCTATGATTCTCCTTTGTGTCATATTTTTGGTATACTTCTACTCATCCTTCAAACCCAGTAAAAATGTAAAGAAATACTTATTAACCCATTCCTCACATTTTTTTCTTTCTTTTTTTAGAGAGAAAGTGAGAGAGGGAATGACAGATAAGAAGGGAGAGAGATGAGAAGAATCATTTTTTTGTTGTGGCATCTTAGTTGTTCATTGATTGCCTTCTTACATATGCATTAGTCAGGGGCTCCAGCCAAGCCAGTGACCCCTTGCTCAAGCTGGCAACAATGGGCTCAAGCCAGCAACCTTAGGCTCAAGCCAGTTACCATAGTGTCATGTTTATGATCTTATGCTCAAGTCAGTGACTGAGGGGATTCGAACCTGGGTCCTCCGCATCCCAGGCCTAAACTTTATTTACTGCGCCACCACCAGGGCCCATTCCATACATTTTCATAGAAAGAAAGGGAGTTCCTCTCCACCCACCAGGAGGAGGTAGTATTACAAAGAACGTTCAATTCCTCACCATTCGGTAAGAAAGATGGAGCGGTACAGACACCAACAAGCTCACTATCCTTTATGGAGCTACAGTTCTGCACTGCATAACAACATTTCAGTCAACAACCAATGATGCATATGATTATGGTCCCAAAACTGTAATGGAGCTGAAAAGTTCCTATCACCCTTTGATGTCCTAGCCATCTTAACATCTGAGCACAGTGCATAACTCATGTGTTTAAGGAGATGCCATGTAAACAATCTAAAGCTCTGCCAATCGTATAGAGCACAGCACATATGATTATGCACAGTTTAGAACACTTGATAATGATAATAACAACTATGCTTATGTATTTACTATAATACACTTTTTATCAGTATTATTTTAAGTTAAATTTATTGTAGTGACATTGGTTAATAGGGTCATATAGGTTGCAGGTGTACATTTCTATGATACATGATCTGTACATTGCATTATGTGACTACCACTCAAACTCAAATCATTATTATTTTAAAGTATATTCTTTCTAATTATTAAAAAAGTTTTACATAAAAGAGTATGTTGAGTTATGCCAGCAGCAGCTTCATATATCTTGTGTTTACCATATCTTTTGATGGCATCATTTCTCTTGTGTTTGATTTAATCTCATGCTCTTTTATACAGTAACATGCTGTACAGGCTTGTAGACAGGGACTAATAGGCTCTACCATAAAGACTAGATATGTAATAGGTAACGTCTAATTTTGCCTAAGTACACTCTGGGGTGTTCGCACAATGATGAAATTTCCTAAGAATTCACTTCTCAGAATGTATCCCCATCATTAAATATCATTGTTTTGATATAGCTCAACCTGTCTAAAGATGTGCGGCTTCTTCCTCTCCTTCTGAATCCACAAGAAAATCACATTTGGGTTAAGACAAAGGGTGTAGATTCAAGAAGCTAAAGTAGAATTCCATCTTTCTATAGCTCAGTTCTCTGAGCTCCTTGAGGACAAAGATCCTTTATATTGCTGGGTGGGTTGGTGTCTGCTTTGCAGATCCTATATCTCAGTGGTAGTCAACCTGGTCCCTACTGCCCACTAGTGGGCATTCCAGCTTTCATGGTGGGCAGTAGCAGAGCAACCAAAGTATAAATAAAAAGATAGATTTAACTATAGTAAGTTGTTTTATAAAGATTTACTCTGCCAAACTTAGTGAAAATCCGACATAAAGTACTTGGTAAGTAATTATTATATGCTTTAACTTGCTGTAACTCTGCTTTATAATTTTTTTTATTTCTTAAATACAATACCTTAATATTCTTATTTCAAAGAATTCTATTTTTGGTAACAATAATTTGCAAGATTATTACAATGACTGATCCACATAATTTAATTTATGAGGAAATACATATTTTTAAGAGCTTTCATTACACTTTTTGTTTTCGCTTTCCAGATAATTTCTGGCATCTTTTTTTAAAAATTTTTTTTAAAATTAATTTTAATGGGGTGACATTGATAAATCAGGGTACATATGTTCAGAGAAAACATCTCTATGTTATTTTGATACTTTATAAATTTTATAAAGTAAAGTTACTTCCCTACTTTATAAATCACCATTACTGTGGAACCGGTGGGCAGTTAGAAAACTTTACTACTAACAGATACAAAAGTGGGCGGTAGGTATAAAAAGGTTGACTACCCCTGCTATATCTCTACTGGGTGGAAGCCAAGCTCAGATATTGGGGAAGTGGAGCAAGAAGTCTGAGTCTGGCCACAGCTCTAAGCTATGATCTACAATTCACTTTTAGCAAATAAATCATCAAGTTGATTTCACTCTGACTTACTCCTCACGGGTGTGTTACTTAGCAAGCATTTATAAATTTATTGGATTAATAAATGAATGATGTTGCTCATTCCATTGCTTAAGAGTAGCTAGTAGAAAACTCTCTGAGAGACAGCTTTTCTGATTTTTCAGCCTAATTTTTCTCTATTTTATAAAAATCCAATAATCACACTAACCTCACAGAATTAAATAAAAGAAATATCTTTAAATGCCTTCTGTTTCTTTCCTAAACATGGGCTCAGTAAGCAGTCCCTTCTGTAATCAAAGCTCCTTAGCTACTGAATAAACTGTCTGAACCTTTCTTTTTTTTTTTTAGCAGAATTTATTTGCTGCTGTGTTTGCTAATTTTCTTAAATGCAATGGTTTCAGTATATATTAGTAACTTTGTTATAGCTTCAAATAAATCACCCACTAGTACCATAAAACAATTCCTTTCAGTAAGATTTTGAGATTGCCAAATTATATTATGATACATACTTTACATATTATGCTATATATAACAAACAAAAGAACAAGATATGTTAGCATATTAAAATAAAGTAAGTCATTTGATAATAACATATATGTATATAACTGATTTATCCTTTAAAATAGATTATAAATAATAATATTATACAACTTTACTATATTCCTTTGTCTAAATAATAAACATTTAAACTTTTATGGTCATTTCTCCATTATGACTATACTGTGGAGTTTCCCTTAGGTCTTCTAAATTATGGCTTGAACTATAAACCATGACACCACTTCAGCATTCTGACCTAATCCAGATAACATTCCAATATCATGAATCACTTTGGCAGTGTTTTGACTGTTACTTTTTCTCAATTGCATTCCCAGCCTAAAGTGCTTTTATTTGCCCAATCCAATCTTTTCAACTTTCACTTGGCAACAATAGCTGATTGCTCATGTCAAAAAATTATGTCACAATAACAATGCGCTAAATTCTTAACCTGACTGATAGTTGCACATGAAGAGCTGTTGGAACTGAAACAACCCTGCTGTGAAATATAAGTGTTTAAAAAATTAGCTTAAAATAGGTGAAAACATCTCCATTAGTTCTCCTTTCCTTTGTCAAAAAGTAGTGCTTCTCGTTTTCTTTCAAGATGAAGTATCATTCTACAAGTGGACTAGCTGCTAGCTAATCTACATTTCTAACAACACTTAAATATGTTGAACAACTTTCAATATCACAAATAAGGTTCTTTATAAAATGAAGAAGCAAAAAATAAGTTTTTATAGACTTTTGACAAAGCATGGATGGCAGTTTCTATTCTTTCCTTTTCTTATATATTTTTTTAGATGAGAGGAGGGGAGAGAGTAAAGCAGTCTCCCGCATATGCCCCAACTGGGATCCGCCTAGCAATCCCACCAAGGGCTGATGCTCAAATACTAAGCTATTTTTAGTGCCTGAAGTTGACGTTCTCATACCAATAGAGCTATTCTCAGTGGCCAGGGCCAGGCTCCAATTGAGCCACAGACTGCAGGAGGGGAAGAGGGAGATAAAGGGGAGACAGAGCAAGGGAGAAGCAGATGGTTGCTTCTCTTATATACCCTGACTGGGATTCGAACCCTGGATGTCCATATACTGGGCCAAGCTCTAACCATGGAGCCACTGGCCAGGGCTGGTAATTTCTATAATTAGAAATAATAATTATAGGAACTTTATTTTACTACCTACATCTCTAGGCTCCATCCTGGATGTGTTATCTAATCTAATTCTGCTAACAACACTGTGAAAAAGAAAGTATTCTTAATTTACATATAAGAAAATTCTGTATAAAAAATACAATTTTCCATTTTTATACAGTCAATAAATAAAACAATTCCAGATTAAGTACTGTGCTTTAACTGCTGCTCTTTTCCTAAGCATTTTTCATATCTATCTCTATCTCTATCTCTATCTCTATCTCTATCTCTATCTATATCTATATCTATATCTATATCTATATCTATCTATCTATCTATCTATCTATCTATCTATCTATCTATCTATATCTATCTATCTATCTCTCTGTCTATCATCTATCTATCTAATTGTTTTTATTGTTTTCTAAACCATTTCAGAATTAGGACCTAGTTGTTTCCTGTTTTGACATGCAATAAAAATCCCCACATTAGGAGCAATGAAGTACTTTATCACCAAAAGAGTAAGTACTTTAAGAAAAACTGTTTTAGTTAATTTTGGATCCAATCAGTTTGCCATCAAATGCCCTCTTCTACTGCTGGATACTTCTCAGGGGTATCGCAATTTCTAGATTGTAAAATAAAATACAGCTTCGGTAATAGTAGCCTTAACATACTCAGCACCTTTTTCAAGTTGAACAGAAGAAAACCATCTCTGGCAGACACTTCAGCAGTTATTCTGGGATGTACTTCATGAAGACTTTCTATAGATCCATAAATTACACTTGGTAGGTGGCTACCAAGTGCTGCTTGGTAATCTTGGTTCCAAAGCTATACTTTTTCTAAAAAACATTTAGAGTCTCTGGAGAGTAGAAAGAGTGATATTCTAGTTCCTGACAAGTGAGAAGAACCAAGCAGGAACTCCAGTCATAGGACTAGTGCATAAGTCAGGTGCATGTGTTTCATAGATTTTTTAGATTCCACACATGAGCAACATCATAGTGATAATGATGTTGTAATATATATCTGAATCAAATTAATGTTATATATCTTAAACTTATACAATGTTATATGTCAATTATAGAAATGAAATTAATTAATTATAATTTTAAAAAGTGTTTCAGAGTAAGGATTTACATATGCAAGGCAAGAGAGATTCCATTTACTGGGTCCAGAGCCCACAGCCACAGTGGATATCATGGAACTGAGCTTTGGAGCTATAGGTTCAGGCTACGCAGATAGTTCTTGATTTGTGATCAGTTGGTTCCAGGGTTTTTGGATGAGCAGAAAGGAATTTAACAATTTTAGTTTAAAACTAAGAGTAGAAAGAGCAGGCCAGAAAGCAGACAGTTGAGTAGGAAAGCACACAAGCAAGTAGCCCAAGTGCATGTAGGTGGCAATTCTTGATACTGTGGGAACAGGTCATTGTGGTTAGAATCATGGCTTCTTTGTCCACTTTGTTTTTCCCTTCTCCAAACTTCTGAACTTTACACTTAATTTTCTTGTTACCATTTAAGGAATAAGAAAAATAATTTCTTTTTGTGTGTGACAATACAGAGAGACAGAGAGAGGGACAGATAGGGACAGAAAAACAGGAAGGGAGAGAGATACGAAGCATCAATTCTTCATTGAGGCACCTTAGTTGTTCATTGATTGATTTCTCATATGTGCCTTGTCCTGGGAGCTACAGCAGAGCGAGTAACCCCTTGCTCATGCCAGCGACCTTGGGCTCAAACTGGTGAGCCTTGCTCACACCAGATGAAGCTGTGCTCAAGTTGGTGACCTCAGGGTTTATAACCTGGGTTCTCCGTGTCCCAGTCCGATGCTCTATCCACTGTGCCACCACCTGGTCAGGCAGAATATTATTTCTTTTGATGTCTTTTTTTATACAATTTTTCTCTTTAGACTATAAAGACAAGAATGGAAAAGGTGATTAAGGTTGTATATCTCTGTGTGTGCCTGTATGTCTGTTATCTGTGTGTGCATTTATGTGTGTCTGTGTGCCTTTGTGTGTCTGTGTGAATCTGTGTGTGTGCATGCCTGTCTGTGCCTGTGTGTGCACTTGTGTGTGTCTGTGTGTCTTTGTGTGAATCTGTGTGTGTGCATGCCTGTCTGCCTGTGTGTGTCTGTGTGTCTTTGTGTGTCTGTGTGAATCTGTGTGTGTGCATGCCTGTCTGTGCCTGTGTGTGCACTTGTGTGTGTCTGTGTGTCTTTGTGTGAATCTGTGTGTGTGCATGCCTGTCTGCCTGTGTGTGTCTGTGTGTCTTTGTGTGTCTGTGTGTGGGTGCATGTTTGTCTGTGTGTATATGAGTGTGTCTTTGTGTGTCTGTGCATGCATGCTTGCCTGTGCCTGTGTGTGCACCTGTGTCTGTGTGTCTTTGTGAGTCTGTGTGTGTCTCTATGTGTTGTGTCTGTGTGTATGTGAGTGTGTCTTTGTGTGTGTGTGTGTGCATGCTGATGTGTCAAGCAGAAATGAAATGGATTTGTTATATAACCTAAAATTGGCTTTTCATGAAAAAACCTTTTTATTTTCATAAATTAAAGTGATAAGGTAAATGTCTGAAATACCTCTCCTTCATCATAGTTATCTTCATATCATCATATATAACAGTGGATATCAATCTCAGCTGCACATTAGTTACTTGGAAGGAGTTTGAAAATGACCAATGCCCAGACTACTCCTGGACCAGTTACAGGTCATGGTGGGACCCAGGCAACAGCATTTTTTAAAGCTCCCAGGTGACTCTGATATTCAGCCAATGATTACAATAATCATTATTATCATCATTATCACAATTTTCTTTGATGTTTAATTACATAAGGCATCAAGCTAGATGACACAAAAGAAACATTTCTTAAAATTGATACTGCTTTGTAGCTCTTCCTAATCTAAAGTTTTAGTATTCATTTCTTCTTATGTTCAATCATAAAAATATTCAATAAATAGACTAATGACTAGATGCTGTGCTAGATGCTAAACATACAGTGATAAAACAGAAATAGCTTCTGACTTCACGGAACTTTAGTTTAGCAGAATAGAACAAACATAGAAGATTATAAGATCTTATTAATTAACTTTATTTTCAAGATTGTGAACTAAGATGTATGTTTTATTATTTCCAAATTTTATTATTGATGCTGGATGAAACTAACCACCACCACTAACAAAAGCCTTGTGCCCAGTACATCAAATACATTTGTACTTTCTTATGAAAATCTTAGGAAGGGAAGGCATGATATACCTTTATTCATTGAAGCAACAATCATTAGTCTTGAAAAAACAATTAGTCTAGAACAGTGGTAGTCAACCTGGTTTCTACTGCCCACTAGTGGGCGTTCCAGCTTTCATGGTGGGTGGTAGCGGAGTAACTAAAGTATAAATAAAAAGATAGATTTAACTATAGTAAGTTGTTTTATAAAGATTTATTCTGCCAAACTTAGCAAAAATACAACATAAAGTATTTGGTAATTAATTATTATTATATGGTTTAACTTGCTGTAACTCTGCTTTATAAATTTTATAAAGTAAAGTTACTTTTCTACTTTATAAATCATCATTACTGTGGAACCGGTGGGTGGTTAGAAATTTTACTACTAACAGAGATACAAAAGTGGGCGGCAGGTATAAAAATGTTGACTACCCCTGGTTGAGAAAAAGGCTAGTGAAAATATAATATTTTGCTAGCTAATGGTATATATTTTTATATCCTTCACAATATTATATTAAATGGTCATTTAGAAATATACAAGCTATTTTAGATAAAAATACATTAGCCTGATCTATTAAACAGAGATGCACAGAATGTAATTAAATTAAGAAAAATGTAAGAAAAACAGAGTGAACATGAAGCTTTTTTATTATAGTGAAATTGTTCTAATAGATTTTTAAAAGAAGTTTTGATTCTGTTTCCTGGTCAAACATCATTAGCATATAATAAAGGTATCATGTGGCATTCATCTGTGTCAAAATTACTGTGGGCTTTGGGGTTCCCTCTTTGGGAATAATATATAGTTGAGCTAATTAGTCTTCTATCTTTCTTTCAACAGCAAGACCAATGAGATATTCTTATTTAGAATAGCAACATAAGAATTCTCCTTTCTCCAGTGTTCATGTTTCTTAGCAGGTAGTTTTTGAGCAGAATACTTTAAGAGAAGGTATCTTTTAATAGAGTTAATTTGTAGGTTAATTTGTAGGACTGTATATGCACCTGGTAAATTATGAATGCTAGAACATTAATAAGAAAATAATAACAAATTTCTCATTCCTTTACAGAGTATTAAAACACACACACAAAATATCCGTAACCATTTTGATGGTTATGGCTGATGCCCTTTTGACTGTTGCAATTTTAAAGATAACTTTGGTCAGCTGGAAAGCATATGTTAAAAGGGAATAGCTCAAGTGAAACAAATTCTTCTTGCTTTTGTCTCCAAGTGAATTGCAGTGTGAAAGGACACGGAATGGTACCCACTTACTGAGAGAATTGCAGTGTGAGTTAAGGTGTATCTGTCCAGGAGCCGAAAAGCTCTTTCTACTACCAGAAACATTTAAACAATTGGAAAAGCCTATTAGTTTTTTGTTTTAACAAGTGATACAAGTCATTTGGCTTTTTTAAAAAAAGTTTCTTTGTAGGATTATCCATTTTTCATGAGTTGTCCTGGTAGATTCTGTAAAAGCTGATGCTAGAAGGCAAATATTGCTACATGAAGAAATGTGTATCTGCTCAGGTGTATGAAGTGAAGTGCACCTGAAGCATATTTTTAAAGAAAAACCTTAATTTAGGAATTACAGTTATTTAATTTTTATCTTTTTAATCAAAAGTCTTACAGAATGAGAATGGTTTATTGCTTCATGTTTGCATTGCTTTTTCAAGTAAGCTGTTTTAATAAGATTTGATGACTTTTCTTTTGCCTTTTCCCCTTAGATTTAAAAATTCTATTGTATATATAGTAGAGCTATGTCGCTGCTTTCAGTTGGGTAAGAATTATTTTCATGCAAATGATGCATCAAAATATCTGTACATAATGCCAGCTTTCAGTAAAGGTTAGATTTTACAGTCATATTTTGAGAGGATATGTACAAAATAACTTCTCCATATATTCTGTTTTTACACAGTAGAACATGATTATATTACTTAGGTAGAAAACACATCTTTGGTAAATATTCCTTTTGTTTATAATAAAAAATACTGTAGTTCATGTCCTTAGGATATATATGCTATTAGTTAGATAAGCATTAAAATTTAGATTAAAATTTTTTTGAATACTTTGAATTTTGAAAATAGAAAACAGTGCAATAAAGTGCTTCTCTGTGTTTTAGGTAGGTAACGATGCCCTGGTTCTAGTGCTGTACATTTTTGATATTGATTTCCAACACCTGACAAATAAATTTAGTGTACCTCTCTTGATTATCTTTTCTTCATTTTCACTCTTCATTTTCTTATTCCACCTGGCTGTAATTTCTTTCTGCTCTTCTGTCCTTTATACTCTTTCCTCCATCTTCCCCCCAACAATGTAAACAAAAGCACAGCTGATATTGGTTAGGGTAAAGTTTATTTTTATTTTGTATTTTTCTACATGAGACGTAAATGTTCTTAGGCAACTACAGTACTGCTACTGTCTTCAATCCAGAAAAACTGAGTCTATTGACCTACTTTGGAGCAGAGTGTGTGAATCTTCGTTTATTTTGCTCCACTGGAATATTAAACTAAGAACTCTATGAATTTCTTAAGATCATAAATACATACTTCAAGTGATTGTAGTGTGATCATGTATAAAACTGAATTGCAAAATCCACTCTCAACCAGTGCTAGAAAAGTCACTGAGAACCATTGTCTTGGCCCATTTTGGAGGATCAGCATCTTGCCTTTTCTTGTGCAAGATGACATGCACTATTGGGAGGAAAATGTATAATTATTTTTCTTGACAGATATTCCTCCAAATTGTAGTAACTTAATACCATTGTATATTAAAATATGTACTCTCTTATTAGTACATATTTTATATCAACCTGTTAAGTTGAATTTTCTAAATAAAATTAAAAATATTTTAATAGAGGACATATTTTAGTCTGTTAAATTAGTTCTTTGAATTCTAAATTATGATTTCTATAATCACAGGTTGTATATTACCATATAATTTCTCAATCATTTTTTTAATAAAGCTGCCAGAACCACAAAGTAATGGGTTATTTTTGTTTTTGAGGTTTACCTTTCTTATTTTTATTGATTTTAATTTATTGTGCTTACATAGATTCAAGTGTCCCACTGAATATATCTTCCTCCCTCAACCCCTTTATTCCCCTTGATACCCCCTTTGTCCCCTCAGCTTAAAACCCTCCCCCCTTTCCTTCAGGATTTGCTGTCCTGCTCTCTAAAACGCTGTGTTACGTATATATAATTTCACTAGCCTCTTTTCCTTCTCTGATCCCATCTTCTCTTCCACTTTCCCTCTGGTCCCTTTGATCCCACCTCTGTCTCTATTCTGTTCCTCAGTTCACATTGTTCATTAAATTCTTCAAATGAGTGAGGTATCATGATATTTTTCTTTCACTGCCTGGCTTATTTTACTTAGCATAATAGTCTCCAGGTCAATCTATGTTGTTGGAAAAGATAAGATTTCCTTCTATTTCATGGTTGCATAGTATTCCATCGCATATATGTACCACAGCTTTTTAATTCACTTGTCCAGTGATGGACACTTGGGCTGTTTCCAAATCATGGCTATTGTAAACAATGCTGCAGTAAACATGGGGGTGCATTTCTTCTTCTGTATCAGTGATTTGGTATTCTTAGGATATATTCCTAAAAGTGGGATGGCTGGGTCAAAAGGCATTTCTATTTTTAATTTTTTGAGGAATCTCCATACTGTTTTCCACAGTGGTTGCCCCAGTCTGCGTTCCCAACAGCAGTGCAGGAGGGTTCCCTTTTCTCCACACCTTTGTCAGCACTTATTATGTGTTGTTTTGTTAATGAACACCATTCTGACAGGTGTGAGGTGGTATCTCATTGTGGTTTTAATTTACAATTCTGTAATAATTAGTGATGTTGAACATTTTTTCATGTGCCTATTGGCCATCTGTATGTCCTCTTTGGAGAAGTGTCTATTCATTTTTTTTGCCCAATTTTTATTGGATTGTTTACCTTCCTGGTGTTGAGTTTTACAAGCTCTTTATAAATTTTGGTTATAAACCCCTTATCGGACTTATTGTTGAATATGTTCTCCCATTGTGTAGTTTGTCTTTTTATTTTGTTCATATTGTCTTTAGCTGTGCAAAAGTTTTTTAGCGTGATATACTCCCATTTGTTCATCCTGTCCTTTATTTAATGGGCCCATGGAGATAAATCAGCAAATACATTGCTGTGAGAAATGTCAGAGAGCTTACGGCCTATGTTTTCTTCCAAGATAATTATGGTTTCACATCATACATTTAAATTTTTTATACATTTTTAGTTTATTTTTGTGTATAGTGTAAGTTGGTGGTCTGGTTTCATTTTCTTGCAAGTATCTATCCAATTTTCCCAACACCATTTGTTAAAAAGACTGTCTTTATTCCATGGTATGTTTTTACCTCCTTTGTCAAATATCAATTGTCCATAAAAGTGTGGGCTTATTTCTGGGTTCTCTGTTTTGTTCCATTGATCTGTATGTCTGTTCTTATGCCAGTAACAAGCTGTTTTGAGTACAATGCCCTTGTAGTATAACTTGATATCAGTAAGTGTGATACCACCTACTTTATTCTTCTTTTTTAAAATTGCTGAGACTATTCGTGTTCCTTTTTGGTTCCATATAAATTTTTGGAATACTTGTTCTTTATCTTTGAAGTATGCCATTGGTATTTTAATAGGAATTGCCTTGAATTTATAGATTGCTTTGGGTAATACAGACATTTTAATGATATTTATTCTTCTGATCCATGAACACGGTATATGCTTCCACTTGTTTGTGTCTTCCTTGATTTCCTTTATCAATGTTTTATAATTTTCTGAGTACAAGTCTTTAACTTCCTTGGTTAAATTTACTCCTAGGTACTTTATTTTTTTGTTGTTGTTGCAATAGTGAAGGGGATTGTTTTCTTAATTTCTCTTTCAGACAGTTCATTGTTGGTGTATAAAAAAGCCACTCATTTCTGAACATTAATTTTATATCCTGTCACCTTGCTGAATTCATTTATCAGATCCAGTAGTTTTTTGACTGAGACTTTAGGGTTTTCTATATACAGTATGATGTCATCAGCAAATAATGATAGTTTTACTTCTTCTTTTCCAATTTGGATGCCTTTTATCTCTTCTTCTTGTCTGATTACTGTGTTTACAACTTCCAGAACTATGTTAAATAAGAGTGGTGAAAGAAGGCAGCCCTGCCTTGTTCCTGATCTTAAGGGGATTGCTTTAATTTATGCCCATTGATTATGATGTTGGCTGTGGGTTTGTCATAGATGGCCTTTATCATGTTGAGGTATGTTCCCTGTATTCCCACTTTGCAGAAGATTTTGATCATAAATGGGTACTGGATTTTATCCAATGCTATTTCTATGTCTTTTGATATTATCATGTAATTTTTCTCCTCCATTTTGTTTATGTGATGAATCAAATTGATTTTATGAATATTGTACCAACCTTGGATCCTCAGAATAAATCTCACTTGATCATGATGTATGATTTTTCTTAACATATTGCTGGATTCATTTGCTAATATTTTTTTGAGAATTTTAGCAATTAAGTTCAACAGGGAAATTGGCCTATGGTTTTATTTCTTTGTAGTGTTTTTACCTGGTTTTGGAATGAGGACTATGCTCACCTTATAAAAAGAGCTTAGAAGTCTTTCCTCCTCTTGAATTTATTTTTGTATTTTTCCGAAGTTAGAACCTGGGAGGCAGTCAGACAGACTCCCGCATGCACCTGACCAGGATCCACCTGACATGCACACCAGGGGGCGATGCTCTGCCCATCTGGGGTTTTGTTCTGTTGCAGCCGAAGCCATTCCAGCACATGAGGCAGAGGCCATGGAGCCATCCTTAATACCTGGGCCATCTTTGCTACAATGGAGCCTTGGCTTTGTGAGGGGAAGAGAGAGATAGAGAGAAAGGAGAGAGGAAAGGGTGGAGAAGCAAATGGACGCTTTTCCTGTGTGCTCTTGCTGGGAATTGAACCCAGGAGTTCCATATGCTGGGCCAATGCTCTACCACTGAGACAGCTGGCCAGGGCTGCTTCTCTTGAATTTTTTGAAATAGCTTGAGAAGGATAGAAGTTAGTTTTTCTTTGAACAGTTGGTAACAATTTGTCTGTGAAGCCATCTGGTCCAGGAGTTTTGTTTGTTGGGAGTTTTTTTGTTTTGTTTTGTTTTGTTTTGTTTTGTTTTACAGAGACAGAGAGAAAGAAAGAAGGATAGATAGGGACAAACAGGAACGAAGAGTTATGAGAAACATCAATCATCAGTTTTTTGTTGTGACACCTTAGTTGTTCATTGATTGCTTTCTCATATGTGCCTTGATTGTGGGGCTACAGCAAACCAAGTAACCCCTTTCTCAAGCCAGTGACCTTGGGTCCAAGCTGGTGAGCTTTGCTCAAACCAGACAAGCCCACACTCAAGCTGGCAACCTTGGGGTCTCAAACCAAGGTCCTCTGCATCTCAGTCTGATGCTCTATCCACAGCGCCACCTCTTGGTCAGGCTGTTGGGAGTTTTTTGATAACTGTTTCAATCTCATTTGAAATAATTGGTCTTTTTTTTTGGTTTTCTGATTCTTCCAGACTGATTTTTGAAAGATTATATGTTTCGAGAAATTTGTCCATTTCACTTAGGTAGTCTAATTTTTTGGCATACAGTTTTTCATAGTCTTTTCTTATAATCTTTTGTATTTCTGCTATGTCAGTTGTTACTTCTCCACTCTCATTTCTAATTTTATTTATTTGAGTCCTCTCCCTTTTTTTCTTGGTGAGTTTGGTTAAAGGTTTATCAATCTTGTTTACCTTTTTAAAGAACCAGCTCTTGTTTTCATTGATCTTCTTATTGTTCTTTTATTTTTTTTTAGCCTCTATATCATTTATTTGCATTCCTATCATTATTATTACCTTTCTTCTACTTTCTCTGGGCTTTGTTTGTTGTTCTTTTTCTAGTTCTTTTAGACGTAGGGGTAGGTTGTTTATTTGGGCTTTTTCTTGCTTCTTAAATATGCCTGTAATGCTATGAATTTCCCTCTCAGGACTGCTTTTGCTGTGTCTCATAGATTTTGAGTTGTTGTATGCTCATTTTCATTTGCTTCAAGGAAATTTTTGATTTCTATTTTGATCCATTTTTAACCCATTTGTTATTTAATAACATGCTGTTTAGTCTCCAATTGTTTGAATGTTTTTCAGTTTTTCTGTTGCAGTTGATTTCTAGTTTCATGCTATTTGATCAGAGAAGATGCTTGATATGATTTCAATCTTCTAAATTTATTGAGACTTGTTTTGTGTTCTAGAGAATGTACCATGAGCACTTGAAAAGAATGTATATTCTGCTGCTTTAGGGTGAAAGGTTCTGAAGATATCTATTAAATCCATTTGATCTAGTTTGTCCTTTAAGGCTACTGTTTCTTTGTTAATTTTCTTTCCTGAGGATCTATCCATTGATGTTAGTGGGTTATTAAAATCCCCTACTATTATAGTATTGCTGTTGATCTCACCCTTTATATCTATCAAAATCTGCTTTATACAATTAGGTACTCCTGTATTAGGCACATAGATATTTATAATGGTTACATCTTCCTGTTGGATTGCTCCCTTTATCATTATGTAGTGACCTTCTTTATCTTTACAATAGCCTTTGTTTTAAAGTCTATTTTGTCAGGTGTAAGTATTGCCACCTCAGCTTTTTTTTCCATTTCCATTTGCATGAAATATTTTTTCCATTCCTTCACTTCCAGTCTGTGTGTCTCTTTTGGTCTGAGGTGGGTCTTTTGTAAACAGCATATGTACAGGTCCTGTTTTCTTATCCATGCAGGTACCTTATGTATTTTGATTGGAACATTTAATCATTTTACATTTAAGGTTATTATTGATATGTAGTTGTTTATTGCCATTTTGTTATTTTAATCTACATTCTTCTTTTTCTAGATTTTTTTTCCCTTTGTTCTGTTTACAGCAGGTCCCATAACATTTCTTGTAGCATTGGTTTGGTTGTAATATATTCCTTGAGGGTTGTTTTTTTTTTCTTTTTTGTTTTGTTTTGTTTTTTTAATCTGGGAAGCTTCTTATTTCTCCTTCAATTTTAAATGATAGCCTTACTGGATAAATAAGTCTTGGTTGTAGGCTTTTTTTTTTTTTTTTTTTTGCATTACTTTGAATATTTCTTGCCATTTCCTTCTGACCTCTAGTGTTTCTGTTGAGAAGTCAGATTTCATCCTTATGGAAGCTCCTCTGTAGGTAAATGACTGCTTTTCTCATCGATCTTTTAGTATTTTTTTCTTTATCCCTTAATTTTGTCATTTTAATTATGGTGTGCCTTGTTGTAAGCCTCTTTGGGTTCCTCTTTAATGGAACTCTCTGTGCATCTTGAACTTGTCTGACTTTTTCCTTCATCAATTTAGGGAAATTTTCAGCTATGATTTCTTCAAACAAGTTTTCTATTCTTTATTCATTCTCTTCTCCTTCTGGAACCCCTATGATGCGGATGTTGTTTCTCTTCATGTTGTTACAGAGCTCTCTTAGAGTTTCCTCTGACTTTTTGAGCCTCTTTTCTTTTTGCTGCTCTGCTTCCATGCTTTCATTAATTTTGTCCTCTAAATCACTGAATCAATCTTCTGCTTCATTCAGACTACTTTTAATTCCTTCTTGTGCAGTCTTCATTTCTGATATTGTATTTGTTTTTTCTGACTGGTTCTTTTTTATGATTTCAATGTCCTTTTTGATGCTTGCTATCTCTTTATGTAGGTGCTCATTATGTCCATCCATTGTTGCTCTAAGATCATTGAGCATCCTAACAGTCATTATTTTAAACTCTGCATCTGGTAATTTGTTTCCATCTCATTCAGATCTTTTTCTGGGGATTTCTCTTGTTGATTCATTTGGATTGCATTTCTCTGTTTTTCTATTTTGTCTGTGTATAGACTACTCCTTTAGTTGTATTGTTTATGTAGCCAGCTGAGTCTAGGGTTGGTATTGTGGGCCTACAGTTTCCAGTTGTGTTGTTTGTAGATTTTTTTGGATTGGCATCAACTGTTGTTTGTAATCCACTGTGGGCTACATGTCTGTTGTCACTGTTCTTTTTGCTATTTGTTTTGGTGATTTCTATGTCTTAGCTGGGTTAGATGTGAGGAGCCCTTCCTTAAGATAGCAATCTAAGAAGGATGGTTAGGTCTTAAACTGGTGCTCTCTGTATCTGGCCACTGAATGTGCCCGCTCTTGACCCCCCTGGCTGGATCCTGGTGCAGATAAATGGAAGTTACTGCCTGTGACTGGCACTTATTGACCTTTTTGGAGCTACAGGCAATCCAGATCTTGTGGCTGTCTCTGCTGGGCCCCAGAGCCTTTGTAAATATCAGTTGCACTTGGTTAGCTTTTATCTACTCTTGGTATGGGGAAAACTGTTTAAAATTCATGTTCCCCTGAGATCCGCGTTCTGCCACCTCTTATTGCTGGCTACTTGTTGGGCTCAGTATGGTAATTTAGAGATTTGGTATAGATTTGGATGTGGCTTGCCCCTTAGCCTCAGGTGTCATTCTATCCAGACTTTGTTTTTTCTATTTTATTTAATTTTTTCTTCTTTTTTAGCCCTCTAAAAAAGGGCTACTGTGGTGTGGCCACTGTGTTCCCTATGTGTGCTCTGTCTTCCTGCCTGCTGCCACCATTGCCGCCACCTTGGGCATTTGGTCTCAGGTGCTGCCCACACCATCCTGCTGCTATGTCTGCCACTGTGGGGGGGTTACATTCATGTGCTCAGGCTGCTGCTGTGGTTGCCATGGCATCCACTCCTGTGGGTGGGCTTTTGCTCCCATACTTGGGCTGCCACCATTGGCAGGCTTGTGTGCATGAACCCGCCGCCCCTGCTTGCCTGCTCTCTGGGGAGTACTCAGCATCATGGGGTGGCGACAGTGTGGCTCAGACCTCAGTACTCACTACCTGTGTCCCTGATGGGCTCCCTGTTTCTAAGCACCTCCTTGCTCTGACTGGAGCAGGTGAGCCTCTGAGGGGCAGGGTGATTTCTTCCCTTTGCTGGTGTTGCTGCTCCCAGGAAAAATGGTCACTTGAGATTTGGGGAGTGACTCAGCCCAGGGGTTAAGATGGCTGTCCCTCAAAGTGTCTCTCTCTGTGCCTCTGAGATTACACTCTCCTCTGGCAACTCCAGTCCTCTCAGCACTCCCCACTCCTGGAGCCCTGGGTAAGGGGCTGTGAATGAGGTTTTCTGAATGGTCCCTTTAGGACAGATTCTGGATCTGAGTGTTCTGTCACTCACAAACTGTACCCCAGCTCTTTTCTCAGCTAAATACTGTCTGTATGCCTGTTCTAGGCTCTGGGGCTCTAGGCTGGGACTTCGATCCTGGGTCTGAGGACTCACAACTCTCTGGGAAACCCACCCTGCAGTGAGAGTCCCTCTGGGCTGCAGCTAGCTCCTGGGAGTGGGGCAGCCCTTTCCATGTCTCCACCTTTCCTACCAGTCTCAGTGTGGTTTCTTCAGTGGTCCTTGGTTATGGGATCTTCTTAGTTTAGTCCAAAGTTGGTTTTTCAAGATGATTGTTCTTAAAATTAAGTTGTAATCCACTTTCGTTCTGGGAGATGGGAGTTGGAACATCCACCTACTCCATCTCCATCTTGCTGTCCCCCACAAAGTAATCTTATAGTTTATCTTGATAACTATTATTAGCTTTCGGTATTTTATCAAAGTCAGCCAACCTCTTCTAAAGCAAATATAAGCAGAAAATATGATAGGTCAAATCCTAGACATTTAAGCAAAGAATGGATTCTTTTTCTATCTGAACAAGGAATTAATGTCAACTAATAAGTTAAACTTCACCATTAATTAAAACATATCAGCAAAAATAATTTTACATCTTGACATACTGATAAATATAAGGTATGTGTTAAAATAGAGACAAAAATTACATTTCTTTGAAATACTCATGCAGTACTCAAAAGGTACTCTCACATCTAGCCATCGGTTATTGATACTAACTTTGCATGAGATTTCAACTAAAAACTCTCATAAAAAAACCTGAGTTCAGTTGCCAAAAAGCAGTAATACTATAAATAAAGCAGTAACTCTTGTAAATAAAGCCTGATGGGTGAATTTAGAAGAGTTTATTATTAATTATAAGGCACAGATATCATATAAAACATATTCATCATTCCAGTCTGCCTTAGCTTTCTCACTTTTGGGAACATGTTGATTCTACCTAGAATAGCCAACAAGTCACTGGCCACGTCTGTGTAACCAATTAACCAGACCTTTGGTTTCCCCTGTGTTCCTGGACCCAAATGAAATACACACCTTAGGATCTGGCATCCTGAACAACTGCCAAATATCCAGATAATGCAATCTAAAACTGTGAGAAGTAAACTTCCCCATAAGTAAACTTTTACAATGGGAAGCAAAAGACAGAAAATAACATACAAGTAAATTGTATCTTCTCCTTCCCTCACCTGGAGTGCTCTGAGGATGTTTGTTCTCATAGCCTTCCTGAGATCTTTGACATGCACAGCAGAGGCACCTACTGAAGGTCATTTGTGTGAGGCAGTGGTCATTGTGGGAATGTATGGTTTTGCCTCCTTCATTACCTCACCATTTTTTTATACCTCTCTTGTAGTCGTGAGTGCATGCAACCTCATTAATCCTTGCCTCAGGTTCTGATTTCTAGAAAATCTGCAGTGAAATACACATAAAGTTGGATAGAGAAATATACAACCAGACATTTCTAATTTGGTACTCTTGACTTCAGACTAGAAAGCATTCTTTTTTCTTGAATGAAATGTACATCTACATCGAGATTTAAATATTCAGGAAATGTATTAACTTGGTAGTTGGGCAAGTAGGTGTTCTGCTTACATGTTGGTCAACCAGAATTAGTTTCTGGTTATAGATTTTGCTGAAGAGGAGAGAGAAAGAGGTCAAATCCATGAAGACACCTGCCTGGAGTGAAGAGGGGGAAGACAGTAAGGAGTGGTAACACTATGTTAAACATGGAAAACTTGCTACAAGTTCAGCTTCAAAGATGAAGAAGAACATGAATAACCATGAAGAACAGGCTGCCTGGAAATGCGGTTTTCATGTACACTCTACGTTCAGAGTGGCAGATACCAGAAAACAGGAATGCTAACATATTTGATCTTAAAAGACAACTGGTAGAAATCTGGAAACTTAGAAATAGATTGAGAGCTGAACAAAGGCAGAGCTCAACCCAGTCCACACATGTATTTAATGAAAGATATAAGATTTGGATATACTACAGTATTTTGGGATATGTCTCAAAAATAAAGAAAGAATCTCACTATCAAGGGACTGAGCTAAAAAACAAGGTAATAAGAATATTTATAAGATTTAGAAGCAAAAAATATTTCTGAAAATTATCTAATAAATGGCCAGAAGACTATTTCAGGAAAAATATTTGGCATCTGAAAGAAAACAGAAATTGGGATTCACAGAGAAAGATGTGTACTATGACAAGATAGAAGAGTAAAAGGAAAACAATAACATGTGATAAGGAAGGTTATAAGGAAATTAAGAATTAAGATGTAATGACAGTGATGAGCAGAGATGATACTGTGAAAAATTGAATCACTCATACACAGGATAGATTCAAAAAAAAAAAAAAGAAAGAAAGAAAGAAAAAGAAAATACATACCCAAAATAATGAGACATAAATTAATAGATATGTGTGAGAATATCAACATATAGATAATTTCTATGTCTGAAGAGGAAACTAGAACATATGAAAACAATGCAGTAATTGATAAACTATCAGAACAAATCTCCAAACCATAAACTGTGATATAGATTCAAAGAGGGTCCCTGCATTTCAAACCAAGCAAATGCAGAGACACCTTAACAGATCCTAGTTAATGTTTTGATCTTTTGTGTGTGTGTGTGTGTGTGTGTGTGTGTGTGTGTGTGTGTGTGTGTGTCAGAGACAGAGAGAGGGATAGATAGGGACAGACAGACAGTAAGGGAGAGAGATAAGAAGCATCAATTCTTTGTTGTGGAACTTTAGTTTTTCATTGATTGCTCTCTTATATGTACCTTGACCAGGGAGTGGTCTACAGCACACCAAATAACCCCTTGCTCAGGCCAATGACCTTGGGCTCAAGCAGGTGAGCCACGCTAAAATCAGATGAGTGCGCACTGAAGCTGGCGAACTCAGGGTTTCGAACCTGGGTCCTCTGTGTCCCAGTCCGACACTATCCACTGTGCAACTGCCTGGTCAGGTTTAATGTTTTGATCTTTAAGAATAAACATAATTTAATCACAAGTCATGAGGAAAATAATTTAATCACACATCACTTACAAAGATACAAAACAATTTAGCCCTCAACCTCTCCTTTAAAACATCAAATTCTTAAGTGTCATGGAATGGCATCTAAGAAATTTTTAGTAGAAAAACAATCAAAGTCCAGGATTTCTGTAATTAATAACATTGCAAATTTTAGCAAAAGGAAGATAATAATAGTTTCAGATTTCAAATGAACCAAAAAATTCAAAAAATATGATGCTGGAATTATATGAAGATTCATCCCAATTGGCCAAGAGGTGAATCAAAATTAAGAGTTTAAGAATTGTGAGTACATTGTATGCCAATCATTAAGCTTGTCTCTGGGCTCCAAGCCCAGCTTTGTGCTCTGAACTTCCTTCCACACCAGTGAATGGCACCACACATGGTCCTTGCTCAGAGGTTGGGCTGCCATCTTTGCTGAGATCCTTTTTTGAACAAGTAGGGCACTTGCCGCTGTTGGGAATGCCTATCCTCAGAGGTCAGGGTTCCGGCTCTGCCTGTCGGTACTTCAGACATCTTTCTTTTACTTTTTCAGCTTCAGGTTCCTTGCTGTTTCCTGTCATTACTGACTCCTATTGCCTCAGTGTTCTTGTTTGCTTTTTTGTCCTCCGGTGTCTGTTGAATTGCTTTTTTCTGTATTACATTTTTTTAGTTAAAAGTATGATTTCCATGTTTCTGACTGGACCCTGACTAACATCGTACTTAGTATCATGGTAGAATAGGACTGGTTTGCTGTATCAATGATCTTGAATTTAGTGCTGAGTTACTTGCCAGTTTGATATGGGCATACGGTGGCATCACAATTAATCAAGTTACCTTCTATTAGTAACGGTAATAGAACGCTTGCTGAAAAAGCATTTTTAGAAACCAAGTGACTGCTCTTGTGGAAATAATGGCTATAGTATAAAGAAGTTTGAGAGCTCCATTTGGCTACACTAGAGAACTTTACAGAAACAAAATGACAACCGCGGAGTTTTAAATTCTCTGTCCCAGTCAATGTCAGACAACCAGAGAACTTCTGTGTGGCCCTAAAGGTAGCTTTATTTATAGTTACAGGATCTACCTAATTGAAAATCAGAATAAGATTTAATTAGTCATGTTGCAATTACAATGTAAAATGAGTTTAGGGTTTTTAAACTTTTTATGCATAAGTTTGGGTAATGATTGGCAGTGAATAAAACCCTGATATTTGGAATGTGGACTCAGAGGAAGTTGGGAAACCTGAAAATGCCAAGGTTTTGGGTCTCCCTTACCAACAGAAATTATCTGTCCTCCCATATTAGATCTGAGAATGCTAGCCATTTGTTGCTTGAAAACCAAGTAGTAAGTTCCTTTGGGGCACTGGGAAATTGCAAGGGAATCTTAATTTTCTCAAAATCCATTCCTACACTCCTATTGTTTCTAGATATATAACTATGATCAGACCTCAATACACTCTGGCGAATGAATACAAAGCATAACCTGGGAGAAAATAGTTTACACTTCTAAAGGATTGAAATATTGTGTGTGTGTGTGTGTGTGTGTGTGTGTGTGTGTGTGTGTGTGTGTGTGTGTATCAGGAGTAACCTTGGAAATATGCATGAGAATTAATTCTAAAAGTCCTGGACCAAGTGAAGGAAGGAATATAATGCTGAATTGAGCCAAATTTATTGACATGGGTGCATTTTCTGGCAATTCTCAATTTAAGAAGCTAAATATGGCTTCAGCAGTTTACTTATTTAGATGATGAAACTTGGGTTTAGTACTGGCCTACATTTACTGTGGTTGTGATTACTTCCGTGGCATAATGTAGAAGAAAGAATCCAAATACTTAGCGATATAGGAATGTAGGTAAATGTCCATGGCTTGTTCGCCCTCCTCCATAACATTCCCTAAGAGGGCACAGAAGGCACTTCACTCACTAGGGAAATGAGAAAGATATTGGTAGGAGGGAGGTATACTGGTGTACCTGAAATTCTCTGTCATCTCAGCGGATGCTGGACTCTCAGAGAGTAGAGCTGAGCAGCAATGCTTATCTATTAGGAAGAAGGAAGGGGCATGCACTACAGTGGGCAGCAGGTGAGAGGGAGTAAGTTGCTTTAGTCTGTAGGGATCTTTGATAGCAGCTAATCGATCAGAATGCATAAGAAAGAAATGGGTGGACATATTAGTAAAATATTTCTTTCTTTTTTAAATTTTTATTAATTTTTAATTTATTATGTTTACATGGATTCCCTCATTCCCCAACACTGTGTCCCTTTTTGTACCTCCTCTGCCCCCCTCTCCATAACTCTCTCACCCCACTGTCTCTCTAGGATTTGCTGTCCTTCTATCTATATCTCTCTGTTATGTATATATCATATATAGTTTCACTAATCACCTTACCTTCTCTGATCCCATCCCTTTTCCCCTTCCCTTTGACTGCTGTCCCACTGGTCCCTGTGACCCTGCCTCTGCCTCTATTCCATTCCTCAGTTCACTGTATTCATTAGATTCCACATATATGTGAGGTCATATAATATTTTTGTTTCTCTGCATGGCTTATTTCACTTACCATAATAATCTCCAAGTCCATCCATGCTGTCACAAAGGGTAAGATTTCCTCCTTTTTCACAGCTGCATAGTATTCCATTGTGTATATGTACCACTGCTTTTTAATCCACTTGTCAACTGATGAAACTTGGGCTGTTTCCAGATATTGGCTAATGTAAACAATGCTGCAATAAACATGGGGGTGCATATCTTCTTTTGAATCAGTGATTTGGTATTATTACGATATGTTACTAAAAGTGGGATAGCTGGGTCAAAAAGCAGTTTCCTTTTTAATTTTTTAAAGATTCCCCATACAGTTCTCCACAGTGGCTGCACCAATCTGCATTCCCACCAGCAGTGCAGGAGGATTCCCTTTTCTCCACATCCTCGCCTGTTGTTTTGTTAATGAACACCATTCCAACAGGTGCAAGGTGGTATCTCATTGTGGTTTTAATTTGCATTTCTCTGATGATTAGTGACATTGAACATTTTTTTATATGCCTATTGGCCATTTGTATGTCCTCTTTGGAGAAGTATCTATTTAGTTCTTTTGCTTATTTTTTAATTGGATTGCTTACCTTCCTGGTGTTAAGTTATACAAGTTCTTTATAAATTTTGGTTATTAACCTCTTATCAGATGTACTGTCAAATATGTTCTCCCATAGTGTAGGTTGTCTTTATATTTTGTTCATGATGTCATTTGTGGTGCTAAAGCTTTTTAGTTTGATATAGTCCTATTTGTTCATCCTGTCCTTTATTTCACTTGCCTGTGGAGATAAATCGCAAAAATATTGCTACAAGAGATATCAGAGAGTTTATTGCCTGTTTTCTTCTAAGATGTTTATGGTTTCACAACTTACATTTAAGTCTTTTATCCATTTTGAGTTTATTTTTGTAAATGATGTAAGTTGGTGGTCTAGTTTCATGTTTTTGCATGTACCTGTCCAATTTTCCCAACACCATTTATTAAAGAAACTGTTTTTACTTCATTGTATGCTTTTACCTCCTTTGTCAAATATAAATTGTCCATAAAGAAATAGGTTTATTTCTGGGTTCTCTGTTCTGTTCCATTGATCTGTATGCCTGTTCTTATGCCAGTACCAAGGTGTTCTGGGTATGATGGCTTTGTAGTATAACTAGATATTAGGAAGTTGATAACTCTCACTTTATTCTACATTTTCAAGATTGCTGAGGCTATTCATATTCATTTTTGGTTCCATATAAATTTTTGGATTATTTGTTCTGTATCTTTGAGGTATGTCTTTAGTATTTTAATAGGAATTCCATTGAATTTATAGATTGCTTTGGGGAATATAGACATTTTAATGATGTTTATTCTTCCTATCCCTGAACATGGTATATGCTTCCACTTGTTTGTATCTTCCTTGATTTATTTTATCAATGTTTTATAATTTTTTGAGTATAAGTCCTTTACCTCCTTGGTTAAATTTACTCCTAGGTACTTTTTTGTTGTTGTTGTTGCAATACAGAAGGGGATTGTATCCTTAATTTCTCTTTCAGACAGTTTATTTTTACTGTATAAAAATGCCACTGATTTCTGAATATTAATTTTATATCCTGCCACCTTGCCGAATTTGTTTATCAGATCTAGTAGTTTTTTGACTGAGACTTTAGAGTTTTCTATATACAGTATCATGCCATCAGCAAATAATGATAATTTTACTTCTTTTTCAATTTGGATGCCTTTTATTTCTTCTTGTTGTCTGATTGCTGTGTCTAGAAATTCCAGAACTATGTTAATGAAGAGTGGTGAAAGGGGGCACCCCTGCTTTGTTCCTGATCATCAGGGGATTGCTTTTAATTTTTGCCCATTAAGTATGATGTTGGCTGTGGGTCTGTCATACATGGCCTTTATCATGTTGAGGTATGTTCCCTGTATCCCCATTATGCTGAAATTTTGATCATAATGCATGCTGAATTTTTCAAATGCTTTTTCTGCATCTATTGATATTATCATGTGGGTTTTTTTCCCCTTTTGTTTATGTGATAAATCACATTGATTGATTTGCAAATATTGTGCCAGCCTTGCGTCTCCAGAATAAATCTCACTTGATCATGATGTATAATTTTTTTCAGGTATTGCTGGATCCAGATTGCTAATATTTTGTTGAGAGTTTTAGCATCTAAGATCATCAGAGTCATTGGCTTATAGTTTTCTTTTTTTGTAGTGTCTTTACCTGGTTTTGGAATGAGGAAAATGCTTACCTCATAAAAGGAGGTTGGAAGTCTTCCCTCATCTTGAATTTTTTGAAATTGCTTGAGAAGGATAGAAATTAGTTCTTCTTTGAATATTTGGTAAAATTCGCCTATGAAGTCATGTATTCCAGGACTTTTGTTTGCTGGGAGTTTTTGATAACTGTTTCAATTTCATTTGTTGTAATCGGTCTGTTTAAATTTTCTGATTCTTCCAGATTGACTTTTGGAAGATTAAATATTTCTAGGAATTTATTCATTTTGTCTAGGTTGTCCTGTTTTATGGCATACACAGTACTACAGATCTTCATAGTATTTTCTTATAATCCTTTGAATGTCTGTTGTGTCAGTTGTTACTTCTCTACTTTCATTTCTAATTTTATTTTATTTATTTATTTATTTATTTATTTTCATTTTTCTGAAGCTGGAAACCGGGAGAGACAGTCAGACAGACTCCCGCATGCGCCCGGCCGGGATCCACCCGGCACGCCCACCGTGGGGCGACGCTCTGCCCACCAGGGGGCGATGCTCTGCCCCTCCGGGGCGTCGCCATGTTGCGACCAGAGCCACTCTAGCGCCTGAGGCAGAGGCCACAGAGCCATCCCCAGCGCCCGGGCCATCTTTGCTCCAATGGAGCCCTGGCTGCGGGAGGGGAAGAGAGAGACAGAGAGGAAAGCGCGGCGGAGGGGTGGAGAAGCAAATGGGCACTTCTCCTGTGTGCCCTGGCCGGGAATTGAACCCGGGTCCTCCGCACGCTAGGCCGACGCTCTACCGCTGAGCCAACCGGCCAGGGCTAATTTTATTCATTTGAGTCTTCTCTTTTTTTCTTGATGAATCTGGTTAAAGTTTCATCCATATAGTTTACCATTTCACAAAAGCAGCTCTTGGTTTCATTGATCAGAATTCTGTATTGTTTTTCTAGCATCTATGTCATTTATTTTTGCTCTGATCTTTATTATTTCTTTCCTTCTACTTCCTCTGAGCTTTATTTGTTGTTATTTTTCTAGTTCTTTTAGATTCAGGGTTAAGTTTTTTATTTGAGCTTTTTCTTGCTTCATAAGGTATGTCTGTAATGCTATAAACTTCCCTCTCAGAACTACTCTTACTGTGTCCCATAAATTTTGAGTTGTATGTTCATTTTCATTTTTTTCAAGAAAATTTTTATATTTCTTTTTTGATCTCATTGTTAACCCATTTGTTTTTTAATAACATGCTATTTAGCCTCCAAGTGTTTGAAAGTTTTCCAGTTTTTCTATTGCAGTTGATTTCTAGTTTCATGCCATTGTGATCAGAGAAGATGCTTGATATGATTTCAATCTTCTTACATTTATTGAGACTCGTTTTGTGTCCTAACAGGTGGTCTATCCTAGAGAATGTACCATGAGCACTTTTATAGAATGTATATTCTGCTGCTTTAGGGTAAAATGTTCTGAAGATATCTATTATCCAGTGGATATAGTGTGTCATTTAAAGCCACTATTTCTTTGTTAATTTTTTTTTCTTGAGGATCTATCCAGTGATGTTAATGGGGTATTAAATCCCTTACTATTATATTATTGTTGTTGATCTCACCTTTTATGTCCATCAAAATCTGTTTTATATATTTAGGTGTTCCTATATTAGGTGCATAGATATTTATAATCATTATATCTTCCTGTTTGATTGCTCTCTTTTTCATTAAGTAGTGACCTTCTTTATCCCTTACTATATTCTTTGTTTTAAAGTCTATTTTGTCAGATGTAAGTATTGCTACCCCAGCTTTTTTTCCCATTTCTTTTGTGTGAAATGCTTTTTTCCATGCCTTCACTTTTATTCTATGTGTATCTTTTGTTCGGAGGTGGGTTTCTTGTAGACAGCATACGTACGGGTCTTTTTTTCTTATCCATGCAGCTACATTATGTCTTGATTGGAGCATTTAAATCATTTCCATTTAAGGTTATTATTATTATTATTATTATTACAGAGACAGAGAGAGAGTCAGAAAGAGGGATAGATAGGGACAGACAGGAACAAAGAGAGATGAGACATTTCAATCATCAGTTTTTCGTAGCAACACCTTTAGTTGTTCATTGATTGCTTTCTCATATGTGCTTTGATTGTGGGCCTTCAGCAGACCAATTAACCCCTTGCTCAAGCCAGTGACCTTGGGTCCAAGCTGGTGAGCTCTGCTCAAACCAGATGAGCCCACGTTCAAGCTGGCGACCTCAGGGTCTCGAACCTGGGTCCTCCACATCCCAGTCTGATGCTCTATTCACTGCGCCACCACCTGGTCAGGTCATTTAAGGTTATTATTTATATGTAGTTGTTTATTGTCACTTTATTCTTTAAATCTACATTTCTCTTTTTCTAAATTTCCCCCCTTTGTTTTGTTTACAACAGGCCTCTTAATATTTCTTGCAGTACTGGTTTGTTTGTTATAAATTCTTTTTTTTTTTTTTTGTCTGTGAAGGTTTTTATTTCTCCTTCAATTTTAAACTATAGCCTTGCGAATAAAAAGGTCTTGGTTGTAGGTTCTTGCTTTGTATCACTTTAAATATTTCTTGCCAATCTCTACTGTCCTCAAGTGTTTCTGTTGAGAATCCAGATGTCAATAATTAACTGTTTTTCTCTTGCAGCTTTTAGTATTCTTTCTTTGTCTCTTAACTTTGACATTTTAATTATGATATGTCTTGCTGCAGGCCTTCTTGGTTCCTCTTTAATGAAACTCTCTGTGCATCTTGAACTTGTCTGACTTTTTCCTTAATCAATTTAGGGAAATTTTCAGTGATAATTTTCTCAAAAAGTTTTTCTATTTTTTGTTCATTCTTTTCTCCTTCTGGATCCCCTATGATGTGGAAGTTGTTTCTCTTCATGTAGTCACAGAGCTCTCTTAGAGTTTCCTCAGATTTTTTGAGCTTCTCTGCTTCCATACTTTCATTAATTTTGTCCTCTAAATCACTGATTCAATCCTCTGCTTTATCCAGCCTGCTATTAATTCCTTCTTGTGCAGTCTTCATTTCTGATATTGTATTTGTCATTACTGACTGGTTATTTTTTATGATTTCTTTTTTTTTTTTTTTGTATTCTTCTGAAGGTGGAAACGGGGAGAGACAGCCAGACATACTCCCGCATGTGCCCGACCGGGATCCACCCAGCACGCCCACCAGGGGCGATGCTCTGCCCACCAGGGGGCAATGCTCTGCCCCTCCGGGGGGTCACTCTGTCATGACCAGAGCCACTCTAGCCCCTGGGGCAGAGGCCAAGGAGCCATCCCCAGCGCCTGGGCCATCTTTGCTCCAATGGAGCCTTGGCTGCGGGAGGGGAAGAGAGAGACAGAGAGGAAGGAGGGGGGTGGAGAAGCAAATGGGCGCTTCTCCTATGTGCCCTGGCCGGGAATCGAACCCAGGTCCCCCACATGCCAGGCCGACGCTCTACCGCTGAGCCAACTGGCCAGGGCCTATTTTTTATGATTTCAATGTCCTTTTTGATGCTAGCTATCTCTTTATTTTGATGCTCTTTATGTTCATCCATTGTTGCTCTAAGATCCTTGAGCATATTAAAAATCATTGTTTTAATCTGCATCTGGTATTTTTTTTTAATTCCATCTCATTCAGTTCTTTTTCTGAGTAATTCTCTTGTTGATTCATTTGGGTTCTGTTTCTCTGTCTGCCCATTTTGTCATTGTATTGGGTAGCACTGTGTGACTTTGAAATTTTAAGTGGTCTTTATGAAGAATATGGGCTCCATGGTACTGTCCTTCAGATTACTTGTTTTCCTTGTTTTAAAAATGCTTCTTGAGCATACTGTTTTTCTTCCTGTTGTATGTGAGTATTAAATGCAGTCGGTCTTTTTGTGAGTATGGTTATTCCTTTAGGGTGGCTGGCTCCAATGGTCAACCTTGATTATGTGTATTACATACTGTGTAATGTCTGTCCTATTGCACATATTTATTCTTCACAGTGTCTGGTGCCTGCTAGACTCCACTTTTGGGTATGCTGCTTGTGTAGGTAGTTGAGCCTAGGAATGGTGCCTTCTGCCACCCACTACTAGTAGTGTTGGTTCTAGTTCTTCTTGGGTTGGCATCAGTTATTGTTTGTAACCTGCTGTGGGCTACCAGTCTGCAGCTACTGCACTTTTTGCTGTTTGTTTCTGCATTTTCTTTGTTTGCATACTGTGAGAGGAGCCAGACTTTGTATAAGGATCAGTTTCCTCCTGCTTAAAGATGACAAAATTTGTCATCTCTTTTCAGCTTACGTAAGTAGAGCTTAAGATTTGTTTCTACTTTTCAGCTTTTCTTTCTCCTCTTTCAGCTGCCTGGACTTCCCACAGAGTCTTCTGTAGTAAGACTGTAGTGTGTGCTCACACTGGCCTCACCCAACCAAACCCTCTACAAGTTGCTCTCTTGATGGGTTAGGGCAGCTGAGGTTGTGAATACAACATTTGTGGGACCCCCTACTTCAGGATTCTCTTGGTCAGTAGCTCAGTACAGGGAATGTGGCCCCTACTCCAGAACTTAATTCCTGAACCACTGCTGGATACTTATATTTTATTTCTCCCCAACAAGGTGAGTGGCAGGTTCAGACCAAGTGTGGCCTACAGTCCCCTCTGCAGAAGTTCTTTCAAGTTTGAGACCCCAGTCTCAGAGAAGAAGACTGAGAGAGTCCTCTCCTGGGTCTGACTCTGCCTCTCCCGAATGTGGCTAAGCCCCTTGACCAGATCCAACAGTAGACTCAGAGGGACCCACACTTTAAATGTCCATGCTCCAAGCCTCTCTCCCTTCCACCTGTTGAATCTAGCCTAGCAGGACAGAATATCCAGTGCTCAGGCTGGCTGACTATGAAGTTCCACCCTATCCAATGCACATGAGTCGCTGTGCCGGTGCTGATCACAGAGAGTGGAACTCGCCTTAGTGGGGCCTGGTGTGAGGAGCTTTTTTTTTAGATACTACTCTAGCAAGGGTTGTTAGGTCCTGAACCAATGCTTTCTGCAGCTGACTCCTGGTTGTACCAGCCCTGGGCCTCGTAATCAGCAATGTAGTGCAGACCAATGGGACACACTGCCCATGGTTGGCCCTCAGCAACCTTCTTGGAGCTACAAGCAATTCAGAGTTTTGGCTGCCTTTGGTAGGCCCAGGTGTACGTGGAAATACCAGCTGAATACCGAGGCTGGATTTTACCCACTCTGGTCCTGAGGGAAAGTCCACTCAAATGGCAAAGTTTCCCTGTCTGCTGGCTGCTTGTTGCACTCAGTGCTAGAAAAACCTATGCTAGAGTCTAGAGCCTGCAGCAATTTAGCAATTGATAAGGGTAGTGGGTGTGGCTCCACCCCTTGGCCCCAATTGTCAGTCTGTCCAGACTTTTTTCACAGACCTCAGTAGGGTGTGGCCCCAGGAGTCCAGTTCATGTAGCCTCTGAGACCCAGAGGTGTGGACTGCCTTGACTAAAGAACAGGCAGGTCTCCTGTTAAGTCCACATTATAAGATCATGAATCTTCCCCAAGTTTGCACCACATTCCACCAGGACAAGGGGACTATTTCACTGTCAAGGGACTTTGAACAAAATCTCCTGCCATTTTACAGACTCAAGGAGCTTGGAAGGCAGGGAGGTAAAGGAAAATGGCTAACAGTAGCCAACTACTGAGTCAAAGTGAAGAAAAGTGACTCACACTCCATCCTCCACCCCCAGTTCTCCAATAACACGGTCTCTTAGTGATGAGTCCTGGACCAGGAATACAGATGTACATATAAGCATGGCTGGATCTGGGGAGGGCAGCAACTCCTTCCACAAAACTATAATGTGCTGACCATAAATGATGTCTGGTATGAAAATGACGTCTTTTTCCATGTGGTCTGCCAGCCAGAAGGTTAGGCATTGCCTATGGTTGGACCTAAAAGATCACACATAAAATTTTGGCCTGGAGCTCAACTTCTCAGAGAGTGATATTGGTTTTCCCAGTAGAGATGAGCTAGACACCTTGTTGCAGGCTGATGACATTGTAAACCTTCCATCTTGACCGGCGCTGAGAACTGTCCTCACTACAATGCACACTTATTTGGGATATGGATATTTCCCCCTTGCCCACAAAGCTTCTACAACCACCATTTAACTATGAACTTATGAATGCCTTACTCATCACCATGGCACAAGCAGCATTGCTCCTGGCCAAAGAGCTCATTTATAACAAAATACATGAGAATGACTCATGTATATGGAACTCACTAGAATTACCATGAGCCCTACAACCCAAAAGCAGTATAATAGAATGATTTCTTAAAATCAAGTCACTACACTACCGGGATAATAGAAACCTGATGTTGGGACATCTACCTTACAGGATGCAGTATACATTCAGAAACAAAGACCAACACCACTTTTTTTCTCAAAGCTATGCTATGGGAATCTAAGGAATTCAGGGATGGAAATGGAAGTGGAGCCTCTCATTATTAAACTTAAAGCACTTGCAGAATTTTTTCTTTTTTCTCAAATTTTGGGCTATGCTGGTTAGGGATTTTAGTTTCAAATGAAAGAATGTTTTTGACCAAAGGACACAGCAATGTAATTGATTGGGGGTAGCAAACAGTAATAAATATTAGTAGCACAGAAAGGTTGAAATAATATTATAAGTCTGGGTTTAAAACAAAATGTAATAGAGTAATTATACTTTAATGAAAATTAATGTTATTAAAATATGTAATACATAAAATCAGTACCAGAAATACTAGCCATAACATCATATTTAAGTAATATATATGTGTGGGGAATTATAGAAAGGAAGTACAATTTTCCTAATTAAAGAAAATGAACATTTTTTATGATGACAGTTAATAAGTTTTAAAACACATTTGAGAACTTTGATATCTTATAGAAGTAATAAAATTAGGACAAATTTTCTAAGGCATTGAAGAAAAAATTTAAAAATTAAAATTAAAATGCTCATAAAAGGAGAGAAATGATAAGAAATAAGTAGCTTTAAAAATTGAGAATATTGGCCCTGGCCAGTTGGCTCAGCGGTAGAGCATTGGCCTGGCGTGCAGGGGACCCGGGTTCGATTCCTGGCCAGGGCACATAGGAGAATGCGCCCATTTGCTTCTCCACCCCCCCCCCCTCCTTCCTCTCTGTCTCTCTCTTCCCCTCCCTCAGCCAAGGCTCCATTGGAGCAAGGATGGCCCGGGCGCTGGGGATGGCTCCTTGGCCTCTGCCCCAGGCGCTAGAGTGGCTCTGGTCGAGGCAGAGCGACACCCCGGAGGGGCAGAGCATCGCCCCCTGGTGGGCAGAGCCTCGCCCCAGGTGGGCGTGCCGGGTGGATCCCGGTCGGGTGCATGCGGGAGTCTGTCTGCCTGTCTCTCCCTGTTTTCAGCTTCAGAAAGAAAAAAGAAAAAAAAAATTGAGAATATAAAAGTCATAATACATGAGTATTACCAAAGAAATAAGACTTGATTTATCAACTCAATTCTAAGGTTTACTTTTAAAATATTAAATTTAATTATATGTTGTTCTTGAATGAGACATTCTAAAACATACAAAATTCCAAGGTATCATAATAGCCAAATTATATTAGGCAAGCATAATCAAAACCAGAACATGTGTTGATATTACAGTAAAAGTATAATATATTACATGAGACAAAGGTTTACTTTATTTTCTAAATTGTATTATTCAAAATTAAGGTATGAATATCATGAACCATTTTACATCAAAGAAAATATATATATTTCTCTTTTTTTAAGAGCCAAGTAAATGTTCCACTGTGTGAATGTTCCACAACTTTTTTATCCACTCATCTACTGATGAGCACTTGTACTGTTTCCTGATCTTGGCTATTATAAATAACACTGAAATGAACATAAGTATGCATACAAGTTTAGGGAAAAGTTGGTTTACAGTTGTTCATGTGGAAAAAAATACAAAAATAAATTCTGTTTCATGTATTCACAACTGTAAACCAACTTTTGTCTCACACTGTATATTCTCTCAAATTAGTGTTTTGGGATTCTTTGGATATATCTCCAGAAGTGGAATCACTGGGTCAAAAGGCAGTTCCATTTTCAATTTTTTTAGGAATGTCCATACTGTTTTCCACAGTGGCTGCACCAGTCTGCATTCCCATCATCAGTGCAGGAGGGTTCCCCTCTTTTCCACATCCTTGACAGCACTTGTTGTTTGTTGGTTTACTATTAAAGCCATTCTGACAGCTGTGAGGTGATATCACATTATGGTTTTAATTTGCATTTCTCTAATGATTGGTGATGTTGAGCATTTTTTCATATGTTTATTGCTCTCTGTATGGCCTCTTTGGAGAAGTGTCTATTTAGGTCCTTTGCTCATTTTTGATTGGGCTGTCCTCCTGGTGTTGAATTGTATAAGTTCGTTATAAAGTTTGGAAATGAACCTCTTATCAGATGTATAATTTTAGCTGCCTCAAGCTTGGATGTCTGTCTCCTTTGTTTAGGAGGACCACCAAATTCACTCTGCTTTTCCCAACTCTGTGAAACTGTGTGAAACTGGAGAATTTTCCCGAGGAAGAAAACTACAACAAAAATAATTCACCTGGAGAATTTCTTTTCTTGCAGATATTGTACTCTTGTGCTGCCTACTGTCTCTGATTAAAAGAGCTGCCTCATGTGTTTTGCTCAGTTTCATAGTTTTATTTTGGTTTGACTTTCATTTTGTGTGTGTGACAAAGCGAGTTCAATACCAGTTCCAAATAATTTCCACTAGTAAGTGTAATTTTTATTTTCTTCTTTTTCTTGCTTACTGGCATTTTCTTATTACATACACACACACACACACACACACATAGTATTTGTAACTATATGTTTTAAATTACTTCAAAAGAATGTTACTGAACTCAGAAAAAAGAAATGAACATCTTATTATGTTTCATAGAAATTAGAGAACACATTTTCTGAGATAACATCATAGTCGCATTAAGATGTGTTTTTATATTTAAACTTTGAATTTTGCTAAACTATATTAGATAGTTAAAAAGAAAAAAGATTTGGAAAGGAGTAAAGAACAATAAACCTCAATGTTTAACCAATAGTTAATTTATATAACTTGAATTTTTCTTACTCCTTAACTTCTAAGGTTATGAATTTTAAGAATTCATAAATAATGTTAAATGTACTCTGAAATACTAATAAGGCTAATGATTTCTGAGTTGATATACATTATTTATTAAGTACACACCATCTGTCATTGTGCAAAATACACACACACAGATATAATTTATTTGCATTATTTTACTTAATTCTCATTTCAATTGTCAAATATGGGAAAAATTATACCCATTTTATTTTCATGAGGAATCCAACTTAAAGTAGTTAAGGAAGCTATAAGAAATATTTTTCTTTGACAAAATAAATTCTTGAACAAATATTAAAATTGATATCTTCATGTGTACTTGCACATAAAAGGATAAAGTGGAAATTTACTTAGAATAAGACCTCCAACTCACTCTCAAGGTTAGTGGTGTTATTTAATGGATTTCAACATGCCAAATAATAGTAATAGAAGCTTCTCTATATTTACACTTAGTGAAGTACAGAAGCATTACGATTGATTCTAAGGCTTAGGTAGTAAAACTACACTTATTCTTCTACACTTTATTCTCAATTTACTTCTTAGGTGACCTGGATTATTTTATTTGTTATAAGATATGCAGTGTGTGTCTCTGCCTCAGAATGAAGAATATGTTTTGAATTCTAAACCATATTAGGAAGAAAAAACAGAAGAACCAGCTTTTTAAAACTAAATTTGTTGTCCAGACTGTATAGATAAAGCTCTCCACATGTGCAGAAGTCAACAATTGTTGGGACCATGCCAAGGTAAAAACATGAGTTCCAGAGGTAATTGTATAGAGAAACTTGAATGAATAAAACAATCTCAGTGGGAAAATTTAAATATCCAGTTCACAGATGAGGAATTATTAATTTTTTCTGACTTTTGCTGGCAGACTGTAAAAAAGATTAGAGAAAGTAATTGTAAGTGTTTTAGAACCTACATCAATTAGACACATTCTCATAACTCTGTGACATACGATTGTGGCCAGCCATGTTTTACTGGTGATGAAATTGACAACTAAAGGTTAAAAATGGTATACCTGGGGTTACACACATTGTAAGAGATGAGGCTAAGAGCTGGGTTCTGGTAGGCTGATTTCAGGCTTGACCTCAGAACCACTATACTAGCCTGCCTTGAAATTCATTTAATACAGTAATTAATGTATAAGAGGGTTTATTCATTTTAGTTATTTTTATGTATTAAACAGACAAATTTTAACACTGTTGGGGGACTCCTTTGGTTCTAAGGTTTTCAACTTTTGCTAAATGTTTTCTTAGATAATTATTTGCTCAGTTTTCCATCGTTATTACCTGCTCTTATTTCTAGCCTCATTTTTGACTACATTGTCCTACTTAGAGCCCTTTGAGAGCTTCATTGAACTGATTATTCAAAAAGCATAAAAAGGGATCCTAGTTAGTCTTGATTTGTTCCTGTTTTAAAGGTGATTTTGGTTTGAAAACTTTCAATTATGTGACGAATAGGGAACCCTCTCTTAGAACTAGAAGAAAAAAATAGTAATTTTAATTTTTTACCCTTAAAACAAGAAAGAAAGAATAAAATTATTTTTCAATTAAAGGTCTATCTTGGCCTAAGGATTTAAAATATTCAGTCTCTAAAGAATTTGGCTTCCCAAGAGTAAGTATGTCAAATTGAAGCTATAGAATTCACTTGAATTAAAGAAAATTAGAAAAATGCATAATTTTATTAAATTTATATCATTTTGTTTTGGTAGAAATGTAGTTATTTGCATTTGTATGCTTTCTTTTCACCTCAGTCACATAATCATTTCTGTTAAGGTAACTGAATATTAAATATTTTTTTCATCATGATAGCAGTTGCTCAACTAAATTAATCCAATCAAAATTCCACTGATTCATTTCAGAAACAACAGAGTCACTTGCAAATGAGAAAAACAAAACGTAGAGAAAAAACATTCTATAATAAACTAAGGTATCAGTATTGGTGTTTTTTAAAAAAGAAAACTATCTTCGATATCATAGTGCTTTTGTTTCTCTGCTTAGGTAGGAAGACTGTCAGATAAATTTTAACACTGTTAGGGGACTCCTTTCAGAGTACAGTTTCCTGTTTGCCTCATTCACCCATAGTCTATGCCCCTGTGCTGGTTGCCTCATCCTTAGGCTTTTCACATATCTTATCCATAGTTCCCAAGCTAAACCTGGCAGTCTATTAAACTGGCTTCTTCATTCTTCAAATTTTTGAGTAGTAGGGTGATAACCTAAAACAATGTTCAAACTTGGACATTTTGTCTAGGACAATTACCAAATGGAATAGGACACTGGGACAATGGGCAAAAACCAGGACTGTGCTGGGAGAACTCAATAGCTTTCATGACAGTTTTGCGTTGTTCCTATATCTCCCTCCCTCAATTTTCCAGGATCTGGTTCCTTCCATCTCAGTGCTTAGATTCACATGTTGCTTCCAACTCTCAGTTTTTTTCCATCTTTACCTTCTGGTTTAATCTATTTACACAGAGTTCCTGCCTTGATCTTTACTCTCAACTTTGGTCCAGTTACCCTTTATGCTCAGTGTCAGAATCCTGCCAGAAACTTCAGCCTAAGACCTTGACTCGTTGCCTTAAGCTCAAGGGTTCTCTGCTCTTGTACTAAAACTTTACATTAAACACCAACCCAAAAGCTAAGAACTATCCCATCTGACTGCTCCTCTGCGTGAGGCTTAGAGCACTGCATACCCTCATTTCTGCTGTTACTGTACTATATAAACCTGGATTTGGATTCATGGCCCTGACTGGTCTCTAAATGTTGGCACATGCTTTTTTTTTAATTTATTCATTTTTAGAGAGGAGAGAGAGACAGAGAGGAGAGAGAGACAGAGAGATAGAAGGGTGGAGGAGCTGGAAGCATCAACTCCCATATGTGCCTTGACCAGGCAAGCCCAGGATTTCGAACCGGCAACCTCAGCATTTCCAGGTCGACGTTTTATCCACTGTGCCACCACAGGTCAGGCTTTATGCTTCTGGTCTTTGAGACTTTTATACTTGTAGCTGCAGAGTAACATTCTTTAGATAGTTATTACCTTCATTTTTTTACCCATCACTGAGTAAGTTAATATCAAATATTCCTCTTTCTCTCATGTTCCATACACGACCTGTGTAGCCTTGAAAATACCATCATTCTGCTTATCAGAGTGACTGATTTTATTAAGGACCTTCTCTGTCTACAAGATTGTAATAGACATAATTTGGATATAGAGATTGAATATAAACTTTCTCATAGTGTTACTGAACTGAAGGGTTCATTCATGCACAGTTGAGCCTAATGCAATGTGAACAAGATTCTGTTTGCAGCAAAATAAACAAATAAATACATATATAAATATATAAAGATTTATTTAAGAAAATAGTAACAAATCCAGAGACACAGGTGAGCTAAAGGCCTAAAACCTGGCTCCCTGGTGGGTTTTATAGGGGAAAAATCATTAATCATAGGGAGTAAGGGAGTTAGAAATCATGGGGTCTACAGATTGGTCCGTACTTTGGCTGAAACATAACCGAAGTCAAGATATTATTTTTAGTTTGACCAAACTCTATCCTCTTGATTCACAAGCCTTAGGCTTTGTTTGTTAAGATAATTTGAAGTTGACTAGAATCTAATTGTCCTGAGGGCTTATTAAGGGAATAGATGTGCAGTATGTGCAAAGGTGAGAGAATCTGGTTGAAAGGAGGCAAGTGCGTCACGGTGCTATTTGACAGAACCAAGCTGGCTTTAATTAAGGAAAAAGTCATTTTAAAGAAATAGAGTTCCTGTGCTGTTACAATGGTAGGTACAATGAGTTATAAGAGATTGGAACAAGGATTCATGAGAATTATGTCACTACAGCCAAGAGATAAAGAGAACCAAAGTGAAGATAGTGAAAAAAGTTGGAAACTGATCTCACAGAGGCATTGTATCAATTACAGTAAGCAACATAAATTAATTCAAAATATAAGTGAAAAACATACTTGTCAGAAACACATCGGAGTACTGTGTAGAACAGAAGGAAGAGCTGTGGACCTGTAATACTGCAGTTCCTCATTGCCCAGGTGCTGAGTCGTGTTGGAAGCTGACAGTTCTCAGCTGACTCTTTCCCTGTGAATTAAACTTGGCTGAAGAAAGCCACCTTCTCAGGAGCATTATTTTGATTCAGGGTACTCTCTTCACCCAAGTTTAATTCCCAGCCAATGACAGATTGCTTCAGTTTGGGACACCTCTAGTTTCAGACCCATTCTAGCTCCAGGGTTTTCTGTAGGGTTGACTGGGGACTCTTGTAATGGCATTTCAGCCTGACCCTCTTTCTTCTCAATCTGCTTCATTTAATTCTCTTACAAGTAGGTGTTGACTCCAATGACAAACTTGTGGGGGGATAGCATTGATTTACAGATTTATGAAAAAACTCTGTTTTAACCTTGAGCGATAACCTGGATGTCTGACTGTGACTCCTGGCCAAGGTGAGGGCAGGGGGAATTACCATATGCTGTTAAAAGCCCAAAACTTCCCTGATAACACCTAGGGTCAGATTTTTTCTGCTGGTTTCCAATGTTTTGAACAGTTAAACAACTTCAATTGACTGCATGATGAGAGAGGCATAAACTTTTGTACCAAGAACTTCTGCTTTGAGCTCTTCCAAAAACAAGTTTCTCACCCAGATCTTTGTTTAATTCAAACACAAAGCACAGTTCTTATGTGTATAAGGACCTGTGGGAACTAGCATTTGGATGCCTTCTTTACCCCCATGTACTCTCTATTATAACATTATATCTCTTGCTTTTAAATTAAATCCTTACACGAGAATGCTCTGTGGATTCTTTGACTCTTTTAAATGCCTATACATGGGAAATCTTTTCAATTTCTCAATAAACTTACAAAATACAGATCTCAGTCTCAGAGTCTGCTTCCCAGGAAACCCTAACCTATAAAAATAGCAAAGTTTGAAAAGTGTACTTTACCCCAAAAAACCTGAAACACTAATTTGAAAGAATGAAGCCCTTGTTCATTGCAGCATTATTTACAATAGTCAAAATTTGGGAGTAACCTGCGTCCATCAATAGACAAGTGGATAAAACAGCTGTAGCGCATTTATACAATAGAATACTACTCAGCTATAAAAAAGGAGGAAATCTTACCCTTTGCAACAGCATGGACAGACCAGGAGAGCATTATGCTAAGTGAAATAAGTCAGACAAGTACCATATGTGAAATGTAATGAACAAAATGAACTAACAAACAAAAGAGAGACAGAGTTAGACAGGAGGCTGACAGATTTAGGAGTGTGGGCTAGGAGAGAGGAGTGGAGGTATTATGCAAAAAAAGGGAAAAAAGAGAAGGAAACTCATAGAAACAGACAATCATATAGTGATTGCCAGTATGGGACATTTAGGGGAATTGGAGGAGGGTATGAGGGGATAAACGGAGATGGACGAAGACTGGACTTGGGGTGATGAACACAGAATACAATGTATGGATGATTTGTTGTAGAATTGTGCATGCGCAACCTGAATAATTTTGAATACCAGTGTTACCCCAGTAAATTCAATGATAAGAAAAAGTGTAGTAATGAGATCAACTGTGGCGTATTCAACATTAGGAAAACGGTAATTACTTATATAGGGTTCTTGAACCTCCTTTCATCTGCTATGTGTTTGTTATGGGTTGAATTGTTTCTTCCCCAAATTCATAGGTTAAAATCTTAACTCCCAGAATCTTAGTATGTGGCTTTTTCTGTAAATAGGGTCAAGGCAGGTGTAATTAGTTAAGATGAGGTTGTACTTGAGTAGGGTTGACCTATAATCCAGGTAAACTGGTGTTTTTACATAAAAGAGCAATAGGACACACACAGAGAGAAATAATGGCATGTGAAGATGAAAATAGATGGAGTTATGCGGCAGAAGGCAAAAAAGACTGACAGCGAACACCACACGCTGGGAGGTGTGGAGCGGGTTTCTCCTCACAGCCCTGGGAGGATCTGACCCTCCACTGCCCTCATCATGAACTTGTAGTTTTCAGAGATCTAAGATAATCAATTCTGGTTGTTTAAGCTCCTTGGCTGAAGGTCCTTTGTTACAGCAGCCCTAGCTAACCAACACAGTCTGCATAGAATTCAAACTCCTAGGAAGGTAATTCTGATCTTTTTCAATGATCAAAGAAACAAAAAATTTGCTACACCAGATGACAGAACAACAAAAGTGTCAGAAATACCTTTGAAATTTCAGTCCTAGTGATTGAGATGATGATTTTCTGAAGCTGGAAACAGGGAGGCAGTCAGACAGACTCCCGCATGCGCCTGACCAGGATCCACCCGGCACACCCACCAGGATGCGATGCTATCTATGCCCATCCGGGGCGATGCTCTGTCACGACCAGAGCCACTCTAGCGCCTGGGGCAGAGGCCAAGGAGCCAATCCCCAGAGCCTGGGCCATCTTTGCTCCAATGGAGCCTAGGCTGCGGGAGGGGAAGAGAGAGACAGAGAGGAAGGAGAGGGGGAGGGGTGGAGAAGCAGACGGGCGCCTCTCCTGTGTGCCCTGGCCAGGGATCGAACCCGGGACTTCTGCACGCCAGGCCGATGCTCTACCACTGAGCCAACAGGCCAGGGCCGAGATGATGATTTTCTTAACTGGAATTTCGACAATGCTGGAGTTGAAACAAGTTTTATAGATAACACAGTGTTTTATATATTTGCGTTTGTAATAGTGATAAAATATCCTTAGAGATGTCCAGCAAGGGACTAGAAGTGTAGGTTTAGAGCTTGAGAAAGGAAATGAAGGTAAGGATGTACCTATGAGGATAATTTTTACAGGGGCAGCTTTTGAAGAAATTGGATTGTTCATTTTTAACTGTGGCCTGGACCAGGAGCAAGCCAACTCTAACTTAGAGGTGGTAATCTCGCAGGCTGTCACTGTTTCTGTGGGCAGTACTGACTGAGTCAAAGAGAAACAAACATTGCTGGTCAGTAGCTAAAGTTTTCAGGCCATGTAGGGAATAGAGTAATTTACCCCCAAAAGTTCAAGTGCTAAATTTTATAGTGAGATATAATGTGGACTTGAAAAACTTTAAGCCAGGGCCAAGAAATGTAATATGGAGAAAAAAGTTCAGTAGAAAAGTTATACTAAAATTAGTTGGTGTCAAGATAACTCACTGGAGAAAAATAATCTTTTCAACAGATGATGCTGGGATATCTTGGTATCTGCATGCAAAGAAATAAATATCATATATAAACTGTAACTCAAAATGAGTTGAAGACCTAGACATAAAATATAAAAACATTAAACTCTTAGAAGAAAACATGGGTATAATACAGGGGTCCCCAAACTATGGCCTGCGGGCCGCATGCGGCCCCCTGAGGCCATTTATCTGGCCCCACCGCACTTCCAGAAGGGGCACCTCTTTCATTGGTGGTCAGTGAGAGGAGCATAGTTCCCATTGAAATACTGGTCAGTTTGTTGATTTAAATTTACTTGTTCTTTATTTTAAATATTGTATTTGTTCCCTTTTTTTTTTTTTTTTTTTTTTTTTTTTACTTTAAAATAAGATATGTGCAGTGTGCATAGGGATTTGTTCATAGTTTTTTTTATAGTCCGGCCCTCCAATGGTCTGAGGGACAGTGAACTGGCCCCCTGTGTAAAAAGTTTGGGGACCCCTGGTATAATATATGACCTTAGATTAGGCAATTGTCTAGTAAATTTAATAGTAAAAACACAAGCAACAATAATAAAAATTAGTAAATAGACAAACTTAAAAAGCTTTTGTGCTTTAAACAGGACACCATCAAAAAATGAAAAGACAACCCATAGAATGATAAATAAAACTTTTTAAGTTACATACCTAATACGGAATTTGTTTCTAGAATGTATAGTAAATTATCATAGTTCCATAATTAAAAACAAATAACTAAAAATATGGGCAAAAAATCTGAATAAGTATTTTTTACAACAGAGAGATTCAAATGGCTAAGAGGCACAATAAAAAAGGTGCATGTAATTAACCATCAGGTAAGTGGCAATCAAAATATCCAGGTACAATTAATATAAATTAGAATGATTATTACTATAAAAGAAAGTATTAATAAGTGTTAGTGAGAATATATAAAAATAGAAACTCATACACTAATAGAAGGAAAGTAAAATAGTGCAGTCACATGGGAAAAGTGTCTGGCATTTCCTTAAAATGTTAAGCATGACCCAATAATTCCACCCCTATGCATATATGTGAGAGAGATAAAAGCATATATCTACATGAAAAGTTGTGCACACATGCTCATAGCAGTATAATTTATAAAAGCCAAAAGTAGAAGCAACCTAAGTGTCCATAAATTGATAAACAAAATGTGATATTCATACAATGCAATATCATTTAGCAATAAAAAGAAATAAAGTTATAGTTCTTAATACAACCTGTATGAACCTTTAAACATTACACTAAATGAAAAAGTCATTCAGAAAAAAAACACATATTGTATGATTCCATTATACAAAATGTCCAGAATAGGGATAGAAAGTACAGTAGTTGTTGCTTAAGGCTGGGGGTGGGGGTGGGGCAATGGGAATGGAAAATTATGACTATAGAGTAGGCATTTCTTTTGGGGGTAATAAAGATGTTATAAAATTGATTGTGCTGATAGTTTCACACCTCTGTGTTATACTAGAAACTGTTAAATAACATACTTTGGATGAATTATATAGTATGTGAGTTATATCTTTATAAAGCTGTTAAAAATTCTGTTTAAGGATAGAGTTGTGGTAAATGATGAAATAGAGAGCAGGCTTCTGGAATGGGGTCCAGTTTTATCTGCAAAGTAGGAACAAATAGACACCAAATGTAGAGTGTCATGTTGCAAATTGAAGAGGAAATAAAACCAAAAATCCTCTTCACCATCAAAGGTACACTTCTTGTTTTAGTCTGTTCAGGCTGCTCTAACAAAAATACCATAGACTAAGTGGTTAATAGACAATAGAAATTTATTTTTTACAGTCCTAGAGGCTGGGAAGCTGAAGATCACAGTATGGGCAAATTTAGGGTCTTGTGAGAACTTACTTGGTGTTCCTCCCTGTGTCTTCACATGCCAGGGGGAAGGGAGCTCTCTGGGATTTCTTTAATAAAGACACTAATCCTATTCATGAGGACTCCATACTTGTGACCTAATCACTTTCCAAAGGCCCCAGTTTCTAACAATATCACCTTGAGGGAAGGGGTAGGATTTCAACATATGAATTTTAGGAGGACATAAACATTCAATCCATAGCACTTGTTTTGTGGAGTCTTAATAAACATTAAAGTTAGTCTTTTAAAATAAATGTCAGCTAATCTATATTGAGTCTTCTTCATTTTTTTCTTTTCTTAATAGCATTTTAGCCAGATTTCATAGCTTTTCTGCAATATTTGGTTATTGGAACAGTCTAATTCTGGTGTTCAAGAATTAGTTCTTTAACTTTAAAGCCAAAATCTCACATCCAATGGCAAGCCATTCACCCTTTTTCTTCAGAACACTCTGGAACTTTGCAGGAGGGGGCTGTCATCTGACTTTCAGACATTTTCTCTTCTTTCTTTTTAATTTTTTAAAATTTACTTTAGTGAGGAGAGAGAAAGAGAGAGAGAGAAGAAGAAGAAGTACAAGAAGAAGAAGAAGAAGAAGAAGAAGAAGAAGAAGAAGAAGAAGAAGAAGAAGAAGAAGAAGAAGAAGAAGAAGAAAAGATAAGAAGAAGGAGGAGGAGGAGGAGGAGGAGGAGGAGGAGGAGGAGGAGGAGGAAGAGAAAGCATCAAATCCCACATGTGCCCTGACCAGGCATACCCAGGAATTTGAACTGGTGACTTCAACATTTCAGGTTGACACCTTATCTACTGCACCACCACTGGTCAGGCCCACCTGCTTTTTTTTTTTTTTTTGTATTTTTCTGAAGTTGGAAATGGGGAAACAGTCAGACAGACTCCCGCATGTGCCCAACCGGGATCCACCCAGCACGCCCACCAGGGGACGATGCTCTGCTCATCTGGGGTGTCGCTCTGTTGCAATCAGAGCCATTCTAGTGCCTGAGGTAGAGGCCACAGAGCCATCCTCAGTGCCCGGGCCAACTTTGCTCCATTGGGCTTTGGCTGCGGGAGGGGAAGCGAGAGACAGAGAGGAAGGAGAGGGGGAGGGGTGGAGAAGCAGATGGGTGCTTCTCCTGTGTGCCCTGGCCGGGAATTGAACCTGGGACTCCTGCACGCCAGGCCAATGCTCTACCACTGAGCCAACCAGCCAGGGCTTCTCTGCTTTCTTTTTAATTTTTTTAAATTTACTTTGATGAGGAGAGAGAGAGATATATATATATAGAGAGAGAAAAAGAAGAAGAAGAAGAAGAAGAAGAAGAAGAAGAAGAAGAAGAAGAAGAAAGCATCAAATCCCACATGTGCCCTGACCAGGCATGCCCAGGAAATGAACTGGTGACCTCAACATTTCAGGTTGATACCTTATCTACTTTACCACCACTGGTCAGGCCCACCTGCTTCTTTCTAACCCAAATGGAAACACGTCTGCCCTATCTCTTCTTCCACCTTTCAGTGACAGTTATCATTGGGGTGTTGATGAAGGAAATGAGGAAAGAACACATTTATCATGCATCAGAGAAATTTTTTTTAATCTTATTTTTATTAATTTTAATGCAATGACATTGATAAATCAGGGTACATATGTTCTGAGAAAACATCTCCAGATTATTTTGACCTTTGATTATGCTGCATACCCCTCACCCAAAGTCAAATTGTCTTCTGTCACCTTCTATCTGGTTTTCTTTGTGCCCCTACCCTCCCCCTAGCTCTCCCTCTCATTCCTCGCCCCCTCCCCACCCCTCCACCCCACTCTCTGTTACCATCACATTCTTGTCCATGTCTCTGAGTCTCATTTTTATGCCCCATCTATGCATGGGTTCATATAGTTCTTAGTTTTTTCTGATTTACTTATTTCACTCCGTATAATGTTATCAAGGTCCATCCATGTTATTGTAAATGATCCGATGTCATCATTTCTTATGGCTGAGTAATATTCCATTATATATATATATATATATTATATATATATTATATATATATATATATAATATATATATATAATATATACCCAAACTATTTAATCTACTCGTCCTCTGATGGACACTTGGGCTGTTTCCAGATCTTCGCTATTGTGAACAATGCTGCCATAAACATGGGGTGCATTTCTCCTTCTGGAACCGTTCTATGGTGTTCTTGGGGTATATTCCTAAAAGTGGGATGGCTGGGTCAAAAAGCAGTTCGATTTTCAATTTTTTGAGGAATCTCCATACTGCTTTCCACAGAGGCTGCACCAGTCTGCATTCCCACCAGCAGTGCAGGAGGGTTCCCTTTTCTCCACATCCTCGCCAGCACTTATTCTGTGTTATTTTGTTGATAAGCGCCATTCTGACCGGTGTGAGGTGATATCTCATTGTGGTTTTAATTTGCATTTCTCTAAATATTAGTGATGTTGAGCATTTTTTCATATGCCTATTGGCCATCTGTATGTCCTCTTTGGAGAAGTGTCTATTAATTTCTTTTGCCCATTTTTTGAATGGATTGTCTGTCTTTCTGGTATTGAGATTTACAAGTTCTTTATAAAGTTTGGTTATTAACCCCTTATCAGACGTACTGTCAAATTTCTGATACACAGAGTCTCATAAGCTTGCCTTTAGTACTCAAATGAGGACTCAATCTGCAGAGTCATTCCCTGCCTATGTGAACTGGTCTTTATTTATCCCTTTTCAGCTGTCTTTCCAAATGCTAATAATTGCCTTCTTTGCCCAAAGGATCATGACTCCCATCCACTTACTACGTTATTTTACTCAAGTCCTTGGAAAAATGTTTAATTTAGATAACCTTCACTCTACTATCAATTGTATGAGTTATACATGACTTATTAGTTGTTCCATGTTATTGATTCTGGAAACTTATTGTACAAATTATTACACACAAAATACTGTATCTGCAAAATTGAATTTTCCATTTTTTGGTTGTTTGTTCATTTATCTTAATCTGAGGGGCATAGAAACTGAAATATTAAGGGTTCAGCAAATATTGTCACCCCAACTTCCATCTTCTTTGCTCTTCCTCTTTCATTATCTTCTATTTTCTCTTGGTCTGCATTGCTTTTTTCAAAATATCAGACTCCAGCTGACACTCTATGCCAAGCCAATGAAGTAATCGGCAGCTAAAACTGTGTGTATGCCTGTGTGTGTGTGTGCTTTCTAATTAATTGCTTTCTTCTATAGATATAAACTACTTTATCTGCATGGAGGCATGTTGAACACAAAGGCACATTCAATACTAAAAAATTTACTTCTAGCTCTTCCAGACACTACCATATTCTCCAGTGACTTGGGCAGTAGTGGTGATTATATTTGTAGGCTTGTCTTCTTTGTCAAAACTGGCAGCAGCTTATTTGACACCACTAATAATGACACTGACAGTACAGAGTCCTTGGGGTGGTCCACATGTATTTTTTTAGAAAATAAATGTCACGGTACTGTAGAAACACTCATACTTTCTGGCACTTAACATCATACCTCACCATGCCCAAGTAAAAATAACTTGGGCCAACAGATCTGACCTTGATTAAGAAAAGAACACTGTGGGAAACATAGTAAGGTTACAATACATTTTAAGTTCTCCTACCTGGTTTTCTCACCCTAGCTCCACAGGGAAAGCACCTGGTCGGTGAGCTGGCCAAGCACTGAGAGCTCTCATTTCTCTGCATGCTTTAGTGGATAATTTTGGGTCCACAAAGGGTAGCTTCTCCAGATGTCAGCCAACACAGAGTTTTGGACAACTTTCAGAGCTACAGAGGAGAAGTAGGAATACACAAGTGGGAAAGGATAATTCAATGATCCTTGACTTGAGATCTTGACATCTGACTCTCACCTAACTACTAGCTCAAGAAGGCCATACACTGGAAGAAGCACATACAAAAAACTGAAAGTTACTTAACTGCATTCCATACACCTGTGGGCATAAACCACTATCTTTAACCAGTCTTGAGTTATCTGACCATTGTATACATAATTGGAAGGGGAAACTGAACCTTGTTTCTGTACTTTAGTACTATTTTTACCAAAGTAAAACAAGGAGAATGCCTACCCAGAAGGAGAGATTATACCACGGCTTAAAATACAGGCAGGGCAAAAGTAGGTATAAAGCTGTTCTTATAAAAAATCATATAATAATCAATAAATAATAATATAAGAATAAACTCTGTGTTTCACTAACTCACAACTGTAAACCTACTTTTGTCCACCCTAATAAAGAGCACTTGAAACTTGAGACCCACCTGAAAGTGTTGACTATATTTTCTAACTAACTGCCCTTCTCACTACATGTGAAAAACATACCTGCTTACATGGTGGGAAAAGATGATGGGTGGTGAGGGCATGCTTACAACCAGTCTTTTTTTCTTTTTTTTTAGGGGACAGAACAAACACAATTCTCTACTACTGCTAATTATGCAGCTGAGTTTCCTACATTTGAGGAAATTGTAGGGTCAGTACATTGGAAATTCAATAGATAAATGTTGCCCTAGGAAAACCACAATGGTGATCCTGGTATCTCCCCAGGCAGGTAAGATCAATTAAATCTTTTTTGTTTTTTTTCAGACTTGAAGCTATATCTTTTTTTCTTCTTTGGAACAGAATAAACTCTACTAACCCTACTATGTTCTAAACTTTTGGTCATCATGGCTAAATTTTCTACTATATTTCTAACTCATACATCCTTTTCCAATTTTTTTCTTTCTTTAGTGAGAGGAGAGGAGAGAGAAAGACAGACTTTTGCATGCATCCTGACCAGGATCAACCTGGAAACTCCTGTCTGGGGCCAATGTTTGAATCAACTGAGCTCTATCCTCAGTACCCAGGCCTGATGCTGGAACAAATCAAGAGAGAGAAGGGGGAGAGGGAAGGGAAGAGAAACAGATAGTCTCTACTCATGTATGCCCTGACCGGGGATAGAACCCGGGACATCTGCATGCCAGGCCAACAATCTATCCATTGATCCAACTGGCCAGGGCTCAATTTTTGTCTCTTTCAATCTCAATCTTTCATTTTTTATATATCAATATCAAATAGACTAGCTTTCCTAAATTTCATTTATCTTAACACTCATTCTTTTTTTAAAAAATTTTATTTATTTATTCATTTTTTTTAGAGAGGAGAGGGAGAGAGAGAGAGAGAGAGAGAGAGAGAGAGAGAGAGAGAGAGAGGAGAGACAGAGAGAGAGAAGGAGGGGAGGAGCTGGAAGCATCAACTCCCATATGTGCCTTGACCTGGCAAGCCCAGGGTTTTGAACCGGTGACCTCAGCATTTCCAGGTGAACACTTTATCCACTGCGCCACCACAGGTCAGGCCAACACTCCTGACCTTATTCTTAAGAATCAAACGTGGCTCTTTGTTGTCCTTCAAATCAAGTCCAGTCACTTTAGCTTGGCGCATTAACTTTCAGTGACTTCCCCCTCACCAGCACCCTTTCCACTTCAATCATCATATTTTAAAAAATTTTTATTTAGCAATTTAAATTTAAAGGGCTGACGTTGATGAATAAAAGTACATAAATTTCAGGTAAACATTTCTATAGCATTTGAACTGTTGATTTTGTTGTATATACCCATCACCTAAAGTCAAATCATTTTACATCATCATATATTTGTCCCTCATTACTCCCTTTTCCTCATGCTCTCCCCCACATCCTCCTTCCCTGGTAATCACTTCACTCTTATCTATATCTGTGAGTTTCAGTTTCATATTCCACTTATGTGTAGAATCATATAGTTCTTAGCTTTTTCTGATTTACTTATTTATTTCAGTATGATGTTCTCAAGGTCCATCCATGTTGTCATAAGTGACATTATGTCATCATTTCTTATGGCTGAGTAGTATTCCATTGTATATATGTACCAAATAATTTTAATCTAATTCTCCATTAAAGGATATTTTGTTGTTTCTATGTCTTGGCCACTGTGAATACTGCTGTAATGAACCTGAGGCTGCATGTGTTTTTTTTTAATCTTATTTTTATTAATCTTAATGCAGTGACATTGATAAATCAGGGTACATATGTTCTGAGAAAACATCTCCAGATTATTTTTACATTTGATTATGTTACATACCCCTCACCCAAAGTCAAATTGTCTTCCGTCACCTTCTATCTGGTTTTCTTTGTGCCCTTCCTCTCCCCCCATCCCCTCCCTCTCCTTCCTTACCCCTTTCCCCCCACACACACCACCCCCTGTTACCATCAAATTCTTGTCCATGTCTCTGAGTCTCATTTTTATGTCCCATCTATGTATGGGTTCATATAGTTCTTAGTTTTTTCTGATTTACTTATTTCACTCTGTATAATGTTATCAAGGTCCATCCATGTTATTGTAAATGATCCGATGTCATCATTTCTTATAGCTGAGTAGTATTCCATAGTATATATGTATAATACCAAAGCTTTTTTATCTACTCGACCTCTGACGGACACTTGGGCTGTTTCCAGATCTTCGCTATTGTGAACAATGCTGCCATAAATATGGGGTGCATTTTCCCTTCTGGAATAGTTCTATGGTGTTCTTGGGATATAGTCCTACAAGTGGGATAGCTGGGTCAAAAAGCAGTTCGATTTTCAATTTTTTGAGGAATCTCCATACTGTTTTACACAGGGGCTGCACCAGTCTGCATTCCCACCAGCAGTGCAGGAGAGTTCCCTTTTCTCCACATCCTCGCCAGCACTTATGCTGTGTTAGTTTGTTGATGAGCACCATTCTGACCGGTGTGAGGTAATATCTCATTGTGGTTTAATTTGCATTTCTCTAATGATTAGTGATGTTGAGCATTTTTGCTGATTTATCTCCACGGGCAAGTGAAATAAAAGACAAGATAACCAAATGAGACTATATCAAACTAAAAAGCTTTTGCACAGCTAAAGACAATAAGAACAGAATAAAAAGACAAACTACACAATGGGAGAACATATTTGACAGTACGTCTGATAAGGAGTTAATAACCAAAATTTATAAAGAACTTGTAAATTTCAACACCAGAAAGACAAACAATCCAATCAAAAAATGGGCAAAAGAAATGAATAGACACTTCTCCAAAGAGGACATACAGATGCCAATAGGCATATAAAATAATGCTCAACATCATGCATGTGTTTTTATGTATGAATGTTTTCAGGTTTTTTTGGTAGATATCCAGTAGAGGGATTGCTGGATCATATGGTAGTTCCATTCTTAATTTTTTGAGAAACCACCATACTTTTTTCCATAATGCCTGTACTAATTTGCATTTTTACCAGCAGTGAATGAGGGTTGCATTTTCTCCACAACCTTTCCAAAACTTGTTATAACTTGTCTTATTGATAATAGCCAATCTTAAGTATGAGGTGGTATCTCATTGTAGTTTTGATTTGCATTTCTCTAATAGCTGGTGAAGATAAACAAATAATACTACAGAACCACGATAATCAAACAGCATGGTATTGAGAGGAAAACAAGCACACAGACTTGTTTCCCCAAACTACGGCCCGTGGGCCGCATGCGGCACCCTGAGGCCATTTATCCACTGCACTTTCAGAAGGGGCACCTCTTTCATTGGTGGTCAGCAAGAGGAGCATAGTTCCCATTGAAATACTGGTCAGTTTGTTGATTTAAATTTACATGTTCTTTATTTTAAATATTGTATTTGTTCCCATTTTGTTTTTTTACTTTAAAATAAGATACATTCAGTGTGCATAGGAATTTGTTCATAGTTTTTTTTTATAGTCCAGCCCTCCAGCGGTCTGAGGGACAGTGAACTGGCCCCCTGTGTAAAAATTTTGGAGACCCCTGACATAGACCAATAAAATAGAACCTATATCCCTGAAGTAAAACTACATATATATGGACAAATAATTTTTCTTTCTTTGTATTTTTCCAAAGTTAGAAGCAGAGAGGCAGTCAGAGAGACTCTCGCATGTGCCCAACCAGGATTTACCCGGCATGCCTACCAGGGGAAGATGCTCTGCAATCTGAGGAGTTGCTCCATTGTGGCCAGAGCCATTCTAGTGCCTGAGGCAGAGACCATGGAGCCATCCTCAGCACCAGGGTCAACTTTGCTCCAATGGAACCTTGGTTGCAGAAAGGGAAGAGGAAATAGAGAGGAAGGAAAGGGGAAAGGGTGGAGAAGGAGATGGGCACTTCTGTGTGCCCTGACCGAGAATCAAACCCAGGACTTCCACATGGTGGGCCGACGCTCTACCTCTGAGCCAACTGGCCAGGGTCTATGGGCAAATAACTTTTGACAAAGGATTCAAAAACACACAATGAAGAAAAGAAAGCCTCTTCCGTAAATGGTGCTGGGAAAATTGGAAAGCCACATGCAAAAGAATGAAAGTTTGCTACAGTTTGTCCCCATGCACAAAAATTAATTGAAATGGATCAAACACCTAAATGTGAAATATGAAACAATTAATTACATAGAAGACAACATAGGTACTACAATTATAGAGAACAACTTATGAATTTGACCCCAAAGGCAAGGGAAGTAAAGGCAAATATAAATGAATGGGACTATTTCAAACTAAAAAGTTTTTGCACAGCAAAAGAAACTTACAACAAAACAGAAAGGCAGCCAACCAAATGGGAAATGATACTTACAAACAACAACTCCGATAAGAGTTTAACATCCAAAATATATAAAGAACTCACAAAGCTTTACAACAAATGAGCAAATAATCCAATTAAAAAATGGGGAGAGGGCATGACCAGGTGGTAGCGCAGTGGATAGAGCATCAGATTGGGATGCGGAGGACCCAGGTTTGAGACCAGCTTGAGTGCGGGCTCATCTGGTTTGAGCAAAAGCTCACCAGCTTTGACCCAAGGTTGCTGGCTTGAGCCAGGGGTTACTCGGTCTGCTCAAGGCCCACAGTCAAGGCACATATGAGAAAGCAATCAATGAACAACTAAGGAGTCGCAACGAAAAACTGATGATTGATGCTTCTCATCTCTCTCCGTTCCTGTCTGTCTGTCCCTATCTATCCCTCTCTCTGACTCTCTCTCTGTCTCTGTAAAAAAAATTAAAAATAAAATAAAATATTGTAAAAAAAAATGGGAAGAGGACCTGAACAGAGACATCTTCTAAGAAGACATACAAATGGCCGACAGATATATGAAAATCCAATCTTCATCTTATCCTAAAAGTTTCAAGATCTTTTCTGCTTCTTCCACCATAACACTTCTGCCTGGAATACCTCATCATCCACTTTGATCCCTCCCACAGTGCATCTCAACTGTGATTAATCAAAATTTGTTTTGATCCCAGAGATTATGATATACTCTTTATCCTTCACTCTAATAAGAATCATGGTTTTTGTTTATTTTACTAGCCAGAGATTTAAAAACTTTCATTTTCTTGATTTGTATCATGAAATCTGAAATCATTGATCTTTTTAAAATATAAAATTGTTGTATTATTGAATATGTATTTTTAAATAACACATTAAATGTGTTATTTAAAATATTTATATTCTTCCTCATTTAAAAATCATAAACATAAAGTTAAGTCCTACATTCCTCTCATGGCAACATAATCTCGAATTTCACTAATTTTATTTGTAACTATTCTTCCTTCTTTGAACTCCTATGGCACTTATAAGTGACACATGCTTATTTATTTCTTGTATGTTACTTTTAAATCTTCAATAAAATGTGTAAGCTTCTTGAGAATAGTAGACATATCATTTTTTTCATATCTCTCTATAGCCTAATGCCAAACATGTAATAAATGTTTAAATTCTGATTGTCAATGCATTCTTCTCAATAATTAGAAATTTCTACCATAAAAATGTTCCTGTCTAAATTATGGTTGCTTACCAGTATTTGTAAAAACCAGAGACACTCATAATTCATGTAGTTGTAGAAGAAAAATTATAGTCTCCCGTCTCTGAGCGAATTTTGTACACATGCAAAAATACTCAGAAAAATAACATTAGGGATAATGAACAGTATGTTTCTGAGTCAGAGCAGGTTTTCAAAGTAATCCTTTCCATATATTTAGTGGCAAGTCCCCTCAATGCCTATCAGTTTCTGAGAATGTGTGGATGGTTTACTCATTAATCTGTTGCTTATAATGTATCTCAACTTGTTTATCCTCCACTAATCTATCCCTTCACAAATTATTCCTTGTTCAGGAAAAAAGTATGTATGAGAAATACTTTCCACTCTTCTTGCCAAACCTGTTAAGAAACATTCCATGTGTCCTTCCAAAGCTAACATTTACCTTTTCTAATAGACATGATTTCCATTTAAAGTCTGATATTTTAGAAGTTTTTAATTACCACTTTAGAAGCAATATTTTGTCCACATTACATAAGTATTCACTACCATTAATTTCACTGAATTGTGTATCAAATATAATTGTGAAACAAATCCCTGAAATATGCTGTAAAAAATAAATTATTTTTACACTATCTTTGCCTGCACCTAGAGGACCCAGCATTTTACAGATGTGTGGGAAATTCTACACAAATGTAAGAGTACTAGCTTTGTTTACTAAATAAAATTTGGTAATATATTCAGAAATATTCTCCTACCCTTGCTTTTGAGGCACTCAGGGAAAAAAACAATGCCTTCTGGACTTTTATTTACTCAAATGGGGTTTGAAATATATTACTCAATAGTAGCCTTTGAAAAGAAAAAAATATATATAAATTTTGTCATTTCTCGATAATTCAAGTACACTGACTATACATTCACTTGTCCTTTAATAGAGCAACAGGTTGATCTCATATATGTGTAATAAATAAGCTTCAGAGATAAAGAATGTTGTTAAACATTTTCTTGATTTAGGCTATTGGCCTATCAACTACTCCCAAGGAAAATGAGGTGGAATATTTCCAAATATGCCCTTGTCACTTTCTTCTTTACATCTCTCTTTCCTGCCAAAATCTTGTTTTCACAGTTGTATTTTTGTTACTGATGCTCACTCTGTGTGGGTTTCTCTAGTAAGAAAACTGAGAAACACCCTGGTTGATTTACTGTGATTCTAGATTTGGGAATTTGGAGGGCCAGTGATTTGCCCTGTCTCCCCTTCCTTCCTCTCTCTCTTCTGCAGATCTGAGATTACTGGATGGAAATAGAACAGTGTTGTCTTGTGACTGGGGAGTGTAACAGATGCTCACCCCAAGGCCTTTCTCTAGCTGCAGTCCCACTATTATGGCTGAATGTCTGATTAGTCAGTGAAACAATTTGCTTTCTTTAATGAATTAATTGAATGCTTAGCTAAAATGGCAAGCCACGGTCCTGAATGGAGAGGTAAATGGTGATTTAAATAAAGATACCCTAAATTATTTACAGATAAATGTAGAGTGATGTCGTGTTCAGTATGAATCCTGGAAAATATATATAAACCTAATATCATCTGGTTCAGCCATTGCACAAATAGGTTATTACGCTTGTAATGTATTGCTCAGACATACTGTATGAGTGAAGGTTTAAATGAAATATCTTCTTAAATGTTATTGTGTTGAACTAGATTCAGATTTGAAAAAAAAATATTTTTAAAAAGCTGGTACATTGGAAATTTAAAATAAACAACAAACAACCAAACACCTTAGGTATTATTATTATTATTATTATTATTATTGCATGATAGAGACAGACAGGAACGGTGAGAGATAAGAAGCACCAACTCATTCTTGTGGCACTTTAGTTGTTCACTGATTCCTTTTCATATGTGCCTTGATGGAAGAAGTCCCATTGAGCCAGTGACCTCTTGCTCAAGCCAGCGACCTTGGACTCAGACAGAGATAATAGGGTCATGTCTACGATCCCATGTTCAAGCTGGCAACCCTGAGCTCAAGCTGGTGAGCCCAAGCTCAAGCCGGATGGGCCTGCACTCCTTGGGGTTTCTAACCTAGGTCTTCAGCATCCCAAGTAGATGCTCTGTCCACTGCACCACAACCTGGTCAGGCCAAACACCGTTAGGGGTTATGGGTTAGGTTTAAAACTCTGCCATTAACACACCCCTTTAGACTATAACAGGACAAGATATTCTCACATGCTCCAGTGTGCTTACTTCTGCAATCTTGAGCACTTAACAATGAATACAGTTAAAATTAACAACAAAGCAATAGATTTCCTAAAGGAATACTGTGGACAAATGGAAGCAAAACAAATCAACTTAAAAGTTTCGATTGAAGAAATTAACCAGGAGAGCCTCCTTTATTTCATTTGATAGTATCATCCAAAACAGAGGCCATGTGACTACAGACAGAACTACTTCTCTCCCCCTCCCCATTCTCTCCTTCTTCTTCTCCTACAACCAATGGCTTGATTGGTCTGATTGTTTTGAGCATCAGCCGGGCCCTGAGGATAGCTTGTTTGGTTCAAGTGAGCCTCACGTGCTAGCTCAGTTGATTAAGTTTGCCAGGTGGATCCTAGGCAGGGTGCATGCAGGAGTCTGTCTCACTATCCTCCTTTCACTGAAAAATAATAATAATAAAAAACTAGAAGCCCCAAATTCAGCAAAGACACACTATCTCTGCAGGTTCTTGTGGAGAATAGATTCTTTGGTTCTTCCAGCTTTTTCTGGTGGCTGTTGGCATTCTTTGACTGTGACTACATTGCTTCAAACTCTATCTACCTAGTTACATTGCCTCCTCTTCTCCTGTCCGTGTCTTCTCTTTTTTGTCTTTTGTCAGCATACTTGTCACTGGATTTAGGAGTCACCTGCAAATTACTACAAAATTTCCTCATCTCAAGAGCTGTATGTTAATTACATTTGCAAAGAATCTTTTCCAAATTAAAGTAACATTCAAAGTTTCAAGGATCAGTATGTGGATACATCTTTTGGAGGACACGGTTTAACCCACCATAGATAGGTAATATTACTATACCTATTTTACAAATGAAGAAAATGAAACACACTAACATTTATTATATTATGTGTCTCATACTAAGTGTTTTATATACACTGCACTATCTATTTAATGTTGATAAACATTCCATGAGACAGATACAATATTATTATTGGCATAATACAGATAATGAAACAAAGGATTGAGAGAATTTGGTCAATATTACACAATATATAAATGGCAAAGCCAGGGTTATATGCAGGATTGTGTGATTTCAGAACCTTCACACTTAAATACTTAGCAACCCTGTCCTCTAACTTCCACTCTTAGTAGGATCAGAAGTGGTGGGGATCACACAGTGTTGAGATAATATATTAGACTTCACATTACTACTCTGATATTCACTTGTAAGCACCTTCACATGATCTTTTGGAATTTGTTTTCTTATGCATAAAACAAGAGTATTAATTATAATTTATGTATCTCACAAGTTCCCCCTTTTTGTCCCATGGATGCTGAAATTTATTTTATCAATGTTATTAAGAAATAATTTAAGAACAATAGACTGAACCCTTTTAAATTGAACATACCGTTCAATTTAATACCTTTTGAAAGTCATATGAACCTGTGAAAGCACTCCTACAATTAAGACACAGATTTCATTACTCCAAAAAGATGGTTTGTGTCCATCTGAAATTTATCCCTTTCTTCATTTTTGGCTCCAGGCGACTACTGATCAGCTTGTGCATTTTATAAAATGCAACCATGCTCTATTTACTCTTCCATGCCTGGCTTCCTTCTCTCAGGATAAAGCTCTCAAGGCTCATCTATGTTGCTGCATGCATCAAAAATTCATGCTCTTTTATTGCTGACTAGTATTCTATGGTACGGATATAATGCATTTTGTTGATACATACATCTGTTGATGGACCTTTGGGGTATTTCCAGTTGTTGGCTATTGTGAATAAAGCAGCTAGCTATAAATATTGTTTATCAGTGTTTGTAAAGCATGTTTATACTTCTGTATGGTAAATATTTAGGAGTGGAATGTTGGGGTCCTATAACAGTTATAGGTTTAAATGTTTAATTAATAGCCAAACAGGTTTTTAAATTGATTGCAATAACTTACATTCTTACTTACCTTGTTGAACTTGGTGTTTCTAGAGAGCAGGAATACATAAGAAGACATTAAAGTAGTTCACGTAGAAGATGGTAAAGAACAGAAATGTGGTAGTTTCAAGGATAGAAAATTTGCCTTTAAGAACTGTCTTCCTTGGAGGAAAATATATACAAGACCTACTGATTTACTGTTAATTAAATATATGCAGTGAGGACTGAGTCAAGAATGACTCCTAGTTTGCCAGTAAAGCTAGTGGTCTTAATTGGAGTTTAAATTGCATCTGTATTTGGTTTTCAGAAAAGCCCATGATCATCTGTGGGGCCTATAACTCACCAGAATTCTATTTATGTGAAATATACAAGCACTTTATGGGAGTTAGAGAGTCATAAGGGAGGCATCAGACTCACAGACTTGATTCACTAACATAGACTTAGTTATGAGAAGTAGGAATACAGCTCATTTTTTGTCTCTCAGATTTATCTCTGGCCCTTTATACTTCAGACTATTTTATAAATTCTAGGAAGAAAGAAAGAAATTCTAGGAAGAAAGAAAATCACAAACTTTTTAGCATTGAGAGCCATTGCTTGGTGCCTTTTACTTTGTCTCATCTCAGTTTTGTTGCCAATTCTCCTTCCCGTTTGTATTCAATCTTAGATACTTTTGTATTCAATTTTAATTCTTCTTCTGTCTTTTACCTATATCTCCATTCATTTTTTAATGGTTGCTCTAAGGATTAAATTATGCATCATTAATTTATCACAGTCTACGTGGAATAAATATTCTACTTCTCCTGAATTATAAGAAACTTTTAATATCATAGCTCCATTTACCTTTTTCCCTTTGTATTAGTGTTATCCTATATATCTACAGATGTATAACCTCACCATATAAGGTACAATTGCTTTCAGTAATCATATAATGTTTATATTGAAAGAACAGAAATAAATACATATATATATATATATATATATATATATATATATATATATATATATATCTTTGCTGGAGCTCTGAGCTATACATATTTTTTAGGTGAGAAGAGAGGAGATGGTGAGGCAACCTCTCACATGCACCCCAACAGGGATATAACCAGCAACTCCCATCTGGGGCCAATGTTCAAGTACTGAGCTATTTTTAGTGCCTAAAGCTGACTCACTCAGACTAACTGAGTTATCCTCAGGACCCAGAGCCACTCTCAAACCATTCGAGCCATGGTTGTGGGAGAGGAAGAGAGAGAGAAGAGGAAGAGGGAGGGGAAGAGAAGCAGATGGTTGCTTCTTTTGTGTACCCATACCAGAAATTGAGCCCAAGATGTCCATACACTGGGCTGACATTCTAGCCACTGAGCCACTGACCAGCGCCCATACATTTCTTTAAAAGACTCCAAGAGACAAGTTGGAAAGTAATAACTGAAACTGAAAAAAATGAACAATATTTTAGCTGCCACCTATTGAAACAGAGACAAAGTTGAAAGTTTGACTTAAGCCAAATTAATGCCAGCTAGAATAAAATAAGCACACTTTAAAGGGATACAAGACAATCAAGTATTTTGGTAATAGAATACATACAATGTCCACAACACAATAAAAAAAAACCACTTGTGAATAGAAATAGAAATTGGACCCAAGATAAAGCAGAATTGATATTAGCAGGCAATCAACCAGAATAAATATGTTCAGGATTTAAATAAAACTATAACAAATAAACTGAAAAATAAACTGAAAATAAAATTATAAAATAAATCCAAATTAAAATTGAAATTTTAAAAATGACAAAGTATAATAACTAAGATAAAAAAATTTACTGAATTAATTCAGCAGCATCTTAGGGATGGCAGATGAAAGAATCAGTAAACTTAAAGACAGATCAATAGAAACAATACAATCTAAAGAACACAGAAAAATATTTGAAAAAATTAATAGAGTATTAGTGATGTGAGATAAAATAAAGCTAATATATATGTTATTGAAGTCTCAAAAGAATAAGATGATACAAAGAAGTAAAAAAAAACTGTTTAAAGAAATAATAACCAAAAATGTCTTGAATTTGATGAAAGATATCAACTTACAGATTCAGGAAGCTCAGCAGATTCATGCATGATAAATACCAAGAAAATCACATTGAGCACATATAACAAAATTGCTGAATTCCAAAGACAGAAAGATGAAGGAGTTGAGCAAGGAAAAAAGAAACTTATAAACACAGGCAACAGTGTGAGGATTGCAAGAGGAAAGGAGTGTGAGGGAGGTGGAAGAGGGTGTAGGGGACATAGATAGTGATGGAGGGAGACTTGACTTGGTGTGGTAAACACACAACGCAATATACAGATGATGTACTGTAAAATTGTGCACCTGAAAACTGTATAAATTTATTAACAAATGTAACTCCAATAAATTCAGTGAAAATTTAAAAAAAAAATAAAAGAAAAATTTTAAAGCACCCAGAAAAATATATAGATTATACACAATGATACAGATGATACTGGTTCTCTAATATTAAAAAAAAAATGACAGAGGCAATTAAGTTAAATGCTTAACGTAATGCTAAATTCTGGTGGCAGAGTGAGTGGATGATGTACACACCTCCTTCCATGAATATATCAAAATTACAACTAAATCATGGAACACTCAACCTGGATGATCATCTAAGACTAGCTAAACAGAAGCCCTATAACAAATGATATAAAGAAGAAACCATGGTAGGGAGGGGTTAAGATATGAAACTGCCTGGCCCCACACATGCATGTAATAGTTGAGAATCTGGAAGAATATCTCAGCTGCAGAGGTTTCCATCAGGAGTAAGTGGTCTCAGCCCCATGTCAAACTCCCCAGCACAGAACACCAGTGTTGGAATGAGAAACCCCCATAACATCTGGCATCCCTGTGAGATGCAAGGCTGCAGGACACTCAGGCATCCTCCTAAAGGGTCAGGGCAGAAACTCTTGCTCACAGACACTCACCTTGGGCTTTAAAGGAGGGAGGGTGGCACAGAAAGCATCAGAGACATGCAGGAAAAGAGACATACTGACTTTGGTGCAAAAGTTGGATGAATGGCTACCACTGTTCTTGCGTTGAATCTTTTCCACGGGTAGCCAACAGGTGCTATCTTTCCTGTGTCTAGCTCTCTCCCTCTCTCCTCACTGGCATAATCTAAATCTATATTAGCTTGGTGTACTCTGCTAGTTTAACCCTGAGGACTCCCTGGGACCACCCCTCCTTCAACTCACCCAGGACCTGAGGCTATTTTGACGGTAATCAGCCAGGGCATGAGTTGCAGTATTTCTTTAAAAACTCCAGTCAGTTTGGGGAGGAGGGATTAAGGAGAGTGCCAGAGATATGGTCTTGTTGTCTAGTTTGATATCTAGTAGTATAACATCTTCAACTTTGTTCTGCTTTCTCAAGATTGCTGAGGCTATTTGGGGCCTTTTGTGATTCCATATAAATTTTTGGAATATTTGTTCTAGTTCTGTGGAGTACTCCATGGTATTTTGATGGGAATTCCGTTGGATCTATAGATTGCTTGGATAGTGTTATTATTTTTTTATGTTAATTATTCTTATCCATGAGCACAATATATGCTTCCATTTATTTGTATGTTCTTCAATTTCTTTCTTTAGTATCTTGTAATTTTATAAGTATAGGTCTTTAATCTAGTTGGTTAAATTTACTTCTAAGTATTTTTTGGTGCAATTGTAAATGGGATTGTTTTCCATTCTGATAGTTTATTACAGGTATATAAAATTGTAGTCAATTTCTGAATATTAATTTGATAACTTGCTACTTTATTGAATTTATTTAGCATTTCTAGGAGGTTTTGGTGACATCTTTAGGGTTCTCTATGTATCTTATATTATGGCATCCGCAAAGAATAAGTTTTACTTCTTTCCTAATAATTGCATGCATTTTATTTCTTCTTGTTTGATTGTTGTGACTAAATTTTTTCCAGTACTATGTTGAATAAGTGTGGTGAAATTGGACATCCTTGTCTTGTTCCTGATCTTAGGAAAATGCTTTTACTTTATCCTTGTTGAATATGATGTTGAAAGTGAGATAATCATATACAGTCTTTATTATGTTGAAGTTTGTTTTTTTTTTTTTGTATTTTTCTGAAGTTGGAAACGGGGAGGCAGTCAGACTCCCGCATGCACCTGACCGGGATCCACCCAGCATGCCCACCAGGGGGCGATGCTCTGCCCATCTGGGGCCTCGCTCTGTTGCAACCAGAGCTATTCTAGCACCTGAGGCAGAGGCCACAGAGCCATCCTCAGCACCCGAGCCAACTTTGCTCCACTGGAGCCTTGGCTGCGGGAGGGGAAGAGAGAGACTGAGAGGAAGGAGAGGGTGAGGGGTGGAGAAGTAGATGGGTGCTTCTACTGTGTGCCCTGACTGGGAATCGAACCTGGGACTCCTGCATGCCAGGCCAATGCTGTACCACTGAGCCAACTGGCGAGGTCCAGTGCCAGGTTTTATCAAATGCTTTTTCTGCATCTATTGATATAATCATGTGGTTTTTTTATACTTCATTTTTATGTGGTATATCACTTTAATTAATTTGTAGACACTGTACCTACATTACATTCCCATGAATAAATTTCACTTGATCATGATGTATGATCTTTTTAATGTTTCGCTAAATTTGGTTTGCTAATTTATTTGAGAATTATTACATCTATGTTCATCAATGATATTGGCCTATACATTTCTTTCTTTGTAGTATCTTTATCTGATTTTGTAATTAGGAATTAACCTCATAAAATTAGCTTAAAGTTCTCTCCTATTGAAATTTTGGAATATTTGAGAAGGGTAGGTCTTATTTCCTTTTTGAATGTTCGGTAAAATTTACCTGTGGAGCTATCATGTTCATGACTTTGTCTGTTGGAAGTTTTCAGATTATTGCTTTGATTTCATTAGTTTTAATTAAACTTTCAGATATTCTGTTTCCCTTTGTTTTATTCTGAAAGAGTGCATGTTTTTAGAAGTTTATTCATTTCTTCTAGATTGTACAATTTGTTGGTATATAGTTGTTCATAATTTTTTTGTAATTTTTTGTCATTTTTTCTTTTCCTCTTTCATTTTTATTATAACTATTTGGGTAAGATCATTATTTTCTTAATGCATCTGGTTAAATGTTTATCAGTCCTTTTTATTGTTTTTTTAAGACTATTTTATTTTTCACTCTGATCTTTTATTATTTCTTTTCACCTACTCACTTTGGGTTTTGTTTATTCCCCTTTTCTAGTTTTATTTTAGGAGTAAGATTCAATTATTTATTTTTCTTTTTGTTCTTAGGGTAGGCCAACAATGCTATGAATTTTCTTCTTAGTGTTACTTTTGCTGTGTCTCATAGATTTGAGGTTTTATGTTCTCATTTTCACTTGTCTCAAGGTATCTTTTGGTTTCTTACTATTGATAGTTTTTGTTAACACAACACATTCATTGTTTCTTAGCCTTCATGTGTGTTTGTTTTTCAGATTATTTTCTTGTAACTGATTTCTAGTTTCATTCCAATCTGATCAGAAAAGACTCTTGATATGATTTCAATCTTCTTAAATTTAGTGAGACTTGTTTTGTGTCCTATCATATGCTCTGTCCTAGAAAATATTCTGTGTGCACTTGAAAAGAATGTATATTCTGCTGTTTTGGGGTGAAATGCTCTGTAGATTGATCTACTGTGTAATTTAAAGCTGTCTTTCTTGGCTGATATTTTGTCTGGAAGATCTATCCATTGATGTCAATGGGGTATTAAGTTCTCCTATATGATTGTATTATAGTTGATCTCTCATCTTATATTCTCCAATATTTGTTTTATGTATTTATGTATTTCTATGTTGCATGCATGAATGTTTACAAGGGTTACATCTTCTTAATTAATTCCTTTATTATTATGTTATATCTTTTGACTCTAATATAGCTGTTGTTTTAAAGTCTATTTTGTCTGATATTATTACTACCATCCCAGATTTTTTATTTGTTTTTATTATATAAAATATCTTTTCCCATCTCTACTTTTGTTCTGTGTGTCTTTCCATCTAAAGTGAGTCTCTTGTAAACAGCATATCATGCATGGGTCTTATTTTTCTATCTATTCAGCTGCCCTATTTCTTTTGATCTAGTTAATTTTAATCTACTTAAAGTAATTTTGATAGGTACATATTTAATGCCATTTTATTTTTTAATTAATCAACTTATTGATTTTAGAGAGAGAGGAAAGAAGAAAAAAGAGAGAAAAATATCACTTCGTTGTTTCATTTTTTTAATGCATTTACTGGTTAATTCTTGTGTCTGCCCTGACCAGAGATCAACCCACCACTTTGGCATGTAGAGATGATGCTTACCTGACTAAGTTACCAGGCCAGGCTTGACATTTTATTAATTATAATTATGCTTCTCTCCCTTTTGTTTTCTTTTTTCTTCTTATATATACTCCTTCAATAATTTTTGTAATGTTTGTTTGGTGATAGTGAACTTTATTAACATTTCCTTGTCTGGGAAGCTCATTATTTTATTTTTAATTTTATACAGTTGTCTTGGTTGCTTTTCATCACTTTGAATATCCATACCAAGACAATCTCTTCTGGCCAAAAATGCGATTGTTGAAAAAATCAATAGACAATTTTTTTTTCTTTTGTTTTTTGCTGAAGTGAGAAGCAGGGAGGCACAGAGACAGACTCTAGTATGTCCTGATGGGAATCCACCCAGCATGTCCACTAGGGGGCGATGCTCTGTCCACCTGGGGCATTGCTCTGTTGCAACCAGAGCCATTTTAGCACCTGAGGTGGGGGCCATGGAGCCATCCTCAGTGCCCAGGCCAACTTTGCTCCAATGGAGCCTTGGCTGCAGAAGGGCAAGAGAGAGAAAGAAAGGAGAGGGGGAAGGGTGGAGAAGCAGATGGGCGGTTTTCCTGTGTGCCCTGGCCAGAAATTGAACACGGGACTTCAACATACTAGGCCGATGCTCTACTACTGAGCCAACTGGTTAGGACCAGCTGAAAATCTTATGGGCACTACCTTGTAGGTCTTTCTGTCTTTTTCTTGCTGCTTTGAAGATATTCTGCCTTCAAATTTTGCATTTTAGTTATGATGTATCTTTGTGTGGGCCCACTTAGGTTCATCTTGTTGGAACTCTGCTATTCTTGGACATATTTTTTTGTTTGTTTTTTTACTAGATTAAGAAAATTTTCAGCCATTATCTCTTGAGTTCATCCTGTTGGAACTCTGCAATTCTTGGGGAAAAAAATATTTTTAACTAGATTAAGGAAATTTTCAGCCATTATTTCTTAAGTTTGTTTTTTGATCCCTTGCTCTCTCTCTTCTTTTTCTAGCACTACTGCTATGCTTCAGGTTGTCCCAGAGAGCCTTTATATGATTTTGCCCCCAGGCCAGATTTGAAAGAAAACTTTTTTCATGGGCTGGATGATATATTAAAATTAAAAAATGTTAAATATAAAAATGATCCATTTAAGTAAACAAAATTTTATTATGTAATTTGTTTATGAATAAATGTGAGTGAAAAAAATTTAATATATAATATCATTTTAATAAAAATATATTTTAATAAAAATATAATTACATATCATATAAATATCTAAACTGTATCATAATCAATTGAGACATATTTAATTAATAGAATGAGCTTGAAGGTGTTATATCACAAATAAAACAATTATTTTGTTTTACAAACAGCCTGGACATGTTTTCAGTTATCAACTGCAGCTATTGTCTATGCTACAATGCCACTTGATTCAGCACACTTGACCACAAAAATAATGAATTGTTTGACCTTGAGTGTGCACTGGCAAACTCCACCTAAGAGAATGTGGGGTTCACATCACCGCTAAACGTCAAAAAGTTCATATCAAATACAGACAAGTACAAAAGTTGTAAATCTGTATAATGGAATTTTTAAAAAAAATAAAGAAATATTGTGAATTCATTTGACCAATTATTAGAAGTTAACCCTAAATTAGTCACATACAGAATTCTTTTCCGCGTATCACTATCTTCTTAAATATCTCGATTTCCGATAATCAGAGACGCTTCTGCTTCTGAGTAGCTGAGATTTTAAAGGAGCAGAGGATATTAAAAATTTAATTGCAGGCTGCATAAACTCATTACACAGGCTGGATCCGGCCTGCGGGCCATATGTTGGCTATGCCTGCTTTAGACTATCCTCACTTTAAAAAATTCTTTATTTTTTTCTTTTCTTATTGGGGTTTTCAGTTACTACCTGCCTTCCAAATTAGTGATTTCAACTTCTGTTTCATCTAGCCTGAAATTAATTCCTTCTAGTGTATTCATTATTTCAGATATTGTATTCTTTATTTTTGCCTACTTCTCTTTTATGATTTCTATGTCTATGTCTGTTTTTATGTTTCCTATCTTTTTGTCTTTCTCACTGAGTTCATTTGTTCTTCCTTTGAGTTCCTTGAACACCCTCATAAACTATTGTTTTGGATTCTGTATCTGGTAGCTTTCTTGCCTTTATTTTATTTAGTTGTTGTTCTGGAGATTTTGCCTCTTTTCTTTTCTTTTCTTTTCTTTTCTTTTCTTTTCTTTTCTTTTCTTTTCTTTTCTTTTCTTTTCTTTTCTTTTCTTTTCTTTCTTTCTTTCTATCTTTCTTTCTTTCTTTCTTTCTTTATTTCTTTTTTCTTTCTTTCTCTCTTTCTTTCTTTGAAGCATGTTTCCTTGTCTTTCCATTTTGGCAAACTCTTTGTATTAGTTTCTGTGTATTAAGTAGATCTGCTATGTCTTTCAGTCTTGGTATGGTTGCCTTATATAGTGGTGTCTCATGGTGCTCAATAGCTCAATCTTACTGATCATTTGAGCTAGGTGCTCCAAGAATGTGTATTTGTTGTAATGTGAGCCCTTTTGTTGTAGTTGAGTGTTTTTGCCATTGGATTGTGTGTACGTGAGTTGCTCCTTTCACTGGCTGCCCTGATCAATTCTTATTGTAATGTATGAGCGCTATGCAGAGGCTGATCCCACAATGTGGAGTTTGTCTCAGCAGGGTCTGTTGCTTTCTGAGAGCTCCTTTTTGCATGATGCTTATGGAACTAGTTAAGCTGTGCTCTGGTGTGGTCTGAATTCCATTCCTATTTTGTTGCTTTGGGGGTCACCTGGGAGAGGTTTCAGTGTAGGCCAATGTCAGGAGCTGCCTGTAACTGGCCCTGGGATACCTTTTTAGACTTATAGTTTATGGCTACCTCTGCTGGGCCTGAATGTGCACAGGAGGGGCCAAACTGTGCACCAAGGCTAGTTTCTATCAGCACTGAGCCCAGGGGAAGATGAGAAAAACGTCCAAGGCTCCCCAAGATACCCTTCCTCCTGCTATTTGTCTTTCAGGGTTAATCCAAAAAGAGACTCTGGTGGTAAAGACACAAGTTGCGTGAGGAAGATTCTCAGTGAATCATCAGGAAGGGGTGAGTAGTGTTCACCAGATTGATACAGATTCAAACTTGGTGCCTGTATGTGTTTGAGGCCACTCAGTAACAGTCTCAGGCTACTCCAAGGTCAGCTGTCACCCGCTGGGTGTGCTATGTTTGTGTTGGGGTGGGATCTCAAGGAGTCATCAGTGTGAGGCCAGCAGAGTTTATGAGGCCCAAACAGATCAATATTTGTGTGTGTGAAGAGAAGGCTCTGTACAAGAACGATGACACCAGATGGACTTGTAAGAGACAAAGTGCTACCCTAGAGCCACATAACTCAGTTTTTCTCAGAGTTTATGCTGACCTCTTAGAGAGTCCTCAAAAACATTCTGCACTGCAGGACCAGACAAGCCACAACCCACTGATAATTCTACAGAATGCAAACTTTGCAGAAAGCAGCCTCTGGGAGCCAGGAGGGTGGAGCTGTGTTTCTCCCATGGATGGGAGGGCACATTTTTGGTACTGGCATAGGTGGAGCACCAGTGCTCTTGAACCCAGATACGCCACTGTTCTGTTGCTCAGGGCACATGGCTCCCCTGTCAATTTTATTAAACAATACTTTAGAACACAAGTTTCCAGGTAATCCTTTTAAATTTTCTAAAATATAGAGATAATTTAGGCAAATAAGTGAGAATTTCTGATGTGAATTGTTCAAATAAGTGCACCTACATTCTAGTTCACTTCATGTGGATAGACACACTCATAACAATGTGCACAAGTATTTAAAAAGTCTCTTTTCTTATTGAGAGCTCTTAAATACACAGACTCTAAGTAGAAACACATTAACATGAAAGATGGCAGGTTTTGTCCTGAGAGAGCAACAGCTGCCCAGCTCTTTAACCCAGCAAAAAACAAGAATCTGACTCAGGTACCTCAAAATTTATTTTTTAAACTTGAAATAGAAGCAAATCTCTCTCTTCTCCACAAGAAAACAGAAGAATGTCACTGTGGACCTAAGAGAAAGAAGTTGCAAGTTTGTTTTCTAGTAGACTCCTAGGGAGCTGAACACAAAAATCCAATAAATAATTAGCTCTCATGTGACAAGCTTCTGAATTACTGTGATACATTAATTGGACAAAATTAGCATGAATTAAGGCAAATAAGTATAACATGTAATTTATTACTTACTAAGCATGGTGCTGCAGTGGAAGCTTCGGATTTCCCTTAAGATTGCTTTAACAGCTATAATGCATTCCTTAATTTACTCTGTGGAAAATCAATTTTTTCAGAGTTCATTAAGCACCAATATGTTACAGTGCAACTCTCCAGAGCATAGAGCCTCAATACATTATGCAAATCCATACCAGTGTGGTGCCAATATGTAAATAGCAGTAATATTATTGTGAGCCTACTAGTGGTGTGTCTGACCAGAATGAGAACATCTAGAACTTCTTGAATTTGTTGACTTTCTGTGTTTTAGGGCAGTTGCATGCTGTCCTTTGTTAACTTTAGTGCCAATATTTCTTGTAAGATATGTAAAAGCTTTTGTCACTGGCTGATAGCAGTATCTTCTTGTTAAATCCCATGTCTTCTTATTTATGCTAGAGAACAAATCAACAAGTGTTTATTTAGTAAATATATATAGATAGCATGGCACACTGAAATAATTTGTAAATGTTAATTGACTTTACATGCTTCATATACCTTGTTTGAGTCAGAGGAATAATGTAGGCTATTAAAGCCACAATTACCTGGGAACATTTCTCAATTCAGTTGGCTTCAGTCTATCAAGTTTACATTAGTGACAAAATAGGCAACACATTATTTGACAAAATAGTTCTGTAAAAAGCCATGTGATCAAGAAAAAATGTAATCTAAAGCAACTGGGTTGGGTCTAAATTTTGATAGAAAAAATGTTATAAAAATTATTGTCCACAACATCTGATTTTTTTTAAAAAATTAGTGACTCGGGTCTCTCAATAAATAGCAGTTCTATAACCTTTATGACCTCCCACCCCACTTTTCCACTTCTAATTCTTAATTAGAGTTTTACTATTTGTATCTTTGAGTTATTTATAACATTAAAATCAGTTAATTCTCAGTGTTCATTAATAGGATGTTATGAACCAAATTGTGTCCTCCCTAAATTCATGTCGATGCTCTAATCCACATTAAGTGAGACATTGGGAGGTAATTAGGTTTAGATAAGATTATAAGACAGTCCTGATACCATTAGTGTCTCTATAAGAAGATAAACCAGAGAGCTTGCTTACTTACTTTATCTCAACTATATGAAGACATAGCAAGGAGGTGGCCATCCAAAACCAGTAAGAGAGTTTTCATCAGAACCCAACTGTGCTGGCACCCTGATTTCAGACTTCTAGCTTCCAGAACTGTGAGAATTAAATTTCTGTTGTTGATATCTTCTGGTATATAGTAGATTGTTATGCCAGTCTGAGTTGATTAAGACATAAAGTAACAGATAGAACAATCTAAATATGTTCAGTTAGGAGGATATATGTAAATAAATTGATAATTTCAAAATATCATGTAGATTATGATTTTGAAACTAGGAAAATGACCCACAGGTCTGGCTATCTGCTCTGACAAACAATCAATAATCATAGGACAGGTGCTAGTGCAAAGGAAAGAGGTTTATGCAACTTCCAGCCATCTGAGAAGATGGGGGAACACCTGTCCTCAAAGGCTCATATTACTCTTTTAGAGCAAGCAGGTGTTTTATAAGAAAGAAAAAGGAGAAAAAATAAACAAAAATAGAACAAAGGAATCCAAAAGAGAGGGCTGAGAGCCTTTGTTGAGGGGACTCAGCACAATCTGTTCAGATAATTGATTGAAGGTCTCATATGTATATTTCTTGGAGTTGGCACATCTGAAGGTTGGAGTCCATTCCATTTATTGTTACAGAAACTGAAGCTAGAAAATAAATTATAAATTAGAGTTTTTGTTTCATTTAGCAAGTATCCACAGATTCCCACAGCCAGGCTGTCCCCCTTGGCCTCGAACAGGAATTAGAACTGCAAGACTCAGTGTGACGGGAGTGAAGAAAAGAGGAGGAGGCAGAGGTGCATGTATCTCCTACTTATGCTTATTCTTATTGTTTCAATGTTAACCCTTGATGTGCATCAGCCAGAGGGGAACGGACCTTTTTAATTTAGAAATTAAATGTACTGGGGTGACATTGATCAATAACAAACAGTACATAGGTTTCAAGTGAAAATCTCTATAGCTTTTGAATTGTTGATTGTGTTGTGTGCCCATCACCTAAAGTCAAATCATTTTCCATCACCATATATTTGTCCCTCTTAATTCTTCCCTCCCTGGTAACACCTTCACTTTTATCTGTGTACATGAGTTTTGTATCCCACCTATGTGGGGTATACATCTGTTCCTCTTTACTCCACTAACCCCAAACTCCCTCAAGCTTTTTGACTGTAGCAAAAACTTGGACAATATGATGATTTTGGTTGTTTGGTTATATATCTGTGTGTGTGTGTACACAAGAAAAATATGTATTTAAATGTGCCAAATCTGTTAAGTGATACTTAAATCTTACAAGGTTGTTATAAAGATCAATGTACGTATAGTACACAAGTTGTATAGCATAAAAGGACATAATGAACATTTGATAAATGTCATTCCACTGTGTTTACAATGTACTTGCCTGCTATTTGACATAGGCTTTTTAGTGTTGTTCAAATTACATTTTTACACATATATAATTTATGCTATATTTGCTTTAGTTTTTTCTAATCAATACTATTTTCTGGATATTTAAATTGTTCCAATTATTTTACTAATATTAACATTGACATTATTTTTTCACTATTTGTATATGATTTTTCTTTATAGCACTTAATAATTTATAATTATATAGGTAGTAAAATATAAATTTGCTTAATGTCTGTTTTCATAGTGTACTATAATTTTAGTGATGGCAGGTGTCCATGTAATTAGGTCACCTTCTATCAATATATACTTGGAGCCTTGCTGTGTGCTTATCACATAATAGGTAATTTCTATGAAATGAGAAAAACACTAGAGATATAAAAACAAATTAGAAAATATAGATAGTAAACTCCTTGAAATTGATCTTGGCAATAATTTTTGGATTTGACATCAAAAACAAAACCAACAAGTAGAGCTACATCAAAGTAAATGCTTCTCATAACAAAAAAAATCATGATCAAAATAAAAAGGCAACCTATCAGGTGATTTGCAAATCCTATATCTAAGGGATTAATATGCAAACTGTTTTTAAAAACTTATACAACTCAATGATAAAAAGTCAAACAATCTGATTTTAAAAATGGGTGGATGATTTGAATATACATTTTTCCAAAGAAGACATACAGATCAATGTGTACAGAGAAAGGTGCTCAACATCACTAATCATTGGGGAAATAAAAGTCAATCACAACGACATAGCATCTACACCAGCTGGAATGGCTATTACAAAACAGATAAGAAATAACAAGTGTAAGAATATGCTATGAAAATATGCAGAGTTAGGTACACAATCGGAGACAGAGAGGTGCCCTGGGGTGAAAGACCTGAGCAGACGAGAGTTCAGGGGCCTCTGACATTGTGCTGAAAACAGCAAAACAGCTGGGTAAGATTTAGTAACAAGACATTTTTAGGATCTCGGGACAGAGATTAGAATTCAGCATGTTCATTGTTCTTTACTTCACCCCTGAAAAGTTCAGCTGTCTGCTTTTTTGAATTATTTGTACTGGCTAATAATTATCTGAGTAAGGCTGAGAGTGGGGCTGCAGTTCTTTGGTCTGCTGACCAGGGCTGTTACCTCCCCTTGGCCCTTTGAAGCATGTCATCTTGTCTCCGGGTAGTTCGTTGTTGCCACGACAAACAAGTGTTGACAAGAATGAAGGGAAAAGGAAACCTTTGAGTGCTGTTAGTGGCATTGTAAATACAGCCACTGTGGAAAACTGTGAAGGGTCCTCAAAAAATTAAAAATTGAAATACCATATGATCCAGCAATTCCACTTCTGAGCATTTATCCAAAATAAAATAATCTAATTTAAAAAGATATAGACATCCTACATTCATTAAAGCACTGTTTACAATAGCCAACACATGGAAGCAGCCCAAATGAATGGATGAAGAAAAGATGGTATGCGCGGCGCACACACAAGAATATTATACAGCCATGAAAATAGAAAACCTTGCCATTTGTGACAACATAGATTACCTTGAGGGCATTATGCTAAGTGAAATGTCAAGCAAAGAAAGAAAAATACATGACTATTTCACTTATTATCTAGAACCTAAAAAACAAACAAATGAACAAACTTAAGCTCATAGAAACAGATAATAGATATGTGATTTCCAGAGGTGGAGGTTAGGGGATTGGCAAAAGAGGTGAAGGAGGTAAAAAAAGGTTCAAACTTAGAGTGATATATACATAAGTTATGTATATTTAAAAGTTCTAAGACTAGATGTAAAAAGTTTTGATCATAAGAAAAAAAATTGGAATTATGTATGGTGATAGAAAGTTAACTAGATTTATTGTGTTGATCATTTCATAATATACACAAGTATCAAATCATTATGTTATACAGACCTAAAACTAACATAATGTTATATGTTAATTATATCTCAAAAATAAAAAAGGAGCGATAAACAAAAATAAATTAAAAAAAAATCTCTCTGGATAGGTACTTCAGTGGTTAGAAAGAGGTGGCCAAGGTTGTGGGTTCACTGTCCAGTCAGGGCACATACAAGAATCAACCAATAAATGCATAAATAAGTGGAACAACAAACTGATCTCTCTCTCTTTCCTTTTCTGTCTCTCTAAAACCAATAAATAGATAAGTCAATATACAACAGTGTATTGCTTTCCTATATGCTAACAATGAAATTTCAGAAAATGAATTGAAAAACACAATGGCTTTTACAATTATATTATAATATCTAGGAATACACTTTAAAAAGGATGTGAAGAACCTATATTCTGAAAATTACAAAGCATTCTTAAAAGAGATTTAAAAAGACACAATGACATGGAAAGATGCTGTATGTTCATGGTTTGGAAGAATAAACATAGTTAAAATGGCCGTATTACCCAACGAACTATACAGATTTAATGTAATCCTTATTAAAATCCCAACGTCCTTTTTTAAAAAATTGAACAAAAAAAAAATCACCAAGTTTATATAGAACCACAAAAGACTCCAAAAAGCCTATTCTGAGGAAAAAACAAATTCAGATGTATTACACTACCTGACTACCAATTATACTACAGAACCATGATAATCAGAACAGCATGGCATTGGCAGAAAAACAGATACACAGACAAGTGGCACAAAATAGCCCAGAAGTAAGACCACATATATATGGGCACAATGGAGAAAAGAAAGGCTCTTCAATAAATGGTGCTGGGAAAATTGGAAAGCCACATGCAAAACTTGACTACAGTTTATCAGCATCTTTCTCCCTTTCTCTTGTGTGTGTGAAAAAAAAAAGAAAAGAAAAGAAAAGAAAAGAAAAAAAAAGGATGAATCAAGGTCCAGCAATGGTCAGGGCAAAATGCTAAAATTTCAAAATGGACCCATATGACCTCCAAAATGTTGGACCTGGTTATTACTCATGAAGCAGGTGGGAGGAAAAGATCTCTTTTTGGAGACAACCGATTTTAACAACCATATTGCCTTGTTAACACTGTGAATTGGGAGGAAAGAAAATAGGTCGAGTCAGAAACTTTCTGACTTGACATTGGAAGAAGCCTTTCCAATGCTCAATAATACCAAGTACTAAGGAAGAAAGAAAGGTTTACCAAATACCTAAAATATCGCTACTATTGAATGGATTTTCCAATAAAAGGTAAAGCATTGTCAGAATGTAAGTTGTTTTAAAAGCTAAAAATATGAAACATAATTTCAAGGACCATAATGATGGAGGCATTTGATCTGACAAGAACATAAGCTCTGTAACTGAGAGAGTCAGCAGAGGTGGGGCACCACTTATAGCACCAAGAGGAAGATCCAAGTTCGGGCAGAGCCCCTCTGATGGGAGAGAGAGGAAACGAGGCCATGGTTATGTGTCATGCTCTCTCCGCTTGAAAAGGAGTTGCCGTCTGGCGTGTGCTGGAAGCATCTACATCTGAATGTGGAGCTCTCACTTTGTGCCTCGTCCTGACTGGGGCTGCTTCCGTTTCTGTGGAGATGATGGACGCAGGCAGCACTCATGGCAGTGGAGGTGGTTCAGGCTCTGTCCCGAACTTAATTTCATTTGTCTCCACAGAGAATTGGCTCTTACTGTGAACATCTACATAGTGAAGCAGTCAGTTTAATGAAAAGCCACGATTTGTGTTCACAGTTCACAACCTCAAAGAGGAGTATCTTTACTTGGCTGTGAAGGAATTAAATGGGTTAGCACCTCTAAAGAGCTTAGACTAGTGCTGGTGACAATATGTACCCAATAAACTACTCAGCAACTGATTGCATCAGAATGGGGATCCAGGAAATATGAGCATTTGTTCTGTAACATTTCTGTCAATGGATCTAATAAACTTTGCATGACATTTTATGTTTTTAATGTATAATATCTTATCTGATCCTAAAACACAGCTGTGAGATAAGTAGTACAGGTAGCATTCCTGTATCATGTTTAATGGTGAAAAGGCAAAGTTTCTATACATTGTCACACAGCTTGCTAACTGAGACAATTTTTTCAAGGTCTGTTCATGCCACTGCCTATACCCATTGCATGAAACCACAATATGTTCACTTACTCTGTCACACCAGAATATGCTCAGGAGTCTGCTCACTGCAAGCATATTACCTTCATACAATTTCCAAGACTTGAAACAAAAATGAATTGTCAACAACTACTTCCATTTATATGAATATTTTAACCAGATTTTCATCTCAGTTTAAAATCTACAACAAATCACAGATAAATGTGGTAATATTTCTAAAGATAAGTATTTTTGCTGCACGAAATCCTTTCAGAAATAAGAGGTTTATAAATCATAAGTGTAAAAATGAGTTTTTATCTGTCTATTCTTACCAGTGGATTCATAGATTGATAGTGTTTTACTAGCTTTGCTCAGTGTGTGTCTCAGGCTACATCTAACTTCCCTTTCTCTGGTTTGCCATCTTCTAAAGTGCCTATACTGTCTCTGTTACTCTGTCTGATTTGACTGCAGCTTCTCTTGGGAATAGTTCAATCTGAGTTACTTTGCATGTTTCAGAATCTTACAGACTTCTTTCAGCAGTCACCCAACATTAGCTTGTTCCTCCTATTATTATTAGGGTTTACTATGTTACTATAAAAGCCTGTAAACTCACGTTACCATTTTCTAACATTTTTTTTTGCGCCTTAAACATTTTGTTTATTCTGTTTTCTGCAAATAGGATTATACAGTAGATAATTCTTCACACATTTAACTACCTTGGCTCCCTCTTGGCCAAGTACCCACTTTGTATTTGCACAGGCTCTAGTGACTCACATAAATGTTGACACTAATTCTAGACTATGGGAATATTCTCACTTACCATCCCTCAGGAATCCTCAATTTGAGCTTGAAAGTTCTGCTGAACTGAATTATCAGAAAGTCCTCTCCCCTCAGGAAAAACTGGCTGCTGGGTACTTCTCATGCCTTCATTTTATAAAGACACTTTGGATAAAAAAAAAAAAAGAAAGAAAAAAAGATATAAATCAAAAGTTTGCGGTGATATGAATAATTTTTTTATGTTTAATTCTTTACTATATATTACTTGTGGTTTGAAAATATGCAGTTATTTTTAAACATTTTTATTAGAGGCAAGAACAAAGAAAGATTTGTCATAAATGAAACTTGTCTATTTGTTATTTTCTAAATACACAATGCAGTGTGAAACATAGTAGGGTTACTTTAGACTTAAAAAGAGGGAAGGAAGATAACTTGATTGACCTCTCTATAATCCTTCCTCTTCAACCATATTACACTTTATTAAGGCAAAGGGAAGGGAAGAAGATATAACTAATGAAGGGAGCCTGCAATATTTGCATCTTCTCAAAGATCACTATAATTAAGATCAATAAAATAGGCTTATTTTATTTGGCCTTTATGTGTTACTTTTCCCTCCTATTTAAGTGTATCTTCAAAGGACTTTTATTAATAGTTGTGGAAGTTCAAACTCTCACACCTTAAATAAATACACAATGGTTTTATGGAAAACCGAGGTAGCTAAAAATTGGCACTGAGTATAGAAAGTTAAATCATCTTGAGTAATGCACACAGAGGGTCTGGGAGGGGTTGGGCAGGGATGGAATTCTGACATCAACTGATACAGAGAATATCTCTTTCTGATTTCCACTAGGGATGGCAAAGATCTCTCTTACCACTTTCTTCAGCCGTGAATGTGAGACCCTCTGTGTGAAGTCCTAGCATTCCATTAACCACTTTTGTCATCTCTAAAACCTGGACAGACTATAGAATCAGCTTTTTATTTTTTTTTACAGTTTCTAAATTACATCCTGATTTCAAAAGTCAAGTTTATTTCTTATCAGATTGAAAACTGTTGAGATTATGATGGTGCATTTCACAATATCTTTGTACAATAACCTTTTTGCGTGATACTTCCAAATGATAGTCATAAGAAATCAAGTAAAAATATCACTCTTTATGGGTAAGATATGTGTCAACTAGTGTCATCTGTTATGTCATGTCATGTCATGTCATGTCATGTCTGGCAGTAGCCTATAAATCCATATACTGTACAAAGATTTTCCCTTTATTATGAAATTGGCAGTCATTGATGAAGAGATTGGGAAATATTCTCCAGGAAATTCAGAGGTTGTATAACTGACCATTGGGAATGTCGCTTGTGACTGACCCTTTTTTGGCACATTACACTTGATAACTTGCACTGCAGGGTTTACTTTTAGTGCTGAAAACTCTGAGGTCAAGAACAGTTAGCCTCTCTGCCCCTGAGAGCTCACAGAATTTTAAACATTTTGGGTTATGAATGTTTAAAAATAGTTCTTTTCTGCATGGGAAATCTAATTTTGCAATCTTTCCTGAAAGTCTGGCATGATAGGACCTGTGCGTCCTATGCCCCCACAAAGAATGGAGTTGAGAAATATGTCCCTTTTGGTGGGACATTTCTCTTTCTATTCAAAGGAGGTCAGCCCATTCTGCGTATTTATTTATATGTCATGAATAGTCCCTTAGGCATTCGAGTCTGATGCAATTCAAGGACATTATCTCATGTAATTAATCATGTTTTTAAGAAAACTTGAATGAAAAATAAAATATACAACATGTGCACATATTTGTACATACCTACTGACATTTTACAAACTAAATACACCATGCAATCAGCCTCAAGATTAGGAAACAGGATGTTATGAACACCCAGAAACCCTCATGTGTCCCTTGCAGATGCCAGTAACACTATCCTGAATTTAATCAGTTCTGGTTTTGACTATATTTCTAGATGGTCTACTGAGTGTTTGAATATATTTGGTAAGGTGACCAATCATACTCCTCTAGGGAAGACAGTCCTTCTATTGTAAGTTCCATCCTCCCTCGAAAAGTGTCCTCCTACATGTCCTCCTTTTTGATATTGGAAGACTAATCTGTAAATGTCCATATTTGATTAATGCAATCAATGCAGAGTCGACCCATTGCATGTGATATGACATATTTGTATTTGACATGATGATTTGTCAAGGATCAGTATAGTGTGGTGAGGCATGATTATGAGACACATGTGCTCTGCGTGGGAGACCTTGAGAGAGTGCACGATATACTGAGCTCACTAATGGCTTTGTGTACTTCTTACTGAAACACGACACGACACGGCACATATGACATTGTAGACTCACGATTATTTCTTTCTCAGTGAATATTCAATCATAGACAGGTAATACCAACTCATGTTTTATTAATTCATTATCTACTTAGTAATTTCCAAATACGTGTAATTTTATTTACAAGTATTTTCCTGAAATTCGAGTTTCAAAGTGGAAATCTAACCTCAAACCATATCTATTAATAATGCATTTTGATTAAATTGTTGCATAAAACAGATATTTTTTAATTAGAAAATGATAAATACACCTGAATATCACTCCAAATTAGTGGTTTTGGTTGATATTTAGTTTTGTTAATTTAGGTTCCAGAAAATTTGCCTACCATAATATAACATTTTCAGTTCCTAATGTGCTTGCATCATTCATGTACCTCTATATATTATTTTTAATTTTATTTGAGATAGAAAATCAAAAAAGAGAAAATGCCAATTCAATGATAAATTTTAAAAAAAATTTCCATTCCTCATATCAAAGAAATATACCATTGTTTTATGCAATATTTGCAGTGGAGAATTTTGTATTGCAGTGGGGGCAGAGCAGCAATAATGAAACACTAGACCACCAACAAACATAGCAATCACTAGATCATCAGCTTCCAGTTGTAAAGTAATAAGTTTTTTTTTTTAAACTTCGTATTATCGTGAAGATAAAAAACATTTGGCTGTAATGAAGGGAACATTTGCATTTTATACCACAATTCACAATTAAAGTTTTCGTAGGATGGATTGTACAACTAAATTGTTGAAAAATTTTCGCAATGCAAAATTTTCATGTGCCAGGACAAAATGCAAAGCTATTTTGAAATCGGTATTTAAAAATTACTGTGACAAAATACTTACAGAGGACTTGGAAACTGTAGCATTTGTAATGATTTTATCTGATGTATCAAATTATAATGAAATTAAATTGTATCCAATAATAGTAAGATATTTTAATGTTACCAAGGGCATTCAAGTAAAAATTTTAAATTTAGAATTTATTGAGGGTGAAACTTCTGAAATTTTGTCAAACCATCTCTGCAGAGTAATAAATGAAAACAATTTGAAACCCAAAGTTGTTGCACTAATGGCAGATAATACAAATACAAATTTTGGTGAGCAAAGGTGCAAAGGAGTTGAATAATGTGTATTTAAAATTATAAAAGTTACTCCAAAAGAAAATACTAGGAATAGGTTGTAATGCACATATTTTGTCAGATTCAATCAACACAGCATCATATGCCATGCCAATTAATGTAGAAGTAATAATAACTAAAATTTATTTGCATTTTAGTAATTTTACCATTCGTGTTGCTACTTTAAAACAATTTTGCGAAGAAGTAAATATTAAATACAAAAACGTTTAGGATATTTAAGAGTTAGATGGTTTGCTCTAACACCTGCTATAGAGTGTGTCCTACAATTATTTGAGCCTTTCCGTTCATATCTTTTAAGTTTAGACAAATGCCCTAAAATCCTGGAATCGCTTTTCAATAATAACATATATGAGATATTAATGCATTTTGTACATAATCAAGCATCTATTTTTCACAAAATGATTCTAAAGATTGAAGATGAACATATTTCAGCTATGGAAGTTAGTCTTATTTTGAATGACTTTATCCTTCAATATAAATCTTGTTTTGAAGAAAAATTTCTTCCTTTAATTATAAAAAGAAAATTGTCAGACTTAGAGAAATCAAATCTGGGCATAACAGGATAGTTTATCAAAGAAGTGCAGAATTTTTACCAGACATGTTTTCAATATATCAAAGAATGGTCTGAAACAAACATCACAGAAAATAAGTTTTCAATGGTGTTTCTTGACTTTGTTGCAAGTATATTGGACAGATATTGAATCTTGTCTTGAGTTTTTATCTAAAGAAATGCCAGACATCAAAATTGATGAAAGTTGTTTCTTTGAAGAAATTAGAAGACTGAATGTATATTTAAATTCTGAAAAATTAATACAATGGAAAAATGAACACATCAAAATTGATAAAAGATGGGCGGAAATATTCAGCCATTTCAAAAATGAACATATTCCATGTGAAAATCTATTTATTCTTGTTCAATTTACATTGTGCTGCCCTGGAACTAATGCAGCAATTGAAAGAGTTTTTCCAATTGCTCATGAGTTTTGGACAAGTGAGAAATCGAGATTGAATGTTGTTACTCTTGCTGTAGCACTTCCTGTAAAATTCAATATAAAGAATATTTCTTGTTCAGATATTTTCAATATATTGTTATGAGATGATACATTGACAAAAAATATTCATTCATTCATTATCACAATTATTATTAAAAATTAATAGGCATATAAGCATAATTACAATATAAAATAATACAAATGTTTTATTATGCATTTATCGTATTATAGTGTATTACTATTGCAATGAATAAAATGTTTCTTTTTTTTATGATATTGTTTTCTTCAATTTATTTTTGTCCTCCTTTTCATTGTAAAAAAGTTAGTCACCTTATATTTGGTCTCATTTAATCCTTACAACAACACTGGGAAGTAGGTAGGACTGGGTAGTCAATCAGATGAGGAATACTACTCTACTTATTCAGTGTCATTTTTTATTGTCTTCATTGTGATATTTCATAATTTGGCAATTATATTTTGTGAATAACTTGAATAAAATCCACCTGAAAGTCCTCCTATCTTTCTGAAGTAACTAAACCTGAGACATTATAGAACATAATAAAGCCCAACCCACTGAAAGTGCTTGTTAAATTTAAGCAGTAGGAGACTCTACTGTTGTTGAATTTCTCTTTTTAATTCATGTTGCTTGTTTTGAGAACTCCTGGGTGCCTCTCAGATTAGAAGTGAAGAATACAGTTGTTAGAACATTTGCTGCAGCTGTAGGCTTGGCTCTCAGAGTTTATGTATTACTGAGATATTGCAATACCTCTGATAATATATAAAGCACTATTGTAATTCTTAGCATGAGCCTTGTAATACCTCTATTTGGGGAATTTATTTTGATAGAAATAGCTCATTAGACCAGAAAATGCCTATTTTGTTTTTATTTCATTAAAAAGAATCTGTTCATGTTTGCATAGCCAGTAGAATTAAAAACCACTGTAGAAAGACTTTAGCTGTTTTTACTTCCCTTTCAAAAACAATAACAGAAAGGGTAACTTATATATAATATGCTGTAATTGACCTGAGTATAATGCATGCATAGAATTTTACATCCTCAAGTATTAATTACATAAAAATTTACAGTAATTTATAATGCATCAGAAAAGTACTTTTTAAGAGAGCTTGGCCAAAGCCAATAGTAACTCTAGCCCTCATTTACAATAATAAAATAACTGTATTGAAACTTGACTTTTTATTTTAATCATGTAATTGAAAAATAACATTTAACTTACCCCCATACCTGATGGACTCATTAAAAAGCTTTTTATTTATTATTTTGCAATATTTAAAATAACTACCCTGTTTTAAACAAAATTTTAGCCATTATTTATCCATAATAGTTCTTTATACTCCAACAAATAGTAGAGGAGTTTTTTCTTCAATCATGTTACTGTGTATGTCCTAATAAACGAATTAAATTCAATTATAGTTCCCTGATATTTCTGTTTAGAAACTGTCTATAATTATACACTTCCCTAGCTTTGTGTCTCTAGAAAGAACAGGCTTATTTTCTTTTATGTAAAATAAAACCCTCAAATTTTTCCATAGCTGATATAAGGAAGCTGAATCAGTTAGTTGTCAAAAAGGGAGTTGGATTTCATGTCTTCTTTTTGAGGATTTTATTATATTCATCTTTACTGCACTTGCAACTTGAGCCCTGGCCCTAATTTTGTTCTGAAAAAGAAGAATAGTCCTTTTCTGGCTATTCTGATCTATTTTGATTGTAGTCTTTATCTTTATACACTACAGTGCAGCTGAGATAAGAAATTCAGACAGGACTTTACCAAAATATAATAAAATGGGAGTAAAAATTTAGGGAAGTAGCTATTTGGTATATGAGGCAGAACTTAATTTTAGCATTTATTTTACTACTGGAATACCATAGCACTATCCTGGACCCCTTAACACTTATCCTTAAACAACAGAAGTCATATTTGACCACTACCCCTTAGAAACACCTTCAAAAATATCTAGCAGCCTCAAAGTCAATAAGAAGATATAGAACCAAAAATAGAATTGCCCCCTTTTTCTTTCGCATCTCTTGTCTAAAAGGAAGACATCACACTTCTGTGAGTGACTGACTAATCAACAGACTTTAGGAGAGACCTTATCTTCCAATAGGAGCAGGTCCATTTAACCTGCGCAGGAGATCCATTTAAAAGTATCACCCCACCTCTCCTCAATAATAAAAAAAAAAAAATTGAATCCAAGGAGGGTGATTATATTTTAATGCATGTCAGAAAGCCCTTTATTTTTTAATTGAATTTTATTTTTCAATTACAGTTCACATTCAATATTATTTTGCATTAGTTTGAGGAGTACAGCATAGAGGTTAGACAATCACATACTGTACAAAGTATTTCTCTTGATATTTCCAGTACCTATCTGGCACCATACATAGTTATAATATTATTGACTATTTCTTAGGCTCTATTTTTTATTCATATAACAATTTTGTAACTACCAATTTGTACTCCTTAATCCTCTCACAGTTTTCTCTATGAGAAACTCCCAGCCCCATTTCCCTCTGGCAAAGTTTGGTCTGTTTTTTGTCCTTATTAGTCTGTTTCTGTGTTGTTTATTCATTTACAGTTGTACCTTGAGATATGAACAGACCAACATACAAATTTTTTAAGATACAAGCTGCGACTCGGTCCATATTTTTGTTCGAGATCTGAGCGAAATCTCGAGATAAGAGTCGTGATTCGGAAAGGTGCCGCTAATTGGTGCATTAGCACATGGGTCCAAGTACTGGCAGTTTGATTTACGAGTTGACTGACTTACAAGGTCAGTTACAGAATTAATTAAATTTGTATCTCAAGGTACCACTGTATTTTGTTACTTAGATTCTACATATAAGTGAAATCATATATTATTTGTCTTTCCCTGTCTGACTTATTTCCTTAGCATAATACCCTCTATGTCCATCCATGCTGTCACAAATGGTAAGTTTTTATTCTTTTTTATGGTCAAGTAATATTCCATTGTATATATGTGTACTGCTTCTTTTTTATCCCATCATCTATTGATGAGCACTTGGGTTGCTTCCATATCTTGGCAATTGTAAATAATAATGTTGCAAAAAACATAGGGGTGCATATATATTTTTTCAATTAGTGTTTCAGGTGTCTTTAAATATATATCCAGAAGTGAAATTGCTGGTTCATAAGACAGTTCCATTTTTAAGTTTTTGAAGAATGTCTACCCTATTTTCCACAGTGCCTGCACCAATCTACATTCCCACCAACAGTGCACAGTTTTCCTTTTTCTTCACATCCTTGACAGCACGGTTGTTTGGTACTTTATTGAAGAAACTCATTCTGACAAGAGTAAGCTGGTAACTCATTGTTGTTTCATTTGTATTTCTCTGGTGATAAGTGACATTAATTATCTTTTCATATGTCTATTGTCTATCTATAGATCCTGTTTGAATAAGGGTCCTTTTGGGCCCTCTACTTATTTTTTAATTGGGTCATTTTTTTGGCGTTGATTTGTGTGAGTTCTTCATAAATTTTGGATATTAACCCTATATGGGATACATCTTTTCCCATTTTGTAGTTTGTTTTTTTGTTATTGATGATGCTTCCTCTGCTATGCAAATACTGTTTAGTTTGATGTAGTCCCTTTTGTTTATATTTTTCTTGTTACCATTGCCCAAAGATCATATATATATAATGTTTTATTAAGAGAGGTGTCAGGTATTTTACAGCCTATGTTTTTTTCTAAGAGTTTTATGGTTTTGAGCCTTACATTTATTTATTCTTGAGTTTATTCTTGTATATGGTGTAATAAGGTGGTCTAGTTTTATTTTTTTGTATGTTATCTGTCCAGTTCATCCAACATTATTCATTGAATAGTCTGTCTTTATCCCATTGTATGCTCTTGCCTTCTTTATCATATATTAATATACCATATAGACATGAGTTTATTTCTGGGCTCTCTATTCTTTTCCATTGATCTATGTGCCTGTTTTTATACTAATACCATTGTGTTTTGATCACTTTAGCTTTATTGTATAACTGGATATCAGGTCGTATGATGCCTCCCACTTGTCCTTTCTCAAATTGTTGTGATTCTTTGGGGCTTTTTTGTGTGTGGTTTCATATAAATTTTTTGATTGTTTATTCTATTTCTATAAAACATAAATAAATAAATTCTATAAAACATAAATAAATCTTGATAAGAAATGTGTTGAATTTATAGATTAATATCAAAGTATGAACATTTTAATAATATTATTTATTTTTGTAAATGAGCACGTTATATGCTCCATTTTTTTGTATCTTCTTCAATTTCTTTTTTCAATATCTTATAATTTCCTGAGTTCAAGTATTTTACCTCCTTGGTTAAATTTGTTCCTTGGTATTTATTTATGCAAGAGTAAATGAGATTGTGATCTTAGTTTCTCTCTATGATAGTTCATTATTGATTTATAAAAATATAGCTAGTTTTGAAATATTTTTCTGTATCTTGCTACATTACTAATTTTTTTTATCTGTTATAGCAGTCTATTGGTGAAATCTTTAGGGTTCTCAATATACAGTATTATGTTATCTGCTTATAATTACAGTTTTACTTCTTTGTTTTTAATTTGGATGCCTTTTATTTCTCCTTCTTATCTGATTGCTGTGGCTATGACTTCTCGTATTATGTTGAGTGAGAGTGATGAAAGTGGATACTTTCTTGTTCCTGATCATAAGGTCAAATGGAAATGTCCTTTCTTTTTTTTTTTTAAATTAAGTAAAAGAGGGGAGGCAGAGAGACAGACTTCTGCATGCACTCGAACTGGGATCCACCTGGCAAACCCCCTATGGGGTGATGCTCTACCCATTTTAGCACGTGAGGAAGAGGTCACAGAGCCATCCTCAGCACCCAGGCCAACTTGCTTGAGCTACTCAAGCCATGGTTACAAGAGAGGAAGAGAGAGAAAGAGAGGGAGAAAAAGAGAGAGAAAGAGAGAAGGGAAAGGGGGAGGGATGGAGAAGCAGATGGTTACTTCTCCTGTGTGCCTTGGCTGGGAATTGAATCTGGGACATCCAATATGCCTGGCTGATGCTCTACCACTGAGCCAACTGGCCAGGGCCAAAGTTCTTTATTTCTATCCCAGGGAGGTACCCATAGTTATTTTTTATCCTGTGATATAGGAAGATCAGATTTAGACTCAGTGAGGGAAACCAAGAATATTTGGCCTCTAGGCAATGCTGAGCAGGTAAAAATCCAGAGCAAATATGTGTATAGTTATATAACACAGTCTACTCTGATCCCTTTTAGACTATGATTGTTGGTGCTTTATACCAACTTTGTTCTCTGAAGCCCTACCCTGTCGTGATGATGGTGCTTCCTCCACTTTTACCCTGTAGTAGATGAGAATTTCTCTGTGTCTAGATTTCTACCAGCTTTGCAGGGTGAGGAACAAGTTCTGTTTTCTTAGGTAAAGTTCATGTGTATTAATCAGGTCTCTTTTGATTGCTATTAATAGAAAACAAATTAAACTGGGCTAAGAAAAAAAATTATCAGCTCATGTAGCTGGAAAGAATACTGGGGTAGTCCACTTATTCGTAGAACACTATTCTATAAGAACTGAAACCAGAAACCCAATGTGAGCTGATCAACTTTGTTTTTATTAATCTTTCATTTTTTCACTTTTTTGTTTGAGTGCATTCTATACATACCAGTCTCTGTCATTTCTGCTGGTGAAGAAAATTATTTGCCTCATTATTTTCTTACTTATTCTAGGACAGGACTGCTGGTTTTACTTATGTTATGGACTCATGTCTTGGAACAATCACTATTTGAGGTAAACCCCAAAAACTTGGTATAAAGTCTGGGGCCAGAAGAAGAGGGTCGCGATGTGTAACTTTGCTGGCTGATCAAAAAGTGTATATCTACATAACTATATTTATATAGCTATATCTATAGCTATAGCAATTAACAGTTCACTTTTAAAGTATATATGTGCACCTTATTCTGTCTGCTTATGTCAAATAGAGTTGAAGGCTGTTTCTTCCTAAGTTTACCCAAGTGCAAACATTAACTTCAGTCCAAACGTTGTTAGCATGTATATACTCCCACATAAAAAATGTTTACTCCTCCCAGTAACATAGAACATTATTTTGAAATATTGCAGATATAATTTTACTAATAGTACATTTGTTTTAAAGTTAGACTTAGGCATTTCAAAAGCCATCCATGTTAGCTAAAACTGCTTCAGTCTGTGAAAAATGGATGAATGTTTATTTCATCATAATTTCTTTGTGAACCTCAAAGGTGTCTCCTGATGGTGATGGTAGGTGTATATATCAGTCTTTTCCTTTTACAATTACAAACAAACAACTAGTGATTGTGTACTTTTTGAGAAACTATAAGAAACTTAGTACCAAGATGTAATCTTTCATGAGTTCATGGAATGAAATATCGTTTTTTTTCAAATGCAAAACAAAAATTCACTAGAATGGACACTGAATATTTTTTAACCTAGAAAGTGTTTCTTCCCTCTCAATCTTTCCTTAATACTTCAACCTGAGAAATTAATTGCTCAAAATAGCTATTTTGGCAACATAATAGAAAAAAAAACACATTAGTGAAAATGTACAACAGACTGGCTGTTAGGCTGGGGAGAAATGGAGGCAATAATTTATTTTGACTGTTTTAATATTTCTATAGATAGTAGCATAATTCACTTGACAATGGAAGTTAGTATTGAGCAAGAAAGTGGTTGAAATATAAAAAGTAACTTGCTATGACCCAGCTCAGATTTGTGGCACAATTTTATGCCCCTTTGTCAAGCTGATCTCAATGGAAAGAAGCTTCCGTTAAGGGCAAGCACTTAGGCCAAGGGAAAGAACCTTTCCCTGAAACTGCTGCTGATAGGAAGGAGCAGATAACTCTTTGCTTCTTTGTCATGGTCCTAGAAAGCTGTCACTATTGACACATATTATTTTTATTAAATCTCAATCTTCTTGAGACCACCGATTATTACTTTTTGGGAGAAGAAATCTCCACTGATTTCAAACATTACTTCAGAAAGGAAACAGACAATTTGCATAACATAACTCACTGAAATCCAATGAGCTCACAGCTCTTCAGCTGAAAGCCAATTTGCCAAATGACCAATTTACTTAAAGCTAATTTTCTAAAAATCAATTTACTGAATGACTTAGTCTCCCAATTACTGAGGATTAAAAATGGTTTTGGTCCCACCCCTGCTCACACTTCCACCACTACCCTTTCTAACCACCTTTGTCTTTGCCAAGTCTTTGCTTCTTTTTGGTGGCAAAACAGGTACAAATTGTGCAAAGGCTTGTTTTAAGGTTTTTGTCTGATAGTCTGTAGGGTCTGTGTCTTCCATTTTAGAGATGAGAAAACTGAGGTTTACAAAGGTTAATTCACTTGCTTATTTAAGTGGATTATGACTCTATGAATATTATGTACACAGGTTATTCTGGGTCCAAAGCACCCACTGCTGTTAACTATTATGCTATAATGTTATTTACTCATCTGTGGAGTGTCTTATACTCTGACCATACATGAGAAGACTTAGGCCAAAGTAAGTTGTTATTGACTGGAATCTTTTAAAAAAAATGAAATGAAATTAAGGACTGATATATTACCTAATGTCTTCTGAGGGAATGGCATATTAAAATTGATTAAATATTCTGTTTAAAATAATTGTATGTGATTCACATTGGAAGACAAATTTAATATAATAAAATAAATATGCACAATTCTACAACTGTACAGGTTGTGTCAAAAGTAAATTTACAGTTCTGAGTATGCAAAACACAGGTTTTTTCTTAAATTATTAGCTATTATTGTATTATTTTCCATATAAACAGCGATATACTTACTTTTGCTCCAACTCTGTATGAGAAGAAAAGGGAACTCTATTACTTATTTTAAGTTCAAAAGCTACTGCTGAGCTTGGAATCATTGTTCTGATCAAGATAAGGCTGAGTTCTAAAAACACTGGTACATAAAGACACATGCAGCCCCATGTTCACTGCAGTATTGTTCACAGTGGCCAAGACATGGAAACAACCAAAAAGCCCTTCAATGGAAGATTGGATAAAAAAATGTGGTACATATATACTATGGAATACTACTCAGCCATAAGAAATGATGACATAGGATTATTTACAACATGGATGGAACTTTATTACTTTATACTGAGTGAAATAATTAAATCAGTAAAAATTAAGAACTATATGATTTCATTCATAGGTGGGACACATAATTGAGACTCATGGACATGAATAAGTGTGCAATGGTTACCAAGGAAAGGGGAAGGGAAGTGAGGGAGGGTGGGGAGAGGGGAGAGGCTTAAGGAAAACCAAATAAAAGGTGACGGAGGACAATTTGAATTTGAGTGATGGATATACAACATAATCAAATGTCAAAATGATCTGGAGATGTTTTCTCTGAATCTATGTACTCTAATTGATCAATATCACCCCGTTAAAATTAATTGTCTAAATAAAAAAATTAATAAATATAAGATAAGGCAGAGTTTAGGTTTTACTAAGAACCAAGGTCTAAAAAGTACTTAAAATATTGACAAGACAAAGTTATATATTATTCATTTGACAAATCAAATTACCTGTCAAACAACTCTTACTACTAAGACTTTGGGAATTGGGTGGCAGTTGGGTGGGGAGAGTAATTTTGCTTTGGAATAGTCACTTATTGACAGTTATACCTTCCAAAGGCAGAAGAGGTCACTGTCAATCTTCACAGAGTAAGAGTCTGAGATAGAGCTCAACAACCTGGGGTCAACAGTAAAACTGAGGTTGAGGTGGTGCAGATGTGATGTGTAGAGGTATTCATGAGCCCAGGCAAAGCCATATCATTTATTCCCCATGAACTACAGTGTAGGAAAAGGAGTATGTTTAGTTACCCCCTATGATTTAATGCCTGCTTTTTTGAGAGGAAAAGTATTTTGGGAGTAAGTGGTTATTGGATTGTTTGGAAAAAGAGGATTTTAACAACTCTCTTCTGAAATCTAGGTGAGAAACAGTTCGATTGCATTATGTACTGTGCTTGGTGATTTCCTTGAGTGAATCAAAAATTGTAGCTCTATGGAGGAAAGAGAATTAATACAGTTTGGCCAGGGTGATCTGACTGGTTCCAGCTCCCTGCTGCCCAGGCTGAGAGTTTGAGCATGCACACACTACTCAACTGTATGTCTCCTTCCCCTTGCAAAAAACTGCAACCAATAAAAGAACCACACTAACTATAATCTAGTTTTCAAAAGACCACTCAAGTCAATTTCATATACTCATCAAATTTTTTATAATATAATTAATTTCTAATTACTTTCTAGTCTAATTGTTGATTGCCTATTCTTTCTTTTTTCTTATTTATTTTAAAGTAAATAAATGTGGGGTGTACCTGGAAAATATAATATTAAGTTAAATAAGTCAGAAATAAAAAGTTAAGAACCATATGATTTCTTTCATATGTGGGTAAAACTGAATAAAAAAATGAACTTACAAGAGAAACAAATAAACAAAAACTCATGGACACAAACAACACTATGGTGGTTACGAGAGGGAAGAGGGGTGGGGGTGGTGAAAGGTAAAAGGGGCCAAATATATAGTGATTAGAAGATGATTTGACTTTGGGAGGTAGATGCACAATACAATATATAGATGATGTATTATTGAAACCTATATAATCTTATTAACCAATATCATCCCAATACTTTTAATAAAAAATAGTATAGTCCAAGTTAAAAATTAAGTAAATAAATGTAAGTTAAAATATTTTGATGCAAAATGACCCAAGAGTGCACTCTCTGTCTCTTTCTTACATATATATATCATATATATTACATATAATATTGCTACATGTACATATAAAAGAACGCTACACAGAAGAAGAAAGGAGAGTCTTTTCCCATCACCAGTCTCATCTTTTAGAAGCAGCCACTGCATGACTAGGCACTGAGGTTTAAAGCAGTGGTCCCCAACCTTTTTTTGGCCACGGATCGGTTTAATGTCAGAAAATATTTTCACGGACCAGCCTTTAGGGTGGGACGGATAAATGCACAAAATAAAATTATGCGACTGATGTAAAAACAGTAGTATTTTAAAATATAATTGTTGAACTTACAAGACAAGCATCAAGAGTGAGTCTAAGACGAATGTAACAGAGGGAATCTGGTAATTTTTTAAAAATAAAAACATCGTTCAGACTTAAATATAAATAAAATGGAAATAATGTAAGTTATTTATTGTTTCTCTGCGGACTGGTACCAAATGGCCCATGAACTGGTACTTGTCCATGGCCCAGGGGTTGAGGACCACTGGTGTAAAGGACCTGTTTAAGCTCTAGCCATTAGGAAGCAAAAGTTTCCTTTAAGGTCTTTTCTCTCAGAGAGTTGCTCTCTAAAATTTGGTATTCCACTGCTGCTTAAGTACTTAGAATCACTTCATTTTTTTTTCCTTGGAATTTTCTTAGTTATTGCCACAGATAAACCTCATCTCTCTTACTTTTATTCTGTCTTCTCTTTGCTAGGTGGGAATCCCATATGATTCTGGTCAAGTCAAACAAGTACAGAACAGAGCTAATGAAATATCTTTATTAAATAAAATGAAAGTTTTACCTTTTGTAGTAAAATTAGACAATATCAGGTAGCAATGGTATAAACCTTAAAATATTTGAATCCTCTTCAGAATCTGTAATGACATCTTCTACTTTCTTTTCCTCATATAATTAAAATTTTAATTTAATTTACCTTAAGCACGAATGTTCAAGGGAAATTTCTTATTGAATTTTATTGTACTTCTTATTTTCCAAATGTATAGCAACCTTTACCTCACTTTGTATGAATGAACTTGAATACTGCTTCAGACTTTTCTCTTAAACTCAAATATCTCTTTAGAATTCATAAAGCACGTAAAGTATGAGACAGAATCATAAAAGCAGCTTTATTTCTATATAGTTGATTGAGTCACCGAAGGAGTTTTGCTGTGTTGTGGTCAACATCACATACACTACAAGATTTTATTGTACTTATTTAAATGTTTTCTCTGTATGTGTTCTCTTATGTTTTTATGTATTTAATATTTCCCATTGTATTTTGAAATTTTTAAGAGTAGAATCTCTACTGAATGGCATGTCTGTTTCTAATATAGACTGTGTTGGCTTATTTTTATACAAGTTTAATACATTTTGTTATATGACTGGTCATCAGATGTGAAAAGTTTTTCTTTTTTTATTATTATTATTAATTTTAATGGGCTGACATAGATCAATCCGGGTACACAGGTTCAGAGAAAACATCTCCAGGTTATTGTGACATTTGAATACTTGCATACCCATCATCCAAAGTCAAATTGTCTTCTGTCACCTTCTATCTGGTTTTCTTTGCTTCCCTCCCCTCCCCCATCCCCTCTCTTACCTTCCTCCTCCCCCACCCCTCATTAACCACCACACTCTTGTCCATGTCCCCGAGTCTCATTTTTATTTCTCACCTAAGTATGGAATCATATAGATCTTAGTTCTTTCTGATTTATTTATATCACTCAGTATAATGTTATCAAGGTCCATCTATGTTGTTGTAAATGATCCAATGTCATCATTTCTTATGGCTGAGTAGTATTCCATAGTGTATATGTGCCACATCTTCTTTATCCAATCATCTATTGAAGGGCTTTTTGGTTGTTTCCATATCTTGGCCACTGTGAACAATGCTGCAATGAATATGGGGCTGCATGTGTCTTTACGTAGCAGTGTTTTTGAGTTTTAGAAGTATATACCCAGTAGAGGGATTGCTGGGTCATATGGTAGTTCTATTTTTAATTTTTTAAGAAACCACCATACTTTCTTCCATAATGGTTGTACTACTTTACATTCCCATCATCAGTGGATGAGGGTTCCTTTTTCTCCACAGCCTCTACTCATGGACCTTGGTTATAAAGAGCACTTTATGAATTTGACTCCAAAGGCAAGGGAAGTGAAGGCAAAGATAAATGAATGGGACCACATCAGACTAAAAAGCTTTTGCACAGCAAGAGAAACTGACAGACAGCCAACTAAATGGGAGATGATATTTTCAAACAACAACACAGATAAGGGCCTAATATTCAAAATATACAAAGAACTCATAAAACTCAAAAAACAAACAAACAATCCAATAAAAAAATGGGAAGAGGACATGAACAAACACTTCTCCCAGGAAGAAATACAAATGGCCAACAGATATATGAAAAGATGCTCAGCTTCATTAGTTATTAGAGAAATGCAAATCAAAACTGCAATGAGATATCACCTCACACCTGTTAGATTAACTATCATCAACAAGACAGTAGTAACACATGTTATTGGCAGAAAAATAGACACTCAGACCAATGGAACAGAATAGAGAGCCCAGAAATAAAACCACATGTATATGGTCAAATCATCTTTGATAAAGGGGGGCCAACAACACACAATGGAGAAAAGAAAGCCTCTTCAACAAATGGTACTGAGAAAACTGGAAAGCCACATACAAAAGAATGAAACTCGACTACAGTTTGTCCCCTTTGTACTAAAATTAATTCAAAGTGGATCAAGACCTAAATATAAGACCTGAAACAATAAATTACATAGAAGAAAACATAGGTACTAAACTCATGGGCCTTGGTTATGAAAAGCTTTTCTATCACAGTGATAGTTTTGATAGAGTGATATAACTCTTACATTACATATTTTATTTATGATGCATATATAGTAAGTTTTACTAATGTTATCCAAAATTTTCTGTAATAATTTTTGGAAGGAAGTTATGGTAAAACTTTCAGTCCAGCCTGTAGCATCCTGCCTCTGCCTCAGAGCTCCACCTGTCTGTTTTCCTGCAATGTGATTGAGAGGAACAGGCCCAAAGAATTCTGGTCTGTGGAGACATGACTCTTTCTTTCAGAGATAGTGCATCCCATGGACGTACATAGTTTACTTTTCCATATATAGTTAGAAAGTAGGGGATCCTATTCATTATAATAATTACTGTACTGTTTTCAGGTTAAATGTGGACTTAACCTCAATTTTAATTTGTGATATTTAAGTACTGGGTATTTTAAAGCCACTTGTTTGACCTCATAACTTTCATTTTTTCTTCTTCATACACTATATTTTCTACATTTGTGCATGTTTAATTTTCTATGCAGTGTGATGCTTTAGATCTTGCATTGTTTCCTTCCCTCTTAATGTTATGTTTTAAAAGTTGATCCATGTTTTCTGTTTGCATTTCTACGTCCTTGCTACTAAGCAAGGCATAACATTTTTAGTAAGCATTCTCCATGTTTTACTTATCCATTCTGTTATGTGATGAACATCTTATTTGATTCCAACTCTGCCACCACCACTAATGTGGCATGTTCTTCTAAATGTTCCCAGAAGCAATCGTGTGAGAGATTCTTCAGTGATATACCCTGGAGAGGGATTGCTGGATCTTTGGTAACACCAATCAGATATTCACTGAATACTGCTGATTGTTCTTCAGAATGACTGTTTTACTTACACATTTGGACTAATTGTTGATATGAATTGAATTTCTAACTTTTACAAAATTAATGATTGCAAAGTGTTGCTTTGATTTGTAGTTTTTCCAGCCATTAGTGAGGTTGAGCATCTCGAGCAATACTTGTTAGCTATGTTTGTTCCCATCAGTTCATTTCTCTTTCTGACTTTTGCTCAATATGTTTTTCATCAGGTTCTCTGTATTTTTATTTTCTTCTTGTAGGATTTTCTTTTGTAATGTACATATTAATATCCAATTAATTTTTGGTATAAAAGGTCTTCAACCTTTCTGGTCGGTCAACCATTAGTTATGGCAAACTAATGAACATAAATTTCAAATTTTGGTTTAGTTTTTATCTTGCTGACATTTTTCCATCTTGATTAAGACTCTCACTCCAAACTCACAAAGATTTTTTACCTACAATTTCTTCTATTAGCTTTACTTTTGCTCCTCTTATTTTCCAAGTGAAAGCATCATTTCATTGAACTTGAGCGGATACAGAGCCTCTCCTCAGAGTGAGTGGGCTGAACACTTCCATGATGAAGTAAGCATATCCTAGAGTGAACCAGGTTTTCATAGTCAACTAAAATTTAGACTTTAAAAAGTGAAATGTAAGGGAGATTTTTTTTTTAATTTTCACTTTCTTTAAACAGGATGAAAAAAATTATGAAAAGTGTTCATAACTTGTAATCTGATTGTGTGCCTGGAGGTATAAGGAAAGGATAGTTTAGTGCAATCAAACAAGGAGCCCAGAGTGAAGCTCTTTAGGTAACTGTTTGCTTGGAAAACAGGAATCCCGTTGTGCAACAAGAAGTTAAGTGAATTCCCAGTTGAGTTACTAATATTATTGTTTGCAAAAACATTTCTTTTATTTGCTCCTAAGTCCCTTTTACAATGTGCCTTTCACACTGTAACACCACTAAACATTTCTGAGTGGAGGCAGAATTAAAGCAGTGGTTTAGAAACACTTAGTGTATTTTTCTCTTTACATTTTGATTTTTATTTTGTGCATTTGTTGTTTATTTCAGTTCTTAAACTAACCTAATTTATAAATGGAGTTCTATCCATCTTCATTTTTTTCTTATTGCCTGAAATTTGTGTCAAAAACTCAGAGGATACAGCCTCAGAGGAAACAACCCATTTCCCCATTTTAGACATTAATTCAGTACTAGATTTCTTGTATTTTTTATTTATTTTATTTTTTGATCCTACATATCACCTTGGGAGTGAAGTCTGGACAGAATGTGTTTGGGAACATCAGCCTAGGTCCTGAAGGAAGATACAGAGAATGTGGACATGTGCGAAGGATTTTCACAGCTCAGCTGACCTTTGACTTCTGGGAGTTTGATTATTTCATGCACCTGCTATTCTTGAGCTAGCCGGAAACAGAGAGCAGAGCCCAGAGAGAAGGCAAAGGTACTGACACAGCAATCGCCCCAGCCAGCTGTGCAATCACACTTATATTTCAGCACACGGAAGCAGCTCATAGCAGGTGCTCAGCACAGGGTGCCTCCTCCCGTCCTGACTGGCTCAGGCAAATGGCCTTTCTACTTGTCTGTCCTTCAGAGTTTTTTTCTTCTGTAAGCACAGATGTATGCTTGGATACAAGATAGCAAGAACCTCTCAGGATGAAAAGCAACCTTTACTCAGTTATTAGAATCAATTCTTCAGATTTCATTAGTCTAATAAATATTTATAGCATCACTCAAAAAATCTTCCACTAATTGCTTGAATATTTTCTTAATAAGGTTACTGTTAACATGATTTTTTTTAAAAAAGATAATCTTACATCTCTTTTTATGTTAAAAACATATACATTTTTAATACTCACCCTCTTGCCAGGGCTGAACCTATAACAAACTTGTATAATCTAAGGGGTATGAAAAGACCATTCTATTCATAAATCTTCACGGGCTGGTCCTCAGAAAAAGATTTTTAGATGGCTGGGTGCTGGAGCTTAACATTGAAAGGTAGGGCTTGGATAAAGAAAGAAAAGAAAAAGAAAATTCTAGACAAGGAACAAAGAAAGAGACATTCAAAAGTTAGTAATACGCTCTGGAAACAAAAAAGACCAGAGTGATAATGGATGAATTCTTGGAAGAGGTTCCTGACAATGAGAGGATACTGTGAAAAACAAAAACCTATGTAACAAGATCAAAGGAGTGGATATTTTTCGCCACTTATTTTCGATCTAACCTATGAAAAACATGAATTTTTTAATACCCATAAGTCAAAAGGAGTCATTTTGTTGCATTGGGCAGTTGGCTCAGTGATAGAGCATTGGGCCCGCGTATGGAAGTCCCGAGTTTGATTCTCGATCAGGGCACACAGAAGAAGCGACCATCTGCTTCTCCACCTCTCCCCCTCCACCTTCTCTCTCTCTCTTTCTTTTTCTTCCCCTCTAGCAGCCATGGCTCATTAGAGCAAGTTGACCCTGGGCACTGACGATGGCACCATGGACTCAGCTCGGGCGGTAAAATAGTTCGGTTGCCAAGCAATGGATTAATGCCCCAGATGAGCAGCATCCCCAGCTAGGGGTTTGCTGGATGGATCCCAGTTGGAATGAATGCGGGAGTCTGTATCCCTACCTCCCCACCTCTCACTTAAGAGTTTAATAAAAAGCGTCATTCTGTTTAGTATTTGAGCCACAGAAAGAATGAGCAAAGCTGTGTAGTGATGACAACCAGGGCTCTTCCTGAGCAGAACTGTAAACACATCAAATCTGCCTTTCCTGTTCTGTCACCTTCTTCTCTAGAAATCCAATTTATTTCACACTTTGCTGTCCCTTCCACTGGAGCTTGTCTGAATGCCTCTGAGATTAGCCCTCTGTCTGCACATCCATGGGATTTTATTTTTAAAAAATGTGTGGGAGGGAGTAAGCCCACAATAGCCCTTGCATCCTGGCTGTCACTGGATGCTCTTAATTTGAAACCCTTTGCTCTGTCTCTGGAACCTTCATCCCAGAGAGCTCTGTGCTTCACTTTGCCTGATTCCTCTTCCACAGCACTCACACCCCTGCACACTGTGATAACTGACTGCGCAGTTACTCGTGTATCCTCAAACCTTTTTCGGGATGCTTCTCCCCTTCCTGATTTTACTACAGACCTGGAAGACCCTACAGAAACATTTTCTTTCTTTCTTTTTTTTATAAATTTTTATTAATGTTAATGGGGTGACATCAATAAATCAGGGTACATATATTCAAAGAAAATATGTCCAGATTATCTTGTCATTCACTTATGTTGCATACCCATCACCCAAAGTCAGATTGTCCTCCATCACCTTTTATCTAGTTTTCTTTGTGCCCCTCCACCTCCCCCTACTCCTCTCTTCCTTCCCTCCCGCGACCCCACCCCCAGTAACCACCACACTCTTGTCCATGTCTCTTAGTCTCATTTTTATGTCCCACCAATGTATGGAATCATGTAGTTCTTGGTTTTTTCTGATTTACTAATTTCACTCTGTATAATGTTATCAAGATCCCACCATTTTTCTGTAAATGATCCGATGTCATCATTTCTTATGGCTGAGTAGTATTCCATAGTGTATATGTGCCACATCTTCTTTATCCAGTCTTCTATTGAAGGGCTTTTTGGTTGTTTCCATGTCTTGGCCACTGTGAACAATGCTGCAATGAATATGGGGCTACATGTGTCTTTACGTAACAATGTTTCTGAGTTTTTGGGGTATATACCCAGTAGAGGGATTATTGCTGGGTCATAAGGTAGTTCTATTTTCAGTTTTTTGAGGAACCACCATACTTTCTTCCATAATGGTTGCACTACTTTACAGTCCCACCAACAGTGAATGAGAGTTCCTTTTTCTCCACAGCCTCTCCAGCATTTGCTACTACCTGTCTTGTTGATAATAGCTAATCTAACAGGTGTGAGGTGGTATCTCATTGCAGTTTTGATTTGCATTTCTCTAATAACTGATGAAGATGAGCATCTCTTCATATATCTGTTGGCCATTTGTATTTCTTCCTGGGAGAAGTGTCCCTACAGGAACATTTTCTACGGTTACTGGCCATTTCACTGAGATTACTCATCTCGCACACACCTCATAGTTTAGTGTGGACAAACACACTCTTCTCTTCCTAGTGCCCCTTTCAAAACCTTTTTATTTTTCCAGTCAAATAAAAACCCTAAGTCCTTTGAAACTTTTTATTTTCTTCTACCAATTTATAGATTATCAGACTACCAGATATTTCGACCCGATTTATTATTTTTCCTTCTAAGCCAATTCCTTCCCTTGTGCAGAATAGCTTTGCTGTTTACATTGGTGTTTTAATCTAACACTTCAGCTCATTTTCTTTTTATTTTTATTCCAGGGGCCTTTACCCCCAATTTATATCAGGTACCCAACCCTAGGACCACACTCTGGATATTAGAGTTACTTGCAATGGTTTCCTCTCTGGAATAATACATTGAAATTTTCCCTCTAAAATAACAACTCTTCATACAAATACTATCACTTGTCTCAACCTTTACTTTTTCAGTAATATCCAGTCTTCATTATTCTTCTAGTTTTTCACATGTCAGTCTATAGGTGCCTTTCTTTTCTTACTCATTCTGACTGGATGCTATACTCCTTTATTTTTAACCACTCTGTTTTCTATGTCCTCAGAGCCCTTAACCTATTGTTCTTCTGTTTCATTCACTTGGTAACATTTTAACACTAGAATAATCAGCCATGTTGTTTTTTCTATAAAACACATCAGTTGATGAACTGCGGGAAACACACGTAAACACACATACAACTTCCTGGACCATTGCCACCAAAACTCACAATTCCTCACTTCAGTCGGTCATGGCTTTTTTTTTTTTCTGCTGTCTTCTCTATTTAGCTCTCCTCTATTTTCCAAGGTGCCCATTTCAAATTTTCTCCATTATCCTCTAATGTCCACCCCTCTACTCCACATTCTTATCTTCAGCAGATGACTTTGCCTCTAGTTTCACAATAAAAAATAAAAAAAACACTTTCTTTTCCTTCCTAATCCAGCAAATGTAACCATATGAGCAACTATCACTTCTTCTTTCTCTTCTGTTGTATTGAAGAAGACATTTTTCTACCCATTGCATTTTGAGGGTCACCCTTTTATATGGTGCTGCTGTTCACAGTATTAGTTTCTTAGGTATCTGTGACCTCCTCACCAATTACCGTTAGTTCTTCCATCTTTAAATGTCCCCTAAGTCCCACATTCCTCTCTCCCCTGGCCCCATCTCCCTTCTTTTCCTCACTAGCAGAATTCTTCAGAGTCAACTACACTCTATGCTATATTCACTTCCCCATTCAACCCTGCTTTCATCTCCCTTTTCCTTCCACCACCATTGAATCTGCTCTTTGATAAAGACAGGGTTGTTCATCACAAAAGACATCTGTAGGGTCCTCACCTTTCTTGTCTACAATGTAGCACTGACATTTCTGTCTTCTCCTTTTTTATAGACATGGTGCCCTGTTGTACTACAATTCCCTTCATAACAGATTTAGCATCCTATGTTTGAACCCTTCAAAATGCAAAATAACAAACCTCACCCATGCATCTACACTCAAGCCTCCTTCTTCCCTCTTATTGTAATTAAGAGGTGTTCTCTCCTTTCTGAAGGTAATCCTAGTATCTACAGGTTTGAGTCCACTCAGCTGAAAACCCAGGCTCCTTCCTTGAGACCTCGTTGCTTACCTTTGACACAACTGTGCGTGAAGTCCCCTGATTCTGCCCTCACTGCTTCTTGAACCTGCCCAGTTTCCTCATTCCTATGTTAAATACGCTGGATCAGTTTGTCATTATCAGGCTCATATTGGTATTTCAGCAGCCTCCTTAGAGGCCAATGCTTTGTTGAGTTAATGAGTAAATGAAGATCTAGCTCTAAGGTTCTATACTTCCACAGGTCTTTGCACATGCTCTGCCCATAGAATGTTGTCTTCTTGTCTTAAAGAGATCTTTCAAATTCTCTACTGCCAGTACCCATCACACTTGGTTCTGCCCCCAGCTCCTGCATGCTCTGTTTTCTCTGGTATTGCCCTCAACTAACCTATTTCCACACTGTCCATAGTGTGACTATTTGAGAAATTATGTTCTTTCATTTTCTTGTTTAAAATTTCTTCCATCATTTTCTATTGTTTTATTTTTCAGGAAAAAAATTCTTAAATATAACTTTTAAGTCCACTCTGACCTGCCTTGCTTTTCTCTTCGATATTACCTTTCATTACACATTGTACATGTGTGCGGGGACTCTCTCACTTAGAGTGCTTTAGGCAGAGCTAGTTCTCTTTCTTTAAAGACAAGAAAACAGAGCTCAGACACCATAAGTCTATGAAAGAAATGACTTATGCGGCTGAGATTTGAGCGGAGTTCTTTAGATCTCTTTTGTAATTTAATTTTCTATTATAACATGTGGCTTCTGTGTACGAGTGTGCTCATTCTGTGTCTATGCAGGAAACAGAAAAGTTTTCGTTGGTAGTTTCTGGATCATATATTAGTTGATAAGGTTTTTAACAACTTGATTTATAAGTAAAAAATTTAACTTTTTATATGTAAAAAACTTATGTAGTCATTATGTTTTAATTGTTACAGTAATCTAAAATTTCATTTTAACTCTTTGCAGATTGGCATATTTTAGGGTGTGTGTTTCCCAAAGAGATGCATTTACAAAGGGGACAGTTCAAGCAAGAATGCAAGAACGCAAGAATGCTCCCTGTTTTGTGTGAAGCATCGTCACTTTCAGAATAGCGTACTGACCAAGATGGGCTAAAGCTTGTCTGAACTTCAGCTAGATTTCTCTCTGATCATGACCCTGACCTCCATTTCTTAGATCATTCACTTTAAAAGTAATGTAATTGTAAGTCTTCTCTTGGGATGCAAACGTTCTCCCAGAAGTAAAATAATGCAACACTCTTAATAATTTATATATAATGTGTAATTCTCAAAGATCATATACACTATTCCAGAGACCATTCTTGTTTAGACTGTTTAAGTGGATTCTGACATAGCATGTCACTTTGACTCTAGCTTCTGTGTGGAATAGATTATTTCCTAGCCAAAAATTTTCCTTAGTATAATGGCAGACAGCATTGTTTTCCTTGAATATAGTGTCTTCAGTTATTTTATGACATGGTTTCATTCGTCTCCATAAAAGCAGAAGGATATTGAGAAGGCTGGGATATAAGAAAAGACAGTTCAGCCCACCAGGCTCTTTTTCTTTTAATGCACCCTGGAGAACATTTAATTGCTTCTTGAATGACCCCCAAGGTCTTCCTAGAATGAGCTTGTTGTCTTCTTTGTGGAAGAGACCATCCCCATTTCATTTGAACTCATTGTGACTTAATTATAGGATACATATTATAAATTGAAGGCAATCAGTAATCCTTAATCAAACAGGGTAAATTTGTTTCACATGCAAGACACAATGGGCCCTTGTGAAATAGATGGCACACTTTCATTTACTGAACGATACCCAGATTAATTAACTCACCTGATAGCTGTGGTTCCAATTTCCCAACTGCAACTCAAGTCTATCTTATGCTTGCCCTTCATTCTTGTTATCATTCCATAAAGCTGTTTTTCAATACGCTTTCAAATTCAAAGATTGTCATTCCTCTCCACAAAGATTATCTTGTCATTTTATAAAATAAATCATGTTTGCCTATGAACAACACAGTGTGTATATTTATGTATAATAAATATATATAATATATACACATATACACACACACATATATATATACTTACACACATACACAAAAACACACATTCAGTGGAGAAGACAACAGACTTTGTCTTTAGTTACAGCTCTGTTACAAATCTGAGTTCAATGGATCTGTCCCTAGAATGTTACAGTAATTTCCTCAAGCTTCCATCAGTGCCTCCTCACTATCTAGAGCAGAGGTTTTAGCTGTCTGTTTGCTGGCTGTTTCCCTGAAAATTACTTTAAAAGATTTAATTGATCTATATTGCATTTATCTTGCAAAAGTTGAGGTTTTTATTAAATTTAAGTGTCTGTTTAGTGCCTCATTGTGTATCCTGATTATTTTTGGTGACTAAGTGTAACATTTAATAACTATTAGTTTTCTTTTGGAGAGTTCTTAAGCAGGAAACAAGAGTTCCTACAGCTCCGTAGATAATTAACTTGAAGCTTGTCTGTCTCTTGAGAGACATCAAATATGTAAATGAGGAACTTAGGCTTTAACAAGACATGGTAAGAAAATCTCAAACTGTTATCACATGAAAGCAAAAATCGTGGTTAAAAAAATATATCAATATGCTTTGAAGAACTAATATATGCTTCTTGCTTCGGATTTGTAAAATTTTGTGGGCATTCAATTGTTTTCCAAAGCTGCAGAAGCTGAATCAGATCTGTTAACGGGGAAAAAAAAAAAGCGAATAAGAAAATAAGGGCAGCAACCCTGTTTAAAAGCTTTGGCACACTGCTACCTTATTAGAACTCAACAAATATTTTTAAAAACTTGTACCAAATGTTTCTATTTTATTTTGCAAAACTTTTTTTGAAGTATCTACTATTATTTCAATCTTTTCAGTATAATGCCTTGCAAACAAATATATCTTTGGACTGTATTATTACTAAAGATGTAAAAAAAGAGGAGCCATTCATTTTTGATGTTTTAAACTAATTATTCTCTACACTTTTCTGCACATGCTTTATAATCTATAATGTATCTCAAGAAAAATATGGAGGAAAAGACGCTTAAAATTTCTGTGCTTTGTTTTAATAAGAAAACATTCTATAATTACAAAAAAATTATTTACCTGAATAACACATTTTTGTTATAATAATGGATTATGTTTTCTTGAGACAGTGGAACTAGTGGATGGAATGGGTGGAATTAAGAAACTATTTCTATACGCACAAGAGAGTGAGTTCTTAAAAAATCAATGGGTTTTTGGATTTCTTTGAAAAAGCCAATCATTTAAAGCATTTTAAGAGAATTTACTTGGCTCTCAGTCGGCTCTGTACTTTTAATGGAATATACTTCCAACTTTTTCCTTCAGTTTTTAGAGTATATACTGGATATGCTAAAGCAGTAGTTAGGAAAGACACCGACTCAGGTGCGGATCCCCTGACTCAGACTTGGTTGGACGCCCTTGCGGTTGATGCGGTGTCCTGGATCCCCTGGGGCCGGCACCCGCTGTGTGTTCACACAGGGTCACTGCTGCCGCGGCTGTTCCCTCTGCCAATCTGGGCCACATCACCAGGCCTAACTGCGCTAGAACCAGGATTAGTATGCAATGTGCATAATTTCCTTAAGGATACTGGCTCTTATGAAAACACATGCACTAGCACCTACTCAGGAATAAAGCGCATTTTGATCAGTTCTCTTCAGCCAGAATAGGTTTCCCATGCCTACTGAGGCAAAACAGAAAAAGCTGTCATGACAAAAGGCAGATGGAGAAAAGGGCCATCGTCATGTTTCTCTTAAGATATCAAGGCAGAGTCTCTTCATTTTGCTCATCATGCTAGTTTGTCACAAGGCAGGCATGCCTCCCTGCATCCTAATATTTCTCAGTCTTCTACGAAATTAGATATTACTACCATTTGTATAGTTATAACATCCATGCAATTATAATTGACAATTAGATTTTTTGTTTCAAGGGTCTCATAAGTATGACGTTCTGAAGAGCTCTGAGTCGCCCTGGGCATGGATTGGTTATCGCTGCAGTGCCGGCTGGAACACGCTGCGGGGGCGTGAGCCTTCTTCAGATCACAAGAGGTTTACAACCTGATAAGGAAAATACAGGTGTAATTATGCTCACTCACTAGCTTGTGTGGCGTGAGGTGGCTCCTGCTTGACTACCAACCTTTCCTCCACATATTCTACACCTCTGACGTTCACAGTAAGAACAACTTCTGCACATACATTGGCATTCTACTTGCTATTCATAAAACTTTTGCTATATTTATAATCTCACTCGACTCTTGTACATTGTTTACTCTTTCGCAAATTAGCAGAAGTTAATTTTCTACACCAATTAAACACATCATTCAGAAAATAAACCAAGTGATTCTAATCATTCTAAAAACAACAAAATACAAAGCTTTTATGGCAAAAACAGACTGGTGATGTGGTGGAGCAGCAGTGATGTAATAGCTGTGTTTAGACGACATGAATTGATCTAAGAAAACTTGGATCATCCGTGCACAAGGCGGTTACAATGACCTGGGCCAGTGTCCCTAACTCTTCCTTTCCTGGATCTCCTTCTCAGAGACATTCTAGAAAGTACATGATAGAGTAGTTTACTATCTCAGAAAGGGAAAAAAATAAAATGAAGAACATAAATACTTCCTTGGTTTTCTGTTTCATTCATTACCTAAAATGCCTTTTAAATTATATCAATGATTTTGAATTTTAACACAAATATTCCAATTAAAACTATACACAGGATATTATAGGGGAAGAAAAAAAAAAAGAGTTATCATTCAACATTGGGTCTTTTTAAAAGGTAATTTAATTTTATTTCTTTTCAAAGTAAAAAAATAATTCAAAGCTTTAAACTACTACAATACTTGGCTTTTGGAAAGAGGATAATTTTTTATTAAGTTATTGGTACCATCCTTAATAACCCTAGCCCTAATCCTAATCCCTACATTATCCATGACTCAAGACTGCCTTCGAGAGTATTTTTAATCATGTTACATTCTACTGTTGGCACATACTATTGTTTCATTTTTCTCTTTGAATTTATTGACATCATAATCACTTTTTCATGTTCCTGATACATAATTATTATTTATATATATTTATAATATTAAAAAAGGACACACATGAGATTGTATAAAATAGAAAGGAAAATGGTAAATTTTCCTGAAATCCACAGAAATGCATCAATTCCAATAGCTTGGGATCCAAGTAATTTTGCTATATTTTTCTATCTAAAGAGCACTGTGCTTTGCAACTATTTTCTTGGGTTAAAGGCATGCATTAGAGAGCATTCATAGACTTGGGAAGAAATAAATTTGAAAACCACCTGAAGACCATACGGTCAGGAAAGTTTTAATTTGTTGGCTTTTTATTAAAGTTTTATACTTGCTTGACATGATAATTATGGAATAAGAAAAGTTATGGCTGTCATTGGCCATAGCCAGTCTCTTTCCTTCTGTTTCTTGCTCAGGGTAATCATTGCAAAGGGATTTAAATTTTGATAAATGGACAAATAAAATATATTTTAATTGGTTTTAATATGATAAAATCCAATTTTGAAAAAGGTGAATGCAACTATTCATATGATTGTATATTATTTTATGACAGAGAAGAAGAAAGTGATTTAGATTTCAAATTTAAAATAGCATGTAAAAACTTTAAAATGCAATAAACGATATTTTGGAAAACATGTATTTATTATTATAGTAACCTAATTAACTATAATAAAACACTTTTGTTTCAGGATTCTAAAAATTGAATAAGACAGACAGGAACTTAGTATTGAGCAGATTTTTTTTTTTTTTTCTGCAAAGAACCAAGACAATAGACACAATCCTATTTCTTTGGGTTGGGTTCTCATGAATATTTCCTGTATGTGCTCAACATTGGGCATAGCCAAATAATATTTTTTAATGCACTATCATTTTAAATGGACATTTATTTAATAAATTTGGTTTTAGAACTTGTTTTGTGTGCAAACATACTATCTTTGATTTAATTTCTTCTGACATGGTGCCCACTACACAGTAGAAAAAAAATGTATAATTGTAGTTTTGTCCTTTATAGCACAGGACAAATAAATGTCAAAATCAAATGGTGGTGTCCCCCAAGGGAAAACACACTTCAATGATGAAATATGCTTCCTCACTTCCCATTGCTATTCCTCTGAACACCCAGGTAAGCTGCCTCAGGAACTAATCAAATTCTGCTAATTTGCATATAATAAAAGCCTTGCCACAAGATTTTACAATGTTACGAGAAGTGCATAACATCTCTAAAATGGTGAGTTATGAGGAATATGTATCCATCTGCTCTGAATCTCCAGTATATAAACACTCAGAGTGGTTTCACGGAACCAAAGCTGATATTGGCATCTGCTTACGCTGTTGATGGGTTAATGTCAGTTTAATTCTCTGCTTTAATAAAGACCCTTGGAGGTGGCACTATGCTATTTTCTATGGTCTTGAAAATGCTGTGATATTGATAAAATGTCAGACTTCTTGTTGGGAATGACAATAACAATCAACTTTGCAAGGCAATCATTAAGGTAGCTTTAAAAAGATAGCTACATGAGCAAACACTGTTCCTGAGCATTACCTGTACTTATTTTATAGCATCCCTTTTGTTCAGAAATAATGGTCCTTATAGTTCATGTTAAATTTTCTTACCATAATCATTCCCATCCCAAAATATTTAAAAGAATATACTTTTTAATTCATGTGAATTATTTCTGGAGTAAATTTTTTTTATCCTTAGGACCCTGGCTGTTTTGATATTTCTGCAAACTTATGAGGTGACTTAAAATAATTTCATTTTGCAGTTTTCTTTTTGAATTTATAGGGTGAAAGTGAAGCTTCTTATTGCAGTTAACATCAAATTCACAAATATAAAGTATTAAATTTCTGTTCCCAAATTTTATCATTAGACACAGAATTTTAAAAAATGTATCTAGAAATTATAGAAGCTACCTACACATCTGAAATGCTTATTTCTAATTTTTTTTATTATGAAAAGGTTAAATTCCTTTTCTCTGAAATTGAAATACTCAACTGGTGATGGAATATACTTGAATTCTGAGATAAGCAGTCAATTTCATGTTATTCAGTATTGTAAAGAGATACTAATTATTGCATTTGTCATGAGACACAGTAAATATTTTATTTTATTCAGTCACAATAAATATTATTATTATTATTATTATTTTCTTTTTTAAAGCTGGAAACGGGGAGAGACAGTCAGACAGACTCCCGCATGCGCCTGACCGGGATCCACCCGGCACGCCCACCAGGGGCGATGCTCTGCCCACCAGGGGGCGATGCTCTGCCCCTCCTGGGCATCGCTCTGCCCCTCCTGGGCGTCGCTCTGCCGAGACCAGAGCCACTCTAGCACCTGGGGCAGAGGCCAAGGAGCCATCCCCAGCGCCCGGGCCATCTTTTGCTCCAATGGAGCCTTGGCTGCGGGAGGGAAAGAGAGAGACAAAGAGGAAGGAGGGGGGGGTGGAGAAGAAAATGGGTGCTTCTCCTATGTGCCCTGGCCGGGAATCGAACCTGGGTCCCCCGCACACCAGGCCGACGCTCTACCGCTGAGCCAACCAGCCAGGGCCTTAAATATTATTATTTTTAAGGACACAAGAAAGTATAGAGAATAGTTTGTTGTTTGAAGACCGTATGGTCAGAAGGAGGAAGGTTTAACTGAAACACAAGGAGTTGAGGTTAGCCAGAAATTTCCTGTCTCGGTTGGAATTAGAGGACTTACTGGGGGTCACTTTGGACTTTCTTATACTAGCACTTTTGAAAATGCAATTGTTTCTCATTTGCCAATGATACCTTATCAAGAAGGAGAAGAAGAGACTGATATTTAACCTTATGTCATTGTAATTTCATGTGACAAAGTTTATGTTATAGGAATGTTAGTGTCCTGTAGTTCTAATCATGTCTTCTATAAAATAACAATCATGTAGGATAAAAATGCTGTGTGAAAGCAAAGGTAACAACAAAAATTTGTTTGTGTCACCCAACCACAAGCTTATAAGAAGTGTTGGACTATTTTAATTTAATACAATCATTATGTCACTCTTTTTTAATCACAAGAAACAGAATTCATACATCTTAAGAATGAAGCTTCTGTCTTTGTTGTGTAGAGAGGAAATAGAGAGAGAAAGGATTAGAGTATACTGAGATTTTAGTTCTTACATTATAGGATTCGTTGGCAAAAAAATCTGTTTAGGGGCTTGATGGTTCACTAGAGCAGACTAGAATCCCCAGTGGGCAAGGATTGTGTCCAATTCATCTTTTTTTTTTTTTCCTATCAGAGCTTATAGGAAGTAGTCCTCCATTATTGTATGTAGATGAATGAGGTAAACATTAGTTAGCGTTCCTGATCTTTCAGAGTAAGTGCCATTTTTCAAGGATGTAAGTTGTATTTTTACTTATTCAACAACAGAAAGAATTTGTTGGACAAAAGAATTTGAAGATTTCTTATGACAATACTACAGTCATTCTGTCTCCTGAATGGAAACTGCTCTTGGATGGTCAGCAGTGACATGGATTTTCTGTGGTCACCATCTCTTATCTTTTAACAGGTTGGCAGGCGCAGCACTGCAGGTGAAGAGGTACTCAGAATAGATAGACCACTTTTTCCTCCTTTCTCCAAATGAAATGGTGGAGTGTCACTGCTGACTCTCGATTTGTTTCCCATCAGAAAGTTGTTACCTTGTGTCTTCAATGATCTTTCTTCTTCCTTAGGTTACAAGTAAGCAGTCTCTTGTTTTACGCTTCTGTGACATGCAAAAAAGAAAAAAAAAATGGAATTCATGAAAGTGCTATTACATGGAGATCAAGAATTAGATTTATCTACTTTAAGTATTTTTAGATAAATTTGATAGGAGTTTATGCTTTGCTTCTTGCTTCCGTGCCAGTTTCTAAACTTTCTTCTTCCTCTCTTTCTAATTCCATTTATGCTCTTACCAAGATTGAAGTAATTTTTTTCTTATGATTAATTTGCTTCAAAAATATTTTGGATTTATCTTTGCATAGTAATATAATTCAATGGATAAGCTTTGTAATGTCTACAACCTATTCTGTGAAATATTGCATGTATATACTACACATATCTTTAAAGTATACTCTTTTGAATCTGGGTTTGACATATCCAAGATGCCAAAATTTGAAAGCACTATGTAAGGTTGGTTCTCTTCATAATGCTTAAATAGATTCGATCTTTGTTTAGATTTTTATTTTTATTCCATGGGTATATTATTTACTTCCTTCATCTAACTTCTTGATGTAATTTTTTCAGAATTCGTGGAGAAAAAAACTCTTGGATATTATCAAGGGTTTCAGTCTTGTTCTATTCATGAAATATTCTGCCCTTTTTAGAATAGCTTAAAATTCTTGACAAGTTTAAAATCCATGGTTTTATAATCATTCCTAAGCATATTTTCTCCTTGACACTTTTCTCCATGTGTAGAAAAAGTAGGACAGTAATAAATGATGAGAAAGCATAACTGTAACTAGGCAAGGTTTTATTTTTGGTGTTTTAGGTTTATAATATTTTCTAAATTAACATTTGGCCAATAAATATTTTAATTATTTCATCAATTAATGATAAAATGCCAGTATCACCCAGTATATATGCCAGTTAATAATCCTGGGTAGGTATATATTTTTTCCAACACAGGGTACTTTTATTGTACTATTACTTATGTGACATTATCTAAACTATTGAGACTTTACATATAACACAAAGTATAAATGGAGTTTTAAATGTATCAGTGTATGATTATCAAACACTTTTAGAAATATTTTTAAAGGGGAAATTTCAAGAAAAAATTAAAAGCAATGGCTTATAGAAAATCACTCAGTAGAGGAAGATGGTCGCCAGAATTCCTAGACATTGTGAAAGATGATTTTGACAATCATCAGAGATTATGTGGCTTCCTTTCTCCTCAGAGAATAATTTCATTATTCCTTTTTCCTTAGACCAGCATAATTTTGGTATTCAAAATATAAAAGAATTTGTAGCACTTTATATTCTGATTCAGTATTTATTTAAGGGTAGACATGGGTTTTATTTATTTGGCGAAGATTATGGTGACAACCACTTCTGTACTGTGAATAAATACTTTCTCTTAGATTATTACTCAGTGGCTAGGATTGATGCCACCTAGATACTACTCGGGGTGAGAAACAGAATAACCAAAAGGCTGACCATACCAAGTGAAGATGCAGAAAAACTAAATCTCTCACACACTCTTGGGGAAATGTAAAATATTTCAATCACTTTGGAAAATAGCTTGGCCATTTCTTAAACAGTTAAACACACCTTCCACATGGCCCAGCTACTCCATGTTTAAGCAATTACACAAGAAAAATGAAAGCATGTGTCTACACAAAGACTTACTTATATACAAATGCACATAGCTGCTTCACTCAGCAAGGTCAAACTGGAAGCAACCGAAATGTCCAACAATAGTTATAAAGATAAACAAATAGTGGTATATCCGTAAAACAGAATACAACACAACAATGGGAAGAAAAGGTGGTGATATAGGAGCCGGCATGGATATATCTCAAAATTATTATGTGAAGTGAAGCTAGACAAAAAATTAGCACATTTTAGAGTGCCTCCATCAATATAGAATTCTAACAAATGAAAAGTCACATATAATGACAGAGAGCAAATACTTGTGAAAATAATTTATTTATGCCATCTAAAAGACATGTTTGGGAAATATTTGGCTACTTAGACCCTTGGGACAGGTTTAAGACTGTAAAGAGGAATTATAAAGAAAGGGAAAGAGGAAAGTTTGGAGGAAACTTTGGTTAGGGGTGGATATGTTTATCATCTTGACTATAATAATGGTTTTATCACAGTATACATAAGTCAAAACTTACCAAATTGTGCCCTTTAAGTATATGCATACTGTCGATTATAACTCACTAAACCTCTTTTTCTTTTCTTTATAAATGCAGTTGAAAATTGTTGTTACATTGAGGCCAGTATTTGAAAATCAGAAGTAACAAAAAGGGACTTATAGAAAAAAAATAGGTGGAATATTTTTGTGTCCTCTATTTTCATTCTAATTTATCAATGGCATCACATCGTTGGTGACATTGGTCGGTCAGATCTATAGAAATGCACAGGGGTAAATCATAGATTAGTATATTTCTTAAGAGGAATCCTCTAAGGCCTTTGGCTGCCTGGGAAATTCATTTTTATGGAATCTTTCATTGCGCTCAATACATAAGAGCTTAGAAGCCTTAGCTAGCTTTTATTTAAAACATGTTTGCTTAAATTACAACAAGGTATTTTACAGTTAGACACATGAATGCCACATGCTAAGTAAATTGTACATTAAATAAAAAGTGTTTAAAAAATACCCTGAAGTTGTAGAAATGTGGGATGCATATAGAGAGTAATAATTTAAGCAGTTTTAGTCACCTCAGTGATGTTAAACCACACTTTCTGTATTCTTGAAGCAGAAGAGACATATGTCTTGAATGTATTTTACATCTATGCTAAAGCTAACCCTTTTAAGGGCATTATTGAATTGATAATTTCAAACAGTTTGCTAAACTTAGATATGTTCCAAAGAGGGCAAGAAATCTTGAATGCATCATTTAGTATATTTTATAATGTCATTTTTGAGGATTCATGTTTACTTTGACTGCCTGTCCCACTGTACCCAAAATATGAATAAATAAAGATGAACGCTTGGTTTTCATGTCCTCTTACTACACAGTGCTGAATGATTGTTAAAGCTAATACAAGTCACATCCTCCAGTCATTACTTTGTTAATTTGATAATTGCTAAGAAGTAATTTTAATGAAGTTAATGCGCCTGCTATCTGTAACCATAAAGTGTTCCCGATATAAAACAGTTCCACTGTAAATCAAAGAAAAATGGTATGGTCACACATATTAACATGCAAGGTGGTGAACAAATTTAGTTGAATTAAATGACACTGTCAGCTCTGTACAGAAATTTCTAATTTTGTATAGAAGGTCTTGATTTCTAAGCTCTTTACTTGAACAAGGAGATTTTAATTTATCTGTTATTTTATGAAGCATTTTGTGTGTAGAGAAAGTGCTACTTGTCTGCACATGCTGGTTTTGTAGAATTCTTACATGATTTCATGCTTTGCTGATGGAAAATTAGACCCTTGTGTATTATAAAAGAATAGAAGATAGCTATAGAATCAGGATGCAATTGCCTCAGGACATTCTGTTGACAGCTAGAAACATATACAGGCAAAGCAATGTCACTGGATGCTAATGGGAACTAGACTGCTGATGAGTACTGTAAATCCCTCTAAAAGAAGAAGCCAAAACACTTTCATCGAACTGGGGGTTTTACCTAAAACTTTGACCATGTAGGTAATTTCTACACTTTTGTACAATAAAACCATAATGAATAATTTATAATTACATTATGTCTGTGAAGTTATAAATATACTGAGGGGCTGATATATCTTATATAGCTACTTATAGATATGAGGTAATTCATTTATGTTATTTATGTATTAGACTAATACTATGGTGTCTTTCATGTACACTGAAATTGAATCATTCATTTGTTTGATTAATTTATACCACACAAGTCCTTACATAATAAGTTCCTTGCCTATTAGAAGTTTCAATTTTCTCTAATGTGAAATTACGTGAGTTTACTGTAACTTAACTAACAATAATGTGTACAAGTAATAATATTGATAATACAATTATATAAGGATTAATAATAGTAAGAGATGTCAAAACAGGTCTAAAAGCTACCCTGTCTCTGTTGGTCTTTTTACCTTCAAGCCAACTTTAATAACCATCGCAAATACTATACAGAGTAAAGCTCTGTGCAAAGGTTTGAATCTGAGACCAGTGAGCCAAATTCTGAAAGGATTACTTTGCTACATTCCCAGGTGAAACTTTTTACCTTACCTTTCAGAAAGCATCTTACTGCCCATCAACATGGAGTGGGGATAAATTGGTCTTGACTGCTTTCGTCCTTCTTCCAAGCTTGTTACACTTTATAACTTGTGGCTGAAATATTGGAAGTAAGGGGAAAAAAAAAGTACATTAAGTTAAGTTCAGAGGTCTTCTTTGGTGATGTTAATGTTCTTGGTGGGTTTGGCACCTGGAGCAATTTTCCATTACAATGCAGCTGTAATACGAGTGGAAATATTTTCTTTAAACAAACAACTGTGTAGGCAGGCTGCGGGGAGTGTGTTCCTTGAAATGAGTCTGGAAAAATAAAACAAAGCCCTTCCTTGTTTCTTCTAATTGTCACACTCTGAAATGAACTGCAAGTGAAACCTGGTAAGTAGAGATGTCAGAACTATTTGGTTTTCCTGCAGCAGCTGCTTCTTGGTAGTCAGTACTAAAGAGCAGTATTCTGCCAGGTTGAAGATTGGACTGAAAAGAATACAGAACAGTCCTTGAAAATCATGGCAATTATTCACAGGAAAAATACTCTGGTCTAGAAATCCTGATGCCAGTAGATGGTTTTAAATTTTTTCTTTGGAGCATGAGTAAACCAGCTGAGCTAGGAGCAGCCCTTCACAAGAAAAGTCCTTTGTTGCTCTCTTAGACTGACCTGACTACATGAAACTCCATCGACAACTGAAGAAGTTCTTTCCTTTATTTAATTTTTTTTCCTTTACTTTATTTTTAAAAATTAATTTATTGTGTCAACAGGGTTTCAAGTGTCCCACTCAATATAACACCCTCATCCCCCCACATCATGACCCCCAGCCCCATGCAAAGTCTCTTTCATTCCCATTTCACTTCCTTTGCCTCCAACCTTCACCCCCCCTTTTCCCTCTGGGACTTGCTCCTCAGTTATCTGTGTCTATCTTATGTATATGTCATTTGGCTAACCCCTTCACCTTCTTTGATCCCATAACCTCATCCCCCTTCCCTCTGACAGCTGTCCATCTGTTCCCTGTGACCTTGCATCTGTTTCTATTTTGTTCCTCAGTTTATTGTGTTCATTAAATTCCACATATAAAAGAGATTATATGGTACTTGTCTTTCTCTCCCTGGCTTATTTCACTTAGCATAATGCTCTCCAGTTCCATTAATGCCATTGCAAAGGTAAGATTTCTTTCTGTTTCATGGCTGTGTAGTATTCCTATGTGTAAATGTACCGAAGCTTTTCTTTTTTTTTTTTTTTATATAATTTTATTTTTTTAATGGGGTGACATCAATAAATCAGGATACATATATTCAAAGATAACAAGTCCAGGTTATCTTGTCGTTCAATTATGTTGCATACCCACCACCCAAAGTCAGATTGTCCTCTGTCACCTTCTATCTTGTTTTCTTTGTGCCCCTCCCCACCCCCATCCCTCTCCCATTCCCCCCTCCCCCCCGGAACCACCACACTCTTATAAATGTCTCTTAGTTTCACTATTATGTCCCACCTACGTATGGAATAATACAGTTCCTGTTTTTTTCTGATTTACTTATTTCGCTTCGTATCATGTTATCAAGATCCCACCATTTTGCTGTAAATGTTCCGATGTCATCATTTCTTATGGCTGAGTAGTATTCCATAGTGTATATGTGCCACATCTTCTTTATCCAGTCATCTATTGATGGGCTTTTTGGTTGTTTCCATGTCCTGGCCACTGTGAACAATGCTGCAATAAACATGGGGCTGCATGTGTCTTTACGTATCAATGTTTCTGAGTTTTGGGGATATATACCCAGTAGAGGGATTGCTGGGTCATAAGGTAGTTCTATTTGCAGTTTTTTGAGGAACCACCATACTTTCTTCCATAATGGTTGTACTACTTTACATTCCCACCAACAGTGTATGAGGGTTCCTTTTTCTCCACAGCCTCTCCAACATTTGCTGTTACCTGACTTGCTAATAACAGCTAATCGAACAGGTGTTAGGTGGTATCTCATTGCCGTTTTGATTTGCATTTCTCTAATAGCTAAAGAAGATGAGCATCTTTTCATATATCTGTTGGCCATTTGTATTTCTTCCTGGGAGAAGTGTCTAGTCATATCCTCTTCCCATTTTTTTATTGGATTGTTTGTTTGTTTGTTGTTGAGTTTTATGAGTTCTTTGTATATTTTGGATATTAGGCCCTTATCTGAGCTGTCGTTTGAAAAAATCATTTCCCATTTAGTTGGCTTTCTGTTTATTTTGTTATCAGTTTCTCTTGCTGAGCAAAAACTTCTTAGTCTGATGTAGTCCCATTCATTAATTTTTGCCTTCACTTCTCTTGCCATTGGAGTCAAATTCATAAAATGCTCTTTAAAACCCAGGTCCCTGAGTTGAGTACCTATGTCTTCTTCTATGTACTTAATTGTTTCAGGTCTTATGTTTAGATCTTTGATCCATTTTGAGTTAATTTTTGTACAGGGGGAGAGACTGTAGTCCAGTTTCATTCTTTTGCATGTGGCTTTCCAGTTTTCCCAGCACCATTTATTGAAGAGGCTTTCTTTTCTCCATTGTGTGTTGTTGGCCCCTTTATCAAAAATTATTTGACTATATATATGTGGTTTTATTTCTGGACTTTCTATTCTGTTCCATTGGTCTGAGTGTCTATTTTTCTGCCAATACCATGCTGTTTTGATTGTCGTGGCCCTATAATAGAGTTTGAAGTCAGGTATTGAAATGCCCCCAGCTTCATTCTTTTTCTTTAGGATTGCTTTGGCTATTCGGGGTTTTTTATAGTTCCATATAAATCTGATGATTTTTTGCTCTATTTCTTTAAAAAATGTCATTGGAAGTTTGATGGGAATTGCATTAAATTTGTATATTGCTTTGGGTAATATAGCCATCTTGATTATATTTATTCTTCCTAGCCAAGAACAAGGTATATTCTTCCATCTCATTATATCTTTTTCGGTTTCCCTTAACAATGGTTTATAGTTTTCATTATATAAGTCCTTTACATTCTTTGTTATGTTTATTCCTAAGTATTTTATTTTTTTTGTTGCAATCGTGAAGGGGATTATTCTTTTGAGTTCCTTCTCAGTTGTTTCATTGTTGGCATATAGAAAGGCTATTGACTTCTGTATGTTAATTTTGTATCCTGCGACCTTACTGTATTGGCTTATTGTTTCTAGTAGTCTTTTTGTGGATTCTTTGGGGTTTTCGATGTATAGTATCATATCATCTGCAAAAAGTGATACCTTTACTTCTTCTTTTCCGATATGGATGCCTTTTATTTCTTTGTCTTGTCTGATTGCTCTGGCTAGAACCTCTAGTACCACATTAAATAAGAGTGGAGAGAGTGGACAACCCTGTCTTGTTCCTGATTTAAGGGGGAAAGCCTTCAGTTTAGTGCCATTTAATATGATGTTAGCTGATGGTTTATCATATATGGCCTTTATCATGTTGAGATATTTTCCTTCTATACCCATTTTGTTGAGAGTCTTAAACATAAAATTGTGTTGTATTTTATCGAAAGCCTTTTCTGCGTCTATTGATAAGATCATGTGGTTTTTGTTCTTTGTTTTGTTGATATGGTGTATTACATTAACCGTTTTACGTATGTTGAACCATCCTTGAGATTCTGGGATGAATCCCACTTGATCATGATGTATTATTTTTTTAATATGTTGTTGTATTCGATTTGCTAGTATTTTGTTTAGTATTTTAGCATCTGTATTCATTAGAGATATTGGTCTGTAGTTTTCTTTTTTTGTGCCATCCTTGCCTGGTTTTGGTATGAGGGTTATGTTGGCTTCGTAAAATGTGTTTGGAAGTATTGCTTCTTCTTCAATTTTTTGGAAGACTTTGAGTAGAATAGGAACCAAGTCTTCTTTGAATGTTTGATAAAATTCGCTGGTATAGCCGTCAGGGCCTGGACTTTTATTTTTGGGGAGGTTTTTAATGGTTTTTTCTATTTCTTCTCTACTGATAAGTCTGTTTAGGCTTTCTGCTTCTTCTTGACTCAGTCTAGGAAGGTTGTATTTTTCTAGGAATTTATCCATTTCTTCTAGGTTGTTCAATTTAGTAGCATAAAGTTTTTCATAGTATTCTACAATAATTCTTTGTATATCTACGGTGTCCGTGGTGATTTCTCCTCTTTCATTTTGGATTTTGTTTATATGAGTTCTTTCTCTTTTTTCCTTGGTAAGTCTTGTCAAGGGTTTGTCAATTTTGTTGATCTTTTCAAAGAACCAGCTCCTTGTTCTATTAATTTTTTCTATAGTTTTTCTGTTCTCTAATTCATTTATTTCTGCTCTGATTTTTATTATCTCCTTTCTTCGGCTGGTTTTGGGTTGTCTTTGTTCTTCTTTTTCTAGTTCCTTAAGGTGGGAAGTTAAGTGGTTCACTTGGGCTCTCTCTTGTTTGTTCATATATGCCTGAAGTGATATGAACTTCCCTCTTATCACTGCTTTTGCTGCATCCCATAGATTCTGATATGTCGTATTGTCATTTTCATTAGTCTGTATATATCTTTTGATCTCTGCACTTATTTCTTCTTTGACCCATTCATTTTTTAAAAGTATGTTGTTTAGTTTCCACATTTTTGTGGGATTTTTTTCCTCTTTTTTGCAGTTGAATTCTAGTTTCAAGGCTTTATGATCAGAAAATATGCTTGGTACAACTTCAATTTTTCTGAATTTGCTGATGTTGTTTTTGTGGCCCAACATATGGTCAATTCTTGAGAATGATCCATGTACACTGGAGAAAAATGTATACTCAGTCACTTTGGGATGAAATGTCCTGTAGATGTCTATCATATCCAGGTGCTCTAGTGTTTTGTTTAAGGCCACTATGTCTTTGTTGATTCTCTGTTTGGATGACCGATCTAGAGCCGTCAGCGGTGTATTGAGGTCTCCAAGTATGATTGTATTTTTGTCAGTTTTTGTTTTAAGATCAATAAGTAGCTGTCTTATATATTTTGGTGCTCCTTGGTTTGGTGCATATATATTAAGAATTGTTATGTCTTCTTGATTCAGTGTCCCCTTAGCCATTATGAAATGGCCATTTTTGTCTCTGAGTACTTTTCCTGTCTTGTAGTCAGCATTATCCGATATGAGTATTGCTACACCTGCTTTTTTTTGGATGTTATTTGCTTGGAGTATTGTTTTCCAGCCATTCACTTTGAATTTGTTTTTATCCTTGTTACTTAGATGAGTTTCCTGTAGGCAGCATACAGTTGGATTTTCTTTTTTAATCCATTCTGCTACTCTGTGCCTTTTTATTGGTGAGTTTAATCCGTTTACATTTAGTGTAATTATTGATACTTGTGAGTTCCCTATTGCCATTTTATATCTTGCTTTCTGTTAGTTTTGTGTCTTTTTTGATCCTTCTCTTTTGTTTTTCTATCTTTTGTTTTTATTTGGTTGTATTCCATACATCTTTCCACTGTTGCTATCTTTTTTATCTCATGTGCTTCTGTGGTGGTTTTTTCAATGGTGGTTACCTTTGAGTAATGAAAAGGGTCCCTACCCTGTTCATTGTAGCGAACTATTTTGTGAGTACTTTTGCACTCCATCGTCCTTTGCTACTGTTAATCTCCATCTTCACCCCCTCTTTCTTTTTGTTGTTGTCACAGTTTAAATTTGGTTTTATTGTGTTCTTCTTGGAGCTTTTACTTGTGGCTCTGTTTTTTTTTGTTCTTTGTATCTGATTGGAGAACCCCCTTTAGTAATTCCTGGGGTGGGGGTTTTCTGATGATAAATTCCCTCATCTTTTCTGTATCTGTGAATGTTTTTATTTCTCCTTCATATTTGAAGGATAGCTTTGATGGGTATAGTATTTGTGGCTGAAAGTTCCTCTCTTTCAGGACTTTAAATATTGGGGTCCACTCTCTTCTAGCTTGTAGAGTTTCTGCTGAGAAATCTGATGATAATCTAATGGGCCTTCCTTTATATGTTGTATTCTTCTTTTCCCTGGCTGCCTTGAGAATTTTTTCTTTGCTGTTGGTTTGTGTCAATTTCATTATGATATGCCTTGGAGTAGGTTTGTTGGGGTTAAGAAAACTTGGAGTTCTGTTTGCTTCTTGAACTTGAGGCTTTAGTTCTTTCCACAGGCTTGGGAAGTTCTCATCTATTATTTGTTTGAGTATGTTCTCCATTCCATTTTCTCTCTCTTCTTCCTCTGATATACCTATTATTCTTATGTTATTCTTTTTGATGGAGTCAGATAATTCTTGTAGGCCTATCTCATTTTTTTAATTTTTGAGTCTCTTTCTTCTTCTCTCTGTTGTGCCTCAAGTTGCTTGTCTTCTATTTCACTAATCCTCTCTTCTATCTGACCTGTTCTATTAGCTAAGCTTGTTACTTCGTTTTTCAGCTCGTGAATTGAGTTTTTCATCTCTGTTTGATTTGTTTTTATAGTTTCAATTTCCTTGGACATATATTCTTTGTGTTCATTGAGTTGTTTTCTGAGCTCCCTAAATTGCCTTTCTGTGTTTTCTTGTATATCTCGGAGGATTTTTAGGATTTCTATCTTGAATTCTCTGTCATTTAGCTCCAAGGTTTCCAATATATTAAATTTTTTCTCCATAGATTTTTCCTCATCTAGCTGTGTTACCTCTCTTTCTTTTGTATCCATGATATTCAATTTTCTCTTCCTTAATGGCATCTGAGGGTGGTTTTGTTGATAGTATTAATGAGATTTAATAAAGAATAAAAAGTTTCAAAAAATAATAAAAAAAATCGAAAAGAGTTGTTTTTTTTTAAAAAAAAAATTAATAATGAAATAAAGAAAAATAAAATAAAATAAAAATTTAAAAAAAAAAAAAAAAAAAAGGAAATTATTCCCCCCCTCCTTTTTTCCTCTCCTCTCCTCTCCCCTCTTTCTTGATAAAATCTTGTGGTGGACTGTGAATTATAACAAACAATGCCTGTGATGGAGGGCCTGAATTGGGGAAAAGTAATAAAGGGGCAAAAAAAAAAAAAAAAAGAAAGAAAAAAGAAAAAAAAGAGCGTATGGACCCACAAAAAGCAAATAAGGAAAAATTTGGGTCAAGAATAAAATGATTTGCTTTTAGGTGTTGGTTGTCTAAGAGTTATGATGAGAGGATTAAGAGGAAAACGGAAAAATGGGGGGACAAATTAAAAAATTACTATTGTATTTAGTGGAACAAGAACTAGATAATATGGAGAGCCAGGGATGGGAGCACTGCTAGTGAGTTAAAAAGGTGAAGTAAAAACCCCCCAAAATGCAACAAACATAAGTTTGAGTCCCAGATAAGATAATTTGTTTGTTATTGAGGTTTGAATGAGAGGAGATGTAAAGGAAAAAGGAAGAAACTAATATAGAGGGAGAAAAGAAAGAGAGAGAGAGAAAAAAAAAAGAGGGAACCACTAAAAGAAGAAAAAAGAAAGGAGAGAGAGAGTTAAGGGTTTTGGAGTACAACCCTCATAGAGAGAAAGGAAGAGAAGAGAAAAGATAATGGGAGATGTAACACTTATGGGTAGTGTAGTTCAAGGAGAGGAGAGAGTAAGACCGATAGAGAGTTAATCGGCCAAATTGGAGGAGGAAAAAAAAAAGTATCAAGAATGAAGATAAGAGAAACAAACGAACAAATATAATAAAATGGGATAGGTTATAAAGTCTGCAGATTATTCTTGATTTTGAGAGGTTATCTTCTTGCTTTTTCTTTTCTTTCCCTCTTCCTGGTCGGTGACTCTGTACCCCGGGTTTTGCCCCTTTGCCACGCTCAGGTGGAGGTTTGTAGTTGATAAGTCTCTATGGCAATGCCATGTATTGTGCTTTAGTCTCGTTGGCAGTCGAAGCTCATTAGCATTTATAGGCTCCGACAGTGAGAGAGTCCGTGTTCCTGGAGCCTTTCTCCTAGTCTTTCCTTCCTCAATTAGTAGCCTGATAATCCAGCTATGGGGTTGCTGCTGCCTCTGCCTGGATAGTAAGAGGCTCAAAGAGCTGGCAACTCCCCACTCTATTTCCACTCAGCACAGGGCTCTGGGTAAGGCTCAGTCAGTCAGAGCTGCTAGCATAATCAGGCGGGCTTTCCACCCACTCACAGACCTCTGGCTCTGCCACTCTGTCCGATAACACAAGCGGGTGCCCACTTCCGGGGCGCTTGGAGAAAACTCTCACTCACTGGCTGCGCGCGCAGACCAGGATATCCGGCCAGCAGTCTCACGCTCTGAGTGAAACCCCCGACCGCAGGGAAAAGTTGCAGCGCTGGAATTGAGTCTCGCTCCGTCCCTGTGCGCGGCTTTTGCAAGGCGCTGGGGCGGCCCGAGATTCCGCTTTGGCCCACACAAAGGCCCCTGACTCTGCTCCTCTATGCGATGACACGGGCGCGCACTGCCGAGGCACTCGGAGGAATCGCTCACTCCTTATCTGCGTGCGCAAACCAGGATATGAGGCCGGCCGCTTTCCCTCTGAGTGAAACACCCTCGGCAAGGAAAATCTCCACCATTGGAATTAGTTCTCACTCCCTCCCGTGCGTGGCTTTCCCAGGGCGCTGGGGCTGCCCAGAGACTCTGCCCTCGGCCCACAGAAAGGCCTCTGACCCTGCCTCTCCGTGGGGCAACACGGGCACTGACTCCCGGGGCCTAGGAAGAAATCTCTCGCCCACTAACTGCGCACCAACCAGGAGACCGGGTAAAATGGCCACGCCGCTTGTCTTTCTTTGTTTGGGTTTGGCGCGAGTGTTAGCTTGTATTGCCCGGGTTGCCACAGGATCAGATTTTCCTAGGCTTGGATCTCCGTGCCACAGCCTGGTTCGGCCGTTTGTATTCACCCCCTTTGCCTGCCTCAGTTTCTATATTCACAGTTACCAGAGAAAGCCGCCCTGTTTAGGTTAGTGAGGAAGGCGGAGCATTTCTTACTCCCTATTTCCTTCGGGGTTTGGTTATATATTTAGCCAATTTTTCACTCAATCATACCTTTGGGTGTATTGCGAAGCATCTGGAAGCTCCAAGTATAGGTTTTTCTGTTTCTGGTTGAAGATCTTGTTGAGTTTTGGGGGAGATTTATCGGTATCGCTTCCTACCTCGCCATTACTCTGACGTCATCTCCCCAAAGCTTTTTTTTAATCCATTCATGTACTGATGGACACTCGAGCTGTTTCCAGATCTTGGTTATTATAAACAACGCTGAAATAAAAATGGGGTGCATATTTTCTTTTGAATTAGTGTTTTGAAATTCTTAGAATATATTCCTAAAGAGGAATAGCTGGGTCAAAAGGAAGTTCCATTTTTAATTTTTTTTAGAAAACATCATACTATTTTTTACAGTGACTACACAGGTCTGCATTCCCACCAGCAGTGCAGGAGGGTTCCCTTTTTTCCACACCTTGTCAGCACTTACTGTTTGTTGATTTGTTAATGAAAGCCATTCTGACAGCTGTGAGATGATATCTTATTGTGGTTTTAATTTTGATTTCTGTGATGTTTAGTGATGTTGAGCATTTTTTCATAAGTCTATTGGCCATCTGTATGCCCTCTTTGGAGAAAAGTCTATTCAGGTCCATTTTTTAATTGGATTTTTTATCTTCTTGGTATTGAGTTTTAGAAGTTCTTTATAAATTTTGGTTATTAACCCTTAATCAGATATATAAGTGAATATATTCTCCCATTGAGTGGGTTGTCTTTTATTTTGTTAATGGTGCAAAAAATGTTTAGTTTGATATAGTCCCATTTGTTTATTTTGTCCTTTATTTCACTTGCCTGTGAAGATATATCAGCAAAAATATCACCAGAATAGATATCGGACAGTCTACTGCCTATGTTTTTTCCCAAGATTTATATGGTTTTGCGGCTTACATTTAGTCTTTTACCCATTTTGAATTTGTTTTTGTGAATGCTGTAAGTTGGTAGTCTAGTTTCATTCTTTTGCATGAATCTGTCCAATTTTCCCAACACCATTTACTAAAGAGACTGTCCTTACTCTGTTATATACTCTTGCCTCCTTTGTCAAATATCAATTGACAATAATGTCGTGAGTTTATTTCTGAATTCTCTATTCTGTTCCATTGTTCTGTATGCCTGTCCTTATGCCAGTATCAAGTTGTTTTGATTACAATGGCCTTGTAGTATAACTTGATATCAAGAAATGTGATACCTCTCACTTTGTTCTTCATTTTCAAGATTGCTGAGGCTATTTATGTTCTTTCTTGGTTCCATATATATTTTTGGAATATTTGTTCTTTATCTGTGAAGTATGCCATTGGTATTTTAATAAGAATTGCACTGAGTCTGTAGACTGCTTAGGTTGTATGGACATTTTAATGACATTATTCTTCCTATTCATGAACATAGTATATGCTTCCACGTATTTGTATCTTCTTCAATTTCTTTTTGAATGTCTTATAATTTTCCAAGTACAAGTCATTTACCTTCTTGGTTAAATTTATTTCTGTGTACTTTATTTTTTGTTGTAACAACAGTGAATGGCATTGTTTTCTTAATTTCTCTTTCTATGAGTTTTTGGTTGGTGTATAAAAATCCACTGATTTCTAAATATTGATTTTATATCCTGCCACCTTGCCAAATTAATTTATTAGGTTTCATAGTTTTTTGGCTAAGACTTTAGAGTTTTCTAAACACAATATCATGTCATCTGCACATAAAGACAGTTTTACTTCCTCCTTTCCGATTTGGATACCTTTTATTTCTTCCTCTTGTCTGACTGCTGTGGTATCAGATAGGTACTAGACTTATTGGGGTGATCACTTTGTAATTATAGAAATGTCTAATACTATGCTGTACATCTAAAACTAAAATTGTGTCAAGTTTAATTGAAAAATTAAAAAATTAATATAATACATTATGTTAGATATTTAAGCAAATTTCATTTTGAAAAGAAAATTGTATTTTTTAATTTATTTTTATTTTTTATGATTTTAATTTGTGTTTACATAGATTCAAATGTCCCACTGAATATATCTCCCCCACCCCCTTATTCCCTTTGGTCCCCCTTCCCCCTCCCCCCAATACTGTTCCCCTTTCCCTCCAGGACTTGCTGCCTGTTCACTATAACGCTTTGTTATGTATATATAATTTTATTGATTTCTTTCCCTTCTCTGACCCCATCTTCTCTTCTACTTTCCCTCTGGTCCCTTTGATCCCGCCTCTGCCTCTGTTCCGTTGTTCAGTTCACATTGTTCATTGGATTCCTCAAGTGAGTGAGGTCATAAGATATTTTTCTTTCTCTGCCTGGCTTATTTCATTTAGTATAATAATTTCCAGGTCCATTCATGTTGTTGTGAAAGGTAAGTTTCCTTCTTCCTCATGGCCACATAGTATTCCATCATGTATATGTATCACAACTTTTTAATCCACTCATCCACTACGGAAATTTGGGCTGTTTCCAGATCTTGGCATTTATTCTTTTGAATCAGTGATTTGGTATTCATAAGATATATTCCTAAAAGTGGGATAGATGGGTCAAAGGGCAGTTCTATTTTTAATTTTTGTGAAATCTCCATACTGTTTTTTACAGTGTCTGCACCAGTCTGCATTCCCACCAGCAGTGCAGGAGGGTTCCCTTTTCTCTGAACCCTCTCTAACACTTACTATGTGTTGTTTTGTTAATGAGCACCATTCTGACAGGTGTGAGGGGGTATCTCATTGTGGTTTTAATTTGTATTTCTCGTGTGATTAGAGATTTTGAACATTTTTTCATATGCCTATTGGCCACCTGTATGTCTTCTTTGGAGAAGTGTCTATTCATCTCTTTTGCCCATTTTTGATTGGATTATCTTTCTGGTATTGAGTTTTACAAGTTCTTTATAAATTTTGGTTATTAACCCCTTATCAGATGTATTAGCAAATATATTCTCCCATTGAGTGGGTTGGCTTATTATTTTGTTAATGGTGTCTTTTGCTTTGCAAAAGCTTTCTAGTTTCATATAGTCCCATTTGTATATCCTGTCCTTTATTTCACTTGCCCGTGGAGATAAATCAACAAAAATATTGCTATGAGAGATATCGGAGAGTTTACTGCCTATGTTTTCTTCCACGATGTTTATGGTTTCACCTATTACATTTAAGTCTTTTATCTATTTTGAGTTTACTTTTTGAATCTTGTAAATTGGTGATCCAGTTTTATTTTTTTGCAAGTACCTGTCCAATTTTATCAACACTGTTTGTTAAAGAGACTGTCTTTACTCCATTGTATACTCTAACCTCTTTTGTCAAATAGCAGTTGTTCATATAGGTGTGAGTTTATTTCTGGATTCTTTGTTCTGTTCCATTGATCTGTGTGCCTGTTCTTATGCCAGTACCAAGCTGTTTTGAGTATGATGGTCTTGTAGTATAACTTGGTATCAGTAAATGTGATATCCCCCACTTTATTCTTCTTTTTCAGGATTGCTGAGGCTAATCGTGTTCTTTCTTGGTTCCAAATAAATTTTTGGAATATTTGTTCTATATCTTTGAGTATTTTATTGGTATTTTAGTAGGAATTGCATTGAATTTATACATTGCTTTGTATAATATAAACATTTTAATGAGGCTTATTCTTTCTATCCATGAATACAATATATGCTTCCACTTGTTTGTATCTTCCTTGATTTTCTTTATCAATGTTTTATAATTTTCTGAGTGCAAGTTTTTAACTCCTTCAGTTAAATTAACTCCAAAGTACTTTATTTATTTTTATTGCAATAGTGAAGGGAATTGTTTCTTAATATCTATTTCAGACAGGTCATTGTTGGTGTATAAAAATGCCACTAATTTCTGATTATTGAATTTATATCCTGCCACCTTGCTGAATTTATTTATAATGTCCAGTAGTTTTTTGACTGAGACTTTAGGGTTTTTATGTACAGTATTATATCTTCAGCAAATAATGATAGTTTTACTTCTTTTTTCCAATTTGCATGCTCTTTATCTCTTCTTCTTGTCTGATTGCTGTGGCAAGGACTTCCAAAACTATGTTGAATACGAGTGGTGAAAGGGGAAACCCCTGCCTTGTTCCTGATGTTAAAGGGAATTCTTTTAATTTTTACCCATTGATTATTATGTTGGCTTTGGGATTGTCATAGCTGGCCTTTATCATGTTGAGGTATGATCCCTGTACCCCACTTTTCTGAGAGTTTTAATTATAAGTGGGTGAATTTTATCAAATGCTTTTTCTGCATCTATTGATATTATCATGTAATTTTTATTCTTTCTTTTGTTTACATGTTGAATGACATTGATTGATTTGCAGATATTGTACCAGTCTTTTCTCCTTTGAATAAATCCCACCTGATCATGATGTATGATATTTTTATGTATTACTTGATCCGGTTTGCTAATATTTTGTTGAGAATATTAGCATCTAAGTTCTTCAAAAATATTGGTCTACAGTTTTTTTTTCTTTTCAGTGTCATTGCCTGGTTTTGAAATCAGTATTATGCTCGCCTCATAAGAGGAGTTTGGAAGTCTTTCTTCCTTTTGAATTTTTTGAAATAGCTTGAGAAGGATAGGGGTTAGTTCTTCTTTGACTATTTGGTAAAATTTGCCTGCAAAGCCATCTGGCAAAGGACTTTTGTTTGTTGGGAGTTTTTTTTTTTTTTTTTATAAATTTTTATTAATGTTAATGGGATGACATTAATAATTCAGGGTACATATATTCAAAGAAAACATGTCTAGGTTATCTTGTCATTAAATTATGTTGCATACCCCTCGCCCAGAGTCAGATTGTCCTCCGTCACCCTCTATCTAGTTTTCTCTGTGCCCCTCCCCCTCCCCCTAACTCTCTCCCTCCCTCCCTCCTGCGTCCTCCCTCCCCCCACCCCTGGTAACCACCACACTCTTGTCCATGTCTCTTAGTCTCGTTTTTATGTTCCATCAATGTATGGAATCATGTAGTTCTTGGCTTTTTCTGATTTACTTATTTCACTCCGTATAATGTTATCAAGATCCAACCATCCCTCCTGCATCCTCCCTCCCCCCACCCCTGGTAACCACCACACTCTTGTCCATGTCTCTTAGTCTCGTTTTTATGTTCCACCAATGTATGGAATCATGTAGTTCTTGGTTTTTTCTGATTTACTTATTTCACTTCGCACAATGTTATCAAGATCCCACCATTTTGCTGTAAATGATCTGATGTCATCATTTCTTATGGCTGAGTAGTATTCCATAGTGTATATGTGCCACATCTTCTTTATCCAGTCTTCTATTGAAGGGCTTTTTGGTTGTTTCCATGTCTTGACCACTGTGAACAGTGCTGCAATGAACATGGGGCTACATGTGTCTTTACGTATCAATGATTCTGAGGTTTTGGGGTATATACCCAGTAGAGGGATTGCTGGGTCATAAGGTAGTTCTATTTGCAGTTTTTTGAGGAACCACCATACTTTCCTCCATAGTGGTTGTACTACTTTACATTCCCACCAACAGTGCATGAGGGTTCCTTTTTCTCCACAGCCTCTCCAACATTTGTTATTACCCGTCTTGTTGATAATAGCTAATCTAACAGGGGTGAGGTGGTATCTCATTGTAGTTTTGATTTGCATTTCTCTAATAACTAATGAAGCTGAGCATCTTTTCATATATCTGTTGGCCATTTGTGTTTCTTCCTGGGAGAAGTGTCTGTTCATGTCCTCTTCCCATTTTTTTATTGGATTGTTTGTTTGTTTGTTGTTGAGTTTTATGAGTTCTTTGTAAATTTTGGATATTAGGCCCTTATCTGAGCTGTTGTTTGAAAATATCAGTTCCCATTTAGTTGGCTGTCTGTTTATTTTGATATCAGTTTCTCTTGCTGAGCAAAAACTTTTTATTCTGATGTAGTCCCATTCATTTATCTTTGCCTTCACTTCTCTTGCCATTGGAGTCAAGTTTATAAAATGTTCTTTAAAACCCAGATCCATGAGTTTAGTACCTATGTCTTCTTCTATGTACTTTATTGTTTCAGATCTTATATTTAGGTCTTTGATCCATTTTGAATTAATTTTAGTACACGGGGACAGGCTGTAGTCGAGATTCATTCTTTTGCATGTGGCTTTCCAGTTTTCAATTGTTGGGAGTTTTTTGATAACTGTTTCAATCTTATTTGATGAAATTGGTCTGTTTAGGTTTTCTGATTCTTCTATATGTTTTGAGGTATTTGTCCATTATGTCTAGGTTGTCTAATTTTATGACATACAGTTCTTCATAGTATTTTCTTACAATCCTTTGTAGTTCTGCTGTGTCAGTTGTTACTTCTCTCTCATTTCTCATTTTATTTATTTGAGTCCTCTCTTTTTTTCTTGGTGAATCTGGTTAAAGGTTCATCAATCTTATTTACCTTTTCAAAGAACCAGCTCTTGGTTTCATTGATCCTTTCTATTGTTTTTTTAGTCTGTATGTCATTTATTTTCACTCTGATCTTTATTATTTCCTTCCACTTTCTCTGAGTTATACTTGCTGTTCTTTTTCTAGTTCTTTTAGATGCAGGGTTAAATTGTTTATTTAAGTTTTTTCTAGCTTCTTACTGTTTGCCTGTAATGCTATGAACTTCCCTCTTAGGACTGCTTATGCTGTGTTTCATAAATTTTGAGTTGTTGTATGTTTATTTTCATTTTTTTCATGGAAATTTTTGATTTTTTCCTTGGTCTCATTGTTAACCCATTCATTATTTAATAACATGCTATTTAGTCAGGGGTCTCCAAACTTTTTACACAGGGGGCCAGTTCACTGTCCCTCACACCATTGGAGGGCTACCAAATACAGTGGTCCTCTCACTGACCACCAATGAAAGAGGTGACCCTTCCAGAAGTGCAGTGGGGGCTGGATAAATGGCCTCAGGGGGCCGCATTGCAGCCCACAGGCTGTAGTTTGGGGATGCCTGTTCTAAGTGTTTGAGTATTTTTCATTTTTTTTGTAGTTGATTCTTGTTTTATGCCATTGTGATCAGAGAAGATGCTTGATATGATTTTAATCTTCTTAAATTTTTTGAGACTCATTTTGTATTCTAGCATGTGGTGTATCCTAGAGAATGTACCATGAGCACTTGAAAAGAATATATATTCTGCTGCTTTAGGGTGAAAGGTTCTGAAGATATCTATTAAATCCAGTTGATCTAGTGTGTCCTTTAAGTCTGCTGTTTCTTTGTTAATTTTCTTTCTGGAGAATCTATACATTGATGTTAGTGGGGTACTAAAAGCTCCCACTTTAGCCATTATAGTATTGCTGTTGATCATGCCCTTTATGCTCATCAAAATCTGCTTTATATATTTAGGTGCTCCTATATTAGGTGCATAGATATTTATAATGGTTATATCTTTCTGTCGAATTGCTCCCTTTTCATTATGTAGTGACCTTTTTTATCCCTTACTGTAGCCTTTGTTTTAAAGTATATTTTGTCTGATATAAGTATTGTTACCCTAGCGTTTTTTTTTATTTTCATGTGCATAAAATATTTTTTTTCATCCCTTTACTTTCAGTCTATGTATATCTTTGGTTTTGAGGTGTGTCTCCTGTAGACAGCATATGTACAGGTCCTGTTTTCTTATCCACGCAGCTACCCTATGTCTTTTGATTAGAGTATTTAATCCATTTATATTTAAGGTTATTATTGATATGTGGTTTTTATTGCCATTTTATTCTTTAAATCTTCATTCCTCTTTTACTAGATTTTTCTCCCCTTTCTTCTGTTTATAGCAGGCCCCTTAACATTTTTTGTAGCATTGGTTTAGTTGTAATGAATTCCTTGAGGGTTTTTGTTTGTTTGTTTTTTTGTCTGGGACGCTTTTTATTTCTCCTTCAATTTTAAATGAAGGACTTGCTGGATAGAGAAGTCTTGGTTGTAGGCTCTTGTTTTGCATTACTTTGAATATTTTTTGCCATTCCCTTCTGGCTTCTAATGTTTCTTTTGAGAAGTCAGATGTCATCCTTCTGGGGGCTCTTCTGTAGGTAATAGACTGCTTTTCTCTTACAGCTTTTAGTATTCTTTCTTTATCTCTTAATTTTTGTAATTTAATTATGATGTGTCTTGGTTTTGGCCTTTTTAGGTTCATCCTTCATGGTACTCTCTCTGCTCCTTGAAATTGTGTGACATTTTCCTTCATCAATTTAGGAAAGTTTTCAGCTATGATTTCTTCAGTCAGATTCTCTATCTCTTGTTCTTTCTCTTCTCCTTTAGGAACCCCTATGATGCAGATGCTATTTCTTTTCATGTTGTCACAGAGCTCTCTTAGAGTTTCCTCAGACTTTTTGAGCCTCTTTTCTATTTACTGCTCTGCTTCCATGCTTTTTTTATCTTGTCCTCTAACTCGCTGATTTGATCCTTAGCCTCATCCATACTGCTCTTAATTCCTTCTCTTGTGTTCTTCATTTCTGATATTGTATTTGTCATTTCAGACTCTTTTTTATTATTTCAATGTCCTTCTTTATACTTGCTATCTCTTTATTTAGGTGCTTGTTATGTCCATATATTGTTGCTGTAAGATCTTTGAGCATCAGCAATCATTATTTTAAATTCTGCATCCAGTGATTTGGTTATTTTTGTCTCATTCAAATATTTTTCTGGGAATTTCTCTTGTTGATTCATTTGGGTTGCATTTCTCTGTCTTCCCATTTTGTCTGTGTATAAGAAGGGTATGGCCACAGGAGTCCAAAGTGTGTGGCCTCTGTGTTCTTCAGGTGTTGTCTGTTTGCAGACCTACCACCCTCTCTGCTGCTGCTTTGGGCATTTGGACACGGGTATTGATGGTGCTGGCCTGCTGCGGTGGTCACTGTGGTTTCCGCCTCGCTTCTGTGTGCAGGACTGTGTTTGTGTGCCTGGGTTTGCAAGCCGTGGCTGGCCCAACCTCCACACTTACCCCATTGGTGGGACTATGTTCCTGTGTCAGGGTGCAAGCCCTGGATGACTCCTGGACTTCACCCTGCCTCCATGGGTGGGACTGAGTTTACATGTTTGGACTGTAAGCTCTGTCTGGCCCCCTGCCTCCACCCCACCCCCACAGGTGGGGCTGCGGTCCTGCACCCAGCCACAAGTGTCAGCTGGTTCCCTGGTTTTTGCCTTGCCCCTGTGATTGGGACTACAGTTGGAACTGCTCTTGTGTGCCTGACCTGCAGCTACAGGTCAGACAGGTTTCATACGCCTCTTCTGCCACTGCAGCCACCTCAGCCTCCACCCCCACTGGGCAGGACTGTGCTTGCAATGGCCTCAGTTGTGGCCAGCCCCAGGCATCCTCCCCAGCTGCCAGGACCATGCTTCCATATACTGCCAACACCTGCCCTTCTGTGAGCACTCAGCAGTGTGGGGTGGCAATGCAGCTCAGACTTTAGCACTCAGTACTGTATCCCTAATGGCTCCCTGCTTCTAAGTGAGTCTTTGCTCTGACTACAGCAAGAGGCCTTCTGTTTGGCTGCTGACCTGCTTCCCTTTGCTGGTATTGCTAGTTCCAGAAAAAAATATTCACTTTAGATTTGGGGAGTGACTCAGCCCAGGGGTTGGGGTGGCTGTCCCTCAAAGTGTTTCTCCCTGTGCCTCCTAGATTATACTCTCTTCCTGCTACTCTGGTCCCCTCAGCTCTCCCCATCTTCTGAAGCCCCAGGTGAGTGGTTGTAAAAGAGGTTTTCTGTGCGGACCCTTTAAGACAAATCCTGGGTCTGAGAAATCTGTCTCTTTTTCACAAACAGTATCCTGGCTTGTTTTGCAACTAAATACTGTCCATATGCCTCTTCTAAGCTCTGGGGATACAGACTGGAGCTTCACTGCCGGAGCCCAGGACCCGCCCCTCTCCACTAAGCTCACCTCCTGACACACAAGTCTCTCTGGGCTGCTGCTTGCTCCCAGGAGCTGGGAAGCTCTCTCCATGTTTATGCTTTTCCTACCAGTCTCAGTGTGGCTTCTTCAGTGATCCTTGGTTAAAGAGTCCTCTTAGTTTAGTCCAAAGTTGGTTTTTCCAGATGATTGTTCTTAAAATTAAGTTGTAATCCACTTTGGTTCTAGAAGGTGGAATTTGGTACGTCCACCATCACTATCTTGCTGCTCCCCGAGAATTCTGTATTTAAAATATACTCATAGGTAGAGTGTGTTTCTCATTGCATATCAGAGGGTACATGCTATCAATGTAAATTATCAGTGCAGATATTAGCCTTTATTGTTTGGTCAGGATGGTTTCTTCAATGCTTCTATCTTGTGTAATCAATGTTTTCTCCTTTCATACTCTATTCTGTGTGATATTGTAAGCCCTCCTCATGTTTAAAGAGAAAGAAATAAGTTTTTATCTTCTATAAGGCAGGTATCTATATATGTTATCTAGCATTCTTCCATAAAGAAGATTTATCACTTTTCGCTATGTATTTATTTATTCAAATATTTTATTAATATTGGTATCAGCAGATGAATGCTTTGTTCTTTGACTTACAGTTCAATTCTGTACATTTATTTTGCTAGGAAAATTTTCTATTTTAATTTTTCCAATTGTTATATAGTTTACTTAGAAAATGTTTCAGCCTTGCCTTTTGGAAGTTTTTTCATATTGATTCATGTGTTCTTTTAAAATACTTGAGATCATTTTGTGTTTTACCTGCCCCAGCCCTAAATTTAGCACTTTCTACAAAGGGCCCTGGTTTCTTTTAATAGATAATGGAACTATATATCATATAAGGTGTTATTATCCAAAACATATAATCAATTAACAATTTCTTACCATGTGCAACAACAATAGATATATTTTGTCTACAATCCTGCTATATGTGACAACAGGAATGAACCTTGAGGATATTATACTAAGTTAAATAAGCCAGTCACAAAATGACAAATGATTCCACTTATATTAAGTATCTAAAGCAGTCAAACTCATAATAATTTTTGTAATACATATATGATGATGATAAAATAAATTTCTTGCTTTTACTTGTCTGAAGAAGTATTTCACCTTTATTTTGAAATGTATATATATAAAATATATATTAGAAAATCTAACATTGGGTAGCTCATGCATTGGTACTAATAAATTCCTCATCTTCTATTAAGTTTGGACATCTATTATCCTCCATTTTGGTGTTATTTTTCCTGCAACAAAGCTATAGAACAACCATCATTCAGAACTACCTGAAATTTTACTGAGTAAAAGTTCTATGACTTGGGAATTAAAGAAGAAGTCACACTGAAACTGGTAGGAAGGGCAGAGATGTGGAACAAGATGGTCCCATACCCATATGTGGCAGATTAAACTCAGGAGGAATGCCTCAGCTGTGGAGGTCCCTCTGAAGAGTGAAGCTTCCAAGCCCCACACCAGGCCCCCAAACCCATGGTTCCAACGCTGGAAAGGGAAGTCCTCATAACTTCAGGCTGTAAAAACAAGCAGGGGCTAAGGCTGGTAGAGAAGGAGGGGAGCTGGAGTCTCAGGCTGTACCTCAAGGGCCTGGCTTAGCTAATAGGGGAGGCTTGCCCTGGATCCAATAAGAAACTTATTACATTAGGCTGTTCTAAAAACCTGGGAAACATAACAGCTCTAATACATAAAAGCAAACACAGGAAAGCTGCCAAAATGAGGAAACAAAGAAACAGGTCCCAAATGAAAGAAGAAAACAAAACTCCAGAAAAAGAACTAAGCAAAATGGAGACAAGCAAACTACCAGATGCAGTGTTCAAAATATTGCTTACAATGACGCTCAATGAACTAGTGAGAATCTCAACAGCATAAAAGAGGACCAGTCAGAAATAAAGAATTCATTGACTAAAATAAAAAATTATTTATAGCAACTCAACAGTAGAGTGGATTATGCAGAGAAGCAAATCAGTGATTTAAAATATAAGGAAGCAAAATCACCACCCCATCAGAACAGCAAAAATAAAGAATAATAATAATAAAAAAAATGAGGATAGTGTAAGGAGCCTCTGTGACAACTCAAAGCATATCAACAGTCACATCATGGGAGTACCAGAAGATGAGAGAGAGCAAGAATTGAAAACATATGTGACAAAATGATGACAGAAAACCACTAACTTGGTAAATGAAACAGATATACAAGTCCAGGAAATGTAAAGAGTTCCCAACAAGATGAACCCAAGGAGGCCCACTCCAAGTTAAATCATAATAAAAATGTAAAAACTTAAAGGCAAAAGAGAGTCTTAAATACAGCAAGATCAAAGTAATTAGTTACCAACAAGGGAGCTCCCATAAGACTGTTAGCTGATTTCTCAACATAAAATTTTCCAGCCAGAAGGGATTGGCAAGAAATATTCATGTGAAGAAAAGCAAGGACCTACAATCATAATTACTCTTCTCAGCAAAACTATCATTTAGAATCAAAGGACAGAGAAAGATCTTTCTGGACAAGAAAAAGCTAAAGAAGTTCATCACCTCCAAATCAGTATTATATGGAATGTTAAAGGCTTTTCTTTAAGAAGAAGAAGAAGAAGAAGAAGAAAAAAGACAATATAAAGAATAAAATTGCAATAAATATATATCTATCAACAATTGAATCTATAAAACAAAGTAAATGAACAAGCAGAACAGAAGCAGACTCATAGCTATAGAGAACATTTTCACAATTGGCAGATGGGAGGGGCCTTGGAGGAGGGGTGAAAAAGATGAAGGGATTTAGAAGTACAAATTGGCTGTTATAGAGGAATCATGGGATGTAAAGTACAGCATAAGGAATATAGTCAATAATATTCTAATAAGTATGTATGGTGTCAGATGAGTACCAGATTTATAAAGTTTATTACTTTGTAAGGTATGAAATGTCTAATCACTGGGTTATGAACCTAAAACTAATGTAATAATGTATGTTAACTGTAATTAAAATATTTAAAAATTTTTAAATAGCCTGACCAGGCAGTGGGATAGTGGATAGACCGTCGGACTGGGATGCAGAGGACCCAGGTTTGAGGCCTTGAGGTCGCCAGCTTGAGCGCAGGCTCATCTAGTTTGAGCAAAAGCTCATCAGCTTGGACCCAAAGTCGCTGACTTGAGCAAGGGGTACTTGGTCTGCTGAAGGCCCGCAGTCAAAACACATATGAGAAAGCAATCAATGAACAACTAAGGTGTTGCAATGCTCAACGGAAAACTAATGATTGATGCTTCTCATCTCTCTGTTCCTATCTGTCTGTCCCTCTCTCTGACTCTCTCTCTGTCTCTGTAAAAAAAAAAAAAAAATTATAAAAATATAACTGTTTTATTAAGGAAATTTATTCTAATGATGCTATTTGATATGATGATGACTTATATACAAAAATAATTAATCATTACTATATTATTTGTGGAAGCCAAACAGAAATAATGTAACCAGAAAATAGGATCAATTTAAAATAAATTATAATAATTTATATAATGAAGAAAACTAATGTAATGAGAAACCTCCATATTGTTTTCCATAGTGGCTGTACCAGTTTACATTCCCACTGATAGTGGGAATATGTGGCATACAAAACTGAAATGCATAGGCACAGAAAGCAGTATGGTTGTTTCTAGGGAGAAAGGCAGTGGGAAGCAGAAAAAATGAAATAGGTTCGAATGTATGATGATGAAAGATGTTTTGACTTTGGATGGTGGGCATAATTATACTGATCATTTAGTTAACTAATGTCATTGAAAACTATTTAATATTAATAATTTTAAAATAAAAAATAAATGTCATGAAATGAAAAAAAAAAAAGAAAACTACATTGAATGTTAAACTTGTAGACTTTGCAACAAAAAAGTTTTTATTTGTAAACCTTAGATAATTTGGTCCCATTGACAAAAGACAGCTTGCATAACATACCTTTCTAGAGAAATTTATTTTAACCCCATAATTTCCTTTGGCTTACACAGTTTAATTAATTATTTAAATTATAAACCTTAAAATTTCTGTCATAAAGCTCATGTTTCTATTTTTATTATTTAATTCTAATTCAATTTATTGGGGTGACACTGGTTAACATAATTATATAGGTTTCTTGTGCCTGGTTCTACAACATATCTCTGTACAGTGTATTGTGTGTTTACCCTGCCCCCCGCCAAGTCAAGTCTTTGTCCTGGCCATCAGCACACTGTTGTCCACGATCATAATATTGCTTTTTTTCTTTTTTTGTCCTTTTTTGCTAAATACAACCATTACCCCCCATAAACAGCAGTTAGCCTTATCTCTGTATATGAGTCTGTCTTCATTTTTCTTGGGAGTTCACTCTATTCATTAGATTCCACATCTAAGTGAAATCATATGGTACTTGCCTTACTCTGACTGGCTTATTTTACTTAGCATAATGCTCTGCAGATCCATCCATACTGTTACTTAAGTTAAGATTTCCTTCTTTTTTAAGATCAAGTAGTATGCCATAGTGTAAATGTACCATAGCTCTTTTATCCACTCAACTACTGATGGGCACTTGGGCTATTTCCAGATCTTAGTTATTGTAAATAATGCTGCAATGAACATAGAGGTATATATATTCTTTTCAATTAGTGTTTTGGGATTCTTAGAATATATTCCCAGAAATGGGATTGCTGGGTCAAAAGGTAGATCCATATTTAATATTTTTGAGGTAACTTTATATTGCTTTTCATAGTGGATGTGCTGATTTGTATTCCCACCATCAGTGTACTGTTGGTATTTTGATAGGATGTATGTTAAATCTATAGATTGCTTTGGGCACTACAGACATTTTTTAAGTGAAAGGTGGGGAAGCAGGAGGCAGAGAGACAGGCTCCCTCATGTGCCCTGACTGGGATTCACCCGGCAATCCCCCTACAGGGTGATGCTCTGCCTGTTTGGGACTGCTGCTCTGTTGCTTGGCAATAGAGCTATTTTAGCACCTGAAGCGAAGCCATAGAGCCATTCTCAGTGTCCGGAGTCAAATTGCTCTGGAGGGGAGAGAGAAAGAGAGAGAGAGAGGAAAGGGGAAGAGAGGGAAGGTGGAGTAGCAGATGGTCACTTCTTCAGTGTGCCCTGACTGGGAATTGAACCTAGGACTTCCACACTCCAGGCCAATGCTCTACTGTTGAGCCAACAAACCAAGGCCACTATGGGCATTTTAATGTTAATTCTTCTTATCTAAGAACACAGTATATGCTTCTACTTAATTGTATCTTCTTCAATTTCTTTCTTCAGTGTGATTTTATTTATATAAATATATAAATATATATATTATAAATAAATATATATATTTTATAGGTCTTTTAAATTTTTTTTTTAATTTTTATTTTATTTTTCTGCATTTCTCTAAAGTTGGATACGGGGAGGCAGTCAGACAGACTTCTGCATGCGCCCGACCGGGATCCACCCAGCATGCCCACCAGGGGACGATGCTCTGCCCATCTGGGGCATCACTCTGCTGCAACCAGAGCCACTCCAGCACCCGAGGCAGAGGCCATAGAGCCATACCCAGCGCCCGGGCCAATTTTGCTCCAATGGAGCCTTGGCTGTGGGAGGGGAAGAGAGAGACAGAGAGGAAGGAGAGGGGGAGGGGTGGAGAAGCAGACGGGCGCCTCTCCTGTGTGCTTGGCTGGGAATCGAACCCGGGACTTCTGCACGCCAGGCCGACGCTTTACCACTGCGCCAACCGGCCAGGGCAAGTCTTTAACATCCTTTGTTAAATTTATTCTTTGGTATTGTTTATAAAACAACTGAAAACAATTCTTTTCTCAGTTTTCCTTTCTGATGTATAAAAATGTAACTGATTTCTGGATATATTATATTTTGCTACTATACTGAATTCATTTATCAGGTCTAGTAAGTTTTTAATGGAATCTTTAGAGTTGTCTATAAAGAGTATCATGTCATTTGCAAATAATGAAAATTTATTTCTTCCATTCCAATTTGCGTATCTTTTATATCTTCTTTTTGTTGGATTGCTGTGGCTAGGTCTTCAGTACTATATCGAACAAGAGTGGTGACAGCAAACATCCCTGTCTTGTTCCTGATCTTAAGAGAAATGCTTGTAGTTTATACCCATTGAGTATGATGTTGGCTGTGTGTTTCTTATGTATGGCCTTGAGTTCTTTGAGCTAAATAATTCCCCCCATTACCACTTTGCTGAGAGTTTTTCACACAAATGGGTGCTGAATTTTATCTGATGCTTTTTCTGCATCTATTAATATGAACACATGATTTTTATCCTTCAGTTGTTTATGTAGTTGACCACGTTTATCAATTTGCAGGTGTTGTACCAACTTTGCATCCTTCCTATCTGGCTTCACTGAAACTACTGTTAACATTGTAAACTGCCAACTTTCTCTTTTTTTTAAAAAAAAAATCAGCTTTTCTTCCCAACAAAGACTTTTTATAAAAGCAATCAGGTTATGGCATGGAGTGTGCTATTGTGCTGTAATCACACCCCAGGGGGAATGTGAGGTGCATCACTGCACCTCTTGCTTTGTAATGACCCAGGGGTGTGATTATCTTATGATAACCACACTCCCTGTCATGCCTTATTGCTTATATATTTCACATGTCATAATGAATCCTGAAGCACTTTCTAGGTCTCATAGCAAAGGCAATGACTTTGAAGTACAAGATATAGCCAGCTTTTCTAGGTACACATTGATTTATATTGAATACATTAGGGAGAATTTTAAATGACTACTTTTAAGTGCCAACCAACCCACAAATATTGAGAAACTTTGACCTTCATGCCTTTAAAAAAAACATATGGCTAGTTTTCTCAAAAATTTGAATCCCCCCTGCTCTAATTTTGATGACTGTTAAATTATTCTGTTTCTGCAAGAAAAATTATCCTTCAAAACACCAAGGAAATAACATCTATGACATAATTAACTTATATAGTTACTTGGTATAATGTTTTACTTTAAAATTAGAGAATGATGAGCTTTCCAACAAAAAATTAGTTTTACATAATTTTAAGTGCCCAATATTCAAGAGTTACAACAATTCTAGCTACAGATTTCTAAATCTTAATATTTCAGGGAGCATTATTGAGTGAGCATTTTAATTTATTCCACATTATTAAGGGTTTTTATTTTTCCCAATTGATAGAGTGGTTGCATTAAGTTTAGTTATTGTGTAGATTTTATCTTATTTGGAAATAACAATTTAACTTTGAGATTCTGCATTTTAACTATTAATATGTTAAAATTAAAATGAGTATGATTAATAATAGACTTGCAGGGATGAGAAAAGATCAAGAGTAAGACATTTCCGTATTTAGCATGAGACTTTAATATAATAAGACAACAAGGTAATAAACTAAGCAATTATTTTTGATGCAATCTGCATGATTATCATACCACAGAGTGAATCTGCACCTCAGGGAGATGTTTCCAAGTAATTTTGTAACCTTCGAAATGTACAGAACAGTCAACATTTAAGTTTAACATTTAAGTCTCTTGCAGAAAAAAAGTCTGTAATGCTCTTTTTATCCTCTTGTTGTAACCTAGGTGATGAAGATGGTGGCCTTTCACTGTGACCGCTGATGAGTTGATTCAATGTCTGTGTCAACTTCAGGATCAACCACGTTAACCTCAGGTCACTTCAAGGAAAACTGTGTATGAAAAGTGACGATTATTTAGCCGCCTACTGCAAAGGCTGAGAGTCTTCTGATTACCATAAAGGTCAAATATGCACATTTTGACTGGTGGTAATGAGTAGTTTTAAAGATGTTTTAGCCTTTTCTTAATCTTGCAGTGTCACTAGGCTTCTATTGTTATGCACCAAAGAATGTGCCTCTAATTGTACCATTTGCCCTATTGTAGCTTGTACATAGCACCAGTAGTGTGATGTTACTTGTGATAACCGCCTACCACATGTCCTAATAATTATTAGCCTTCAATAAATTGTATAATAAGGTAACTAAAGTCTGGAGACACTAAAGTTTCTTAAAAAGTTGAAAGCAATATTTAAGAGGTTCATGCATCAAATTCTAATAATAGTGGGGAATAAAATGGGATATAAAAAACATTTCAAGGAGTGAAAAAATTTTAAGAATTAAGAAGTATCTTAAAAGACTTCAAATACTAGAAACATATGCATTATGTGTATGCATATATATGTGTGTATTTACATATATATACTCACACATGTATAATAAACTTGTATATATGTATATGTTTATGCACATTTATTTTTAGAATACTTAAGAGTTCACTTTTTTAAAAGAGAATTTTGACAATTCATTTAAAAATTAATATATGTATAAGTACCGCATGCTATCTGACAGTGGACAAGTGGACTAAAAAGCAGTGGTACATATATACAATGGAATACTATGGGGCCATGAAAAAGAAGGAAATCTTACCTTTTGCGACAACATGGATGGACCTGGAAACTATTATGTTAAGTGAAATAACCCAGGCAGAGAAAGAAAAATATCATATGACCTCACTCATTTGAGGAATTCAATGAACAATGTGAACTGAGGAACGGAATAGAAGCAGAGGCAGGATCAGAGGGACCAGAGGGAAAGCAGACAAAAGGAAAGAGGATGAGAGGATGGGATCAGAGAAAAGAAAGAGATTGGTGAAATTATATATATGATATATACAGAACACAGCGTTATAGAGAGCAGAAAAGCAAATCCTAGAGGGAAGGAGGGAGGGCATTGGGGTAGGGGGGCAAGGAGGATGTTGAGGGAACATGAGAGTGGGGGAGGATGTATTAGGTGGGACACTTGAATCTATGTAAACACAATAAATTTAAATCAATAAAATAAATTAATATATGTGGCAAACTGTTATGGACAAATTATAAAATTTGAAGCTGAATATAAAATTAATTTTCTAAAGTAGAGGTGGCAGTGGCAATGAGCATTTAAAAAAATGTGCCTTATGGTTCCACATTTCAGAGTCTAGCCCTTAGTTCCTCAGGTATTTTCAAAGAAACAAGCTTAAAAACCAACGAGTTCGCCTGACCAGGTGGTGGTGCAGTGGATAGAGCATCCACTGGGATGCGGAAGGACCCAGGTTCGAGACCCGGAGGTCGCCAGTTTGAGCGCGGGCTCATCTGGCTTGAGCAAAGAGCTCACCAGCTTAGACCCAAGGTCGCTGGCTCCAGCAGGGGGTTACTTGGTCTGCTGAAGGCCCGCGGTCAAGGCACATGTGAGAAAGCAATCAATGAACAACTAAGAAGTCGCAACGCGCAGAGAGAAACTGATGATTGATGCTTCTCATCTCTCTCCGTTCCTGTCTGTCTGTCCCTGTCTATCTCTGCCTCTGTAAAAAAAAAAACAACCAACGAGTTCAACTTTTTCAAAGTGCTATTATACACACCCACACAAAATAGAATAGATATGTAAAATACTACTTAAAATTTAAATTTCAACCAAAAGTCCATGTTTCACAATAAGTTATGTAGAAATGAAACAACTGCATTTTTTCCTTTGTATTTTAATGACTTCTGGGGTCTTACTAAGAGCATTAACTAATAATTTTTATATTCTTTATTTTAAAAGCTGTCAAACATTTAAAAATCCAGTATAGGTGAATAAATACAACACAAAACTAGAAGGAGCTGGGGAAAAACAAGTTGAAATATGTGATCAGTTAGAATGAAAACATGTACATGTAAGTTTATATTTCAAGTTCCCATTCTTTTTTATACAATGTGTCTGTAAAGTCATGGTGTACTTTTGACCAGTCACTGGAAAGCAAAAAAAGACGATAGAAATGTGAAGTCTTCACCAAGTAAAAGGAAAACCCTCCCAGTATCTGTAGGATGATGTGGCAGCGTGTGCACATGCGCAGATGATGACGTAACACCGTATATACAGCGGAGCAGCCCACAGCCATGCCAGTCGAGATGTGGACGGTACAGAGGAGAGTTCAGTGTGTTCTGTGGCTCGCTAAATTCGAATCCGTGACCAAAGTGCAACGTGAATATCGGCGCATTTATAACGAAGCATCACCACATAGGAGTAACATTACTCAGTGGGATAAGCAGTTGAAGGAAACCGGCATTTTGGTGGAGAAACCCGTTCTGGTAGGCCATCAGTCAGTGACGAGTCTGTAGAGGCTATAAAGGATAGCTACCTAAGGAGCCCTAAAAAATCTGTGCGTAAGCCCACATCGAACTGCACTGAATAGGTATGAAACTGGGAGAGTTTTCCTTTTAATTGGTGCAGATTTCACATTTCTATCATCTTTTGTTGCTTTCCTGTGACCGGTCAAAAGTGCACCATGACTTTACGGACACACTGTATTTAGTAAGTTAATGATCATAAGTACAACTTATCAAACAGAATATATAATAGGCATTTGATTAAATTTTACATAGTTTTTGCAGCTTATTGCACAAATCTATATGATTTAATTTGAATTTATGTGTATTTGTCTGAGTTTATAGTATACCATAAAACTAGTTAAAAGTGAACATATTTATTATGCATATCACCAAAACACGTATGACCTCATTTGTATTCATGTCCAGGTAAGATTTATAAATCTTATTTGGATTTATCAGAGTTTCAGTCACATTTAAACTCTTATATTTCTTAGTTACAGAAAATA